>NC_143052.1:106174848-106477878 GCF_052426305.1 Pelodiscus sinensis
AGATGGCCATGTTGGTCTGTGGCAGTACAGCAAACCAGCAACTTTACACAGCTACTCTCTTCTTCATAATCTCAGATTTGTTGTTTTTTTTAAGTAACTCACTAGCTGTTATGATTGCTAAGCAAATTTCCATAGTGTGACTGAAACCGTAACCAGTTGAGAGATGGCTGTGTCTACAGAAAACCTGAAATAATAGCTCTGCGGTGTGGATTTCCCCATTCTTCTCCATGGGAGGATAACTCTGATGCCCAATGATGATAGTTAATGTTGACATTTAAATTAAATTTCTCAGGTAAAAAAGGAGAATATTAGTTATCTGTACAATTTACTTCAACCGATATCTTATTTTGGTGTCACAAATGGGTGGTATTGGGAAATGCCCATGCTTTTTCCTCCAACCAGAAAGGAGCCAAGCCCCAGCAGCCTAGCAGAGCCTCAGGACATATTCAAGATCCTCCAAGGTGGAATCAAGGTCAAAGAGCTCAATTAAGACAAGTAACATGGATGATCGTATTTTGAACATAAGTACATAAGAACGGCCGTACTGGGTCAGACCAAAGGTCCATCTAGCCAAGTAGCCTTTCTGCCGACAGTGGCCAGTGCCAGGTGCCCCAGAGGGGGTGGATTGAAGACAATGATCAAGCAATTTGTCTCCTGCCATCCTTCTCCAGCCTCTGACAGAGGCCTGGGACACCATTTCTATCCCCTGGCTAATAGCCTTTTAGGGACCTAACCTCCATGAAATTATCTAGCTTCTCTTTAAACTCTGTTATAGTCCTAGCCTTCACAGCCTCCTCTGGCAAGGAGTTCCACAGGTTGACTACACACTGTGTGAAGAACAACTTTCTTTTATTAGTTTTAAACCTGCTACCCATTAACAACCCATTTTGACCATCTGCACAGTCTCCTGGGGGGGGGTCTCACATTGCATAGACTCAGCTTGAAGTAGCACTACAGCCACCACATTTTTCCTTCCAGCTAAGCCCTTGAGAACAAAATTATTACCTCTCAGACTGAAATGCAGAGATCTCTGGCCTTGTCTGAATTGGAAAGCCAGACAGGCAAATCCTCCTAGTGGGAGTGGCAGTAACCTCAACTCTGTGCCTTGTTGTGGGGAGACTAGAGGATTTTGCCAAGCAGGACAGGGTGGTGAGCCATCCAAGAGAGCAAGAAGGCAGGTAACAGTGGCATGAGCAGCACACTGGGGAATAATCTCAATGGGTCTTCCATGATCGCAGATACAGTCTAAATAGCCTCATCCAGTGTTTTCTCTCTGCCAGAAGGATGATGGCTGCATTGTGTGACCTTCATGTCTGGGAGTATAGGACTAAACGGAAGAGTTTTCAATGCTCAGGCAAAGGCTTTTAGAGGACAGAAGGTGCAAATGTTCTGGAAAATAAGAATCACTTTAGTCATCCCAATTTTTGAGCCTCTTTCTTCTACCTCTTAGCATATGCACAATGTGTCTTTGGTGGCACATGACCAGGATTCATCACTGAACGTGGTCCACTGGTTGGATCATTAGCTTTCCCTTTTCAGGCTGGGTACTGACTGAGGGGGAGTGTGACATGAATGCTGATCAATGTCCCCCCCCCTCACTGATTCCTTCTCCACCATCACCCTTCTTCCTCTCTTTCCCTTCATCCTCCCATTTTTCTGCATCCTTTGCAACTGCCATTATTAATTATTATTGTTATTTACTTGTATTATACCTAGAGACCCAATTAAGTCAGGAATGCCATTGGGCTAAGTGTGCACTATAGACGCACAGCAAGAGACAATTCCATTCCCTAAACAGCTTGTACTCTAAATAGACAAGCTTGACAATGAGTAGGGAAAAGGAAGTATTACTACTCCATTTTACAGATGGGGAACTGAGGCACAGAGCAATTGTGTGACTTGCTCAGGGTCACATAGACAGCTGTGGTAGAGTGGGAAGCTCATGTTTCCTCTGGCTTGGGGCAGGTTTACACTGAAATCTTACTTTGTGGTTGCTATCTCAGGGGTGTGCCAACCTAGCCCCTTCTCTTGACAGCACTGGGTTGAAGAAAGAATTCTACCACCTCTCAGGGAGGTGGATTAACTTCAGTTACAGAAGGACCTCTCCTATCTATGTGATGGGTGTCAACACTGAAGAACTACAGCAATGCTGCGGAAACTTTTACAGTGTAGAAATAGCTTCACACGAATTCTTTAGCATGTCCTTCCTTCCACTTCATTCCCTTTCCCAGTTTTCCATTCTCCCATTCAACCTCATCCATTCCCTGCTCTTTGGAGCCTTTCTCTTTCCTCATACCAATTTCTCCCTCTCCATGACACTTTCCCTCTTCACCTACAGCCAGGGTGGTGGTAGGGTCAAGAGTGACACATTCCTCAGCCTCAAGCCAATTGTTGCCAGAGACAGTGGATAGAGGGGTGGACTAGAAAGGAGTGATTGACAGTTCTTAAAAGGAAGGGGCTGCTGGTAGCTGGGAAGGGATAAAACTATAATGAAATACAGAGCAGCAATTTTGCAATTCATTGTCCCTGTAGCTTAGGCCACAGACTAAAAAGAATACCTTTGTAGGCCATGTGCAGCTTGGTACTCTGCTTCTATATTGCATATCACTGGCTTCCTTCTCAGAAATGTTGTGAGAATTTATGTTTATAATACAATTTGAGATTGTTGCCAGAAGGTCTTTAGAATCTATACTACTGTGTTTATACATTTTATAGCCAGGGTCAGCACAGCTATTTGGGAAAAATAAAGTTATTTCAAACTGTTGAAAATATCAACAATTCAGCGGTTAGTAGAATTTTATTTTCTTATCTTTCTAAACTTCTCTGATTTGGTATTCCTGATGCATGTTGGATAAGTGCTCTAAAAGCATCTTAAACGGGGGGATGTTTTGCCTGCATCATTCCTAGAATGCTGAGACTGTATTAGCTACTGATAATGAATATCTCGCTTAAGGTTCATTTTTCTGTTGTTTGTATTGTCCTGGCAAATTGCTTTGCAGTCACTTCAGAATTTGTATTAGAAGACAAACCAAATACAAGGCTGCCAGTAATGGAGAATTGGGTTGTGGTGTTATATAAAATGTTACCTGTCAAATAACCCATAATTGGACAGGCTTGTACTGAAAGAATTTCTTGGGGTTATTGTTTCAAAAGGAAAAGTTTCATTGAAAGAAGCTGAATCAGATGAAGAAACATTTGAGGCTGGTTTTATGTAAAAATGTAAGTGCCCTGAAAGAATTACCACACAAATGTGCTTGCTGTATTAACCATAGTCATACTAAATCTTAACATGTACAAAGGCCTGTTCATCTGGAAGAACTGTATCCCAGGCTGATTTACAGCATGCTGTTTTTAGGTAGGTCACAGGGCCAGGATCCACAAAGGGAGTTAAGTGTTACAATACTCAATCTTGTGACACCTAGAAAAATTGCAGGAACAATGGGATCCAGAAAGCCCGAGTTAGGTGTTTGGACTCCCTGTACAATGGGTAGGCAGAGGTAGGTGCCTAACTGTGACCCACAAAGGCCTGCATGTAGGTAGGAAGCCACTTACATCAGCCAATGGCAGATGCTGATGAGGGTGGAGCGAGCTAAGCCTTGCACTTGGAGATAAATGCCCAACTCCCGCCTGAAGAGAGATGCCTATCTCTGCTTAGGGATTCATGAACAGCAGTTTGTTCATTTATTGCACAGCAATTTAGGCAGTGATTGGACTGCCTGTTTCTCTATTGTCTTAAATAAAAATATAGCCATAGCTGACAAATTTCAGCAATAGCCAGCATTAAGAGGATTCTTCACTGCTTCTCTCCTGTAAAGTTTCTATTTCTTTGTATTCTCACTTTTCTAGAACTTGCAGGCATAAAGTTATACCTGCCTCAATCTCTAATATGTAGCCTCTTTTGCTGCTTCTGCTGTTTTGGGACAATCAGCTAGCTGGGCTATCAGTCATGTCCCAACAAAAAGAAGATATAGTTGCACAAAAGAGATAAAAACTGTGCTCTGTAATTTACTGTGCAATCCCTTGAGCACCATGTAAAAGATATCAGATAAGTTAGCTTACATTCCCACTCTTCCATATTTATCTTAGAAATGCTGTTTAGAGTTTTACTTTATGTTGCTGCAGATGAGAAATACAATGTATGCTTGACAGCTTTAGAGACTTAATATTGCTGAACTGATTCTTTTCTTTATAAACTTTTGAATTTTTGTGATGACTTCTTTTATTTTTATTGACCTGACCTAACAAATGTGCAGCACTTTACTAAATAAAAATGCCCAGGGCTCCTGGTCTTGGTAGAACATAAGGTAATTAGGCTTTTGTACATATATAATAAAAAAGCTTTCATTAAACAGTTTAAAATAATGTAATTGTGACAATCTGTATCCTTATGTTCACCACTTTTTCAAGACTAGGATAAATTTTGTACAAAATATGCCTCGTGAGATATCATTTGAAAACGTATAATTTACTGATCAGTATTGTCCTGGTAAAGTTTGTGTGGCAATATTGTAAGTAGAATTTAACAACTTTACTGCATAATACATACTCCATGTTTAGAAAAGCAAACATAAACCAGTTTATCTGAGACAAAAGACAAACTCATGCCTCAAATAGGTGTCAGCAAAATAAAATGGACTCTCGCCTGATTAAATGATTATTCTTTAGCAGGAAATTTGTAAGTTGGCAAAGAAATATCTGGAAGTTACTATCTCCCAAACTTACTGCCTTTGGAGCCTCAGCTGGAAATGACTTTCCAAGAGGAATAAAAATATGAAACTGAGGCATACAGATCCTATATCTCTCCTTCCTTTCTCTCTGCCCATAAAATCCATAATGCCTGAATGATAAGGAAAGGGGCATTGGACTGTGGAAAGGGTCTAGGCTGAGAGGCATGCAGCTAATAACACTGCAAAATCATCTGGCCAGAGCGAGAGATTTTGCTTTGAAATCACTTAGCTTGTTCAGTTAAGTGTTGGTTATTTTATCATTTATTTTCTTGTAACCAGGGACCTTACCCCGGGGAGAGAGAATGCACACTGCCCTCTCTCCAGATGCCCCCTCTACACAGAGGCAGGGCACATCTCCCCTTCCTCCTCCCCCCCCCCCCTCCGACCACACTACAGGCAGTACAGGGGCTGGGGTGCAGTTCTGGGCCAGCTCACACACCCGGGAATAACAGAACGTGATGGTGTGGACACCTGCCGCCCTCACCTTGCAGAGGGGGGCTGGGTTTCACCCACTGTGTCCCCAAGGAGAACTGACCACTTCTCTTGTTTCAGCACAGCCGCAGCACCTGCGAGTGCAGCGCGCACCACCCCGCCTGGACCCTCCCTCCGAACCTGGGCCAGCAGGTGCACCCGCAACCAAGAGGAGTTCCAGAGGCAGCAGCTGTGCCTGCAGGGATGGCAGGTCCACATCCGGGAGCAGTGGGTGCAAGAGGACCTGCAGCTACGGTGGGAGAGCTTGAGGGAGCTCTGGGAGCAGGGCCGTGCCCTCCGCAAGCACCTGCAGGCCCTGGCGGACTGATTGCTGCCTCCTGCTGCTCCAGCCCCTGCAGCCACCCCAGCTATCACTCCTCCTCCCACCCTTACTCCCCCTCCTGCTTCTTCTGCACCCCCCATCCCTCCTGCCCCACTCTCTACACCCACTCCCCTCTGTTGCCCCCGCAACCGCAGTGCTGCGAGATGGGAAAGCCAGCAAGACCCCCAACCCTGAGCTTCCCCTCCCCCTTCCTCCCCTTACCTCCTCCTTCTAGCTCCCTCCTCCCAGGTTTTCTCCCTCCCCTCTCCTGCTCTCATTCCTACCCTCTCCCCACTCCAGTTACGTGAAATAAAGACTTTTTTTTGTGTGGCAACACAGGTGTTTTTATTGTAGATCAGGAAGGGGGGTTAGGGAGGGAAAAGGGGAAGGAGATGAAGGAGGAATGTAAGGCCCCAGGCCCCTGTGGGGCACGCCAGGGAGATTTCAGTACTCTGCCTGGAAGCTCTCCGGCAGGGCTTCCCAGATGCGGCCAGCCCCCCGAAGGGCCTCCCAGCTGGCAGCCGTGCGGGGCTGTGCATACTGACCAGCCATGCGGTCAGCCTCTGCCATCCAGGCTGGCAGGAAAGCCTCCCCCTTCCTCTCTCACAAATTGTGGAGCACACAGCACGCTGCCACCACGTGTGGAATATTGTGCTGGAAGAGGTCGAGACGGGTGAGGAGGCACCTAAACCGTGCTTTCAGTCAGCCGAAGGCCCCTTTGACCACGGTGCGGGCCCTGCTGAGCCTGGCATTGAAGGCCTGCCAGGAGGGGCTGAGGTGTCCCGTGTAGGGCTTCATGAGCCAGGGCTATGGGGGTAGGCCGCATCCCCCACCAGGCAGATGGGCATGTCCATGGCCCTGATGTGGCGGTTGGGGAAGAAAGTCCCAGCGTGCAGCCTCTGGCACATGGAGGATTTGCGGTACACCTGCGCATCGTGTGCCTTGCCAGACCAGCCCACACTGATGTCCATGAACTGGCCCCGGTGGTCAGAAATGGCCTGCAGGATCACTGAGAAGTACCCCTTCCTGTTGATGAAGAGGGAGGTCTGGTAGTCCGGGGCACAGATAGTGATGTGCATCCCGTCGATTCCCTCTCCCGCAGTTGGGGAAGCCGAGGGCGCCGAACCCCTGGATGACCATGTCCAGGTCGGTGAGGCAGACGACTCTGCGGAGCAGCACCCTGTTGATGGCCTTGACCACCTACAGAGAGAGACACAAAACCGAGGGTCACTGGGGTGCCCATTTGGCTGGGAGTGTTCTTTCCCCACCACTGCTCTGTGCCCCACTCCAAGGAGCAGCCCCCACTGCAATCCTGGCCACCGTGGGTGGTCTGTAGAGCGTCCAGGATGGATCGACCCCTCCCGGGGAGGGCACTTATACCACCTTCCCCCCATTTTCCTTGGGACAGCCCACATCCTCCTTGCAGCCCCCCATCCTGGCCCAGTGTCTAGTGAGTGCCATACCTGCATGAGCACCGCTCTGACGGTGGATCTCCACACGCCGAACTGGTTCCCGACAGATCGGTAGCTATCCGGCGTGGAGAGCTTCCAGAGGGCAATGGCCACCCGCTTGTGGAGGGGAATGGCGGGCCTCATGTGTGTGTCCCATCGCTGCAGAGCAGGGGCGAGCCACTCGCAGAGCTCTAGGAAGGTGTCCTTCATCCTGAAGTTCTAGGTCCACTGTCGGTCTCCCCAGCATTCCAGGATGATGTGGTCCCATCAGTCACTGCTGGTGTCCAGATGCCAGATACGGTGGGGCATGTTGGTGTCCAGGTGCCACTTCTCCAGGGCCCCCGGGGAGGTAGGGGAAGGGCCAGGGCCAATTTCTGCCAGGCTTGCAGCAACACATTCAGCATGAGCACCAGTGCGCCCAGGGGTGGCTCTGGCTCCATGGTGCCAACTGCAGCGGTGTCCCAAAGGAGAGCGACCAAAGTAGGCGGAGAGGAAAACGCTTTGCTGTCCCTCAACGAGGTAGGCAAGCAAGCGGGAAAGCTGAGAACCAGCTGTCCGGGGGGGGGGGGGGTCCCTTTAAGCACGAGCCTCAGATAGCCTCAGACAGCAGCCACACAAAGCAACTACTGACCTGATGCCCTGCTGGAACTGGTTTCAGCTGCCCTTAAATGCGATCCAGCGTCTAATCAGTGTGGACGCGCTATTTCAAAATAGCAAAACGCTATTTCAAATTAGTTTTTGGATCTAGATGCGTTATTTTGAATTAGCTTTTTTCGAATTAACTAATTCGAAATAAGTTAATTTGAAATAACGCTGTAGTGTAGACATGACATACCCTCAGATTGCCAATACGGTTGCCAGTGGTGGGTTTTTGAAGTGGACCTGTTCTGTTTAGTCCCTCTGGGACACGTGGCATTGGCCACTGTTGGGAGACAGGATACTGGGCTACATGGACTTTTGGTCTGACCAGTATGGCCATTCTTATGTTCTGATGACACTTATCTCACTCTGAGTAGGCAGAGGCCACTGATTCTGTCACATACCTTCTGTAAGTCACTGAATATTACAAGCCTTAAGATGATGGTTTCAGTGACTGCAGTTTTGAATTAGAGTAGAACCAGTGGAGAGTTGAAAGGCTTTGTAGTGGTTTCCTTAATCATGCGTACTTTGCTAAATTAATCTGAAGTTTTGTATTTGACTATTTGCACGTAGATATTAGAAAGAGAGGAAATGTCATCCCTTCACCCACTCAGGCTGCGAGGCCTGGTGTTGTTTGGTATAAATAATTCAGCATGGTGAATAGGGACATTGCTGAAGAGGCCTATGCTTTGCAGTAGGCTGCAACTGGACACAGCTATAGATATAGCTGTAAAACTTCATTTAACCTGAGATCACTGTTTATACCCTGGACTGAGAGATCCATTCCTTCATTTCACTGCATATGAAGTGGCAAAAGCAGCAGCAAAATTTCTGGACATGGAGAAAGTTTATTTTTTTTCCTCATATTGAAACCATACTAACTACTGAGATGTTCTGAAGGACAGGGAAAAATAAATGCTACCCATACACAAAGAGCAATAAACCATTCCACAACCCCTACTTATGAATGCCTCCAGGCCTTCTTTCAATACTAACAGAAATGTCTGCACTTTTTCAGAATTCGCACTAATATTGAATATGGCCAGGCAATGTTTCTATAATGTCTGTATACCAGCATGGATGAAATAGATATAGGATAATCAAATAATATTCCTTAAATTGAGCTTTAGACAATTCTCTTCTGATTATCAGACATCATGAAGAGACCTGTAAAAGATGGATGGGTACAGTTTTATTTCATCATACTCACTGCTTTCCTTACTTTCCACTTCTGACCTGCTGATGAGAAGAAGGGGGCTGTCTGTCATTTCTCCTATATATTAGTTGAGTGTTATTAACATAGAAATGGCATCAAGAAATATATGAAAAAACTGTTTGCTTTACCCTCTCCCTGCAATTATGGTTTAGCTGCTTCAATAAACAACAAAATCATTCCCCAAACATATCATTACCACTGAAAAGATTAAAATAATCTTGCTAGCAGAAAACCATCCAAACAGAAGCTCACACAACCAGCTTCTCCACCCACAACCTAATTCCACTGGCTCCTGCTGGCTGAGAAATTTATATCACATTGCAAGAGACATGACAGTACCTTCTGCTCTGCTACTAAAGAGCCCTTGAGGCACTGTAGGAAGTGAAGAAAGACAAAGAGGCTACATCTAGACTGCAAGCCTTTTTCAACAGCGGCTTTGTCGACAGTATCTTTTGAGAAAGCCTCTGTCGGAAAAGAGTGTCTAGATTACATTATGCGGATCGAAAAATCGAGCTGCCTTTCTGAAAAAGAGCATCCAGACTGCCGGATGCTCTGTCAAAAGAAGAAGGCACCCGGAAGTGCTTCTGGTAGGGCATGGGGGCAGCCTTTATTTCCAGGTGCTGCTGCATGCCCTTTAAACGTGTTTAAAGGGATACCCCTGGTCAGCCGTTGCTCTGCTCCTGCTTCTGGCTTGCCTACCTCCAACCTAGAGGGAAAGCAAAGCTGCTGCAGTGCGTGCTCTGGTTGCCCTGCTTCCTCGGACACAGCAGTTTATTTGCAGGGTTTTTTTCTGCTTTTCACCATGGTTTTGGCCATAGAGCCTGAGCTGCCCCTGGGCAGGCGATGGCCCCACACAGCCATTCTGCAGCTTCCGCTGCATCTGCATGACTCTGTCATGAATCTCCTGCCCCATATGGACCTGGACCGCACCAAGGAGACCCTCCTCTGGGATGCAGGAGCTCTGTCCTTGCCCCCAAACTTTTCCGGGGACAGGCAGATTTGGAGTCATGAAATGAGTTCAGACTGGTGGGACCGGCTCGTCATGCAGCTCTGGGACGATGACCACTGGCTCCGCAACTTCCGGATGCAGAAGGCCACATTCCTGGAGCTGTGTGCCTGGCTCGCTCCTGCTCTGGAACACGAGGACACCGACCTGCGGCCCGCCATCCCCCTGCAGAAGTGGGTCGCAATCGCCCTGTGGAAATTGGCAACCCCCGACAGCTACCGCTCCGTGGGACACCAGTTTGGTGTGGGAAGGTCTACTGTCGGGCCCATCTTGATGGAGGTAAGTCATTGTCAGGGGACAGGCCCTGCTGAGTGGACGGGTTGAGAAAGGGGGATGACCAGGCAAGAGGGAGTGGGGGATGGAGTGGCACTTGGAGGCTGCTCCTCGGCCCCCCCTGCACTGATGCAGGGGAAGGGTTAGTCCTGACAAGGGGAGGAGAGAGGTAGGTTGTGGGGGGAGGGTTCTCCTCCCAAGCACTTAGGTAACCTGTCTAACTCCCTGGTTTCTGTATGTCTATTTGTCTCATGCTGCAGGTGGTGAGGGCCATCAAAGTGGAGCTGCTGAAGAGGCTTATCTGTCTCGGGGACCTGGACAACAACATTGCTGGGTTTGCCGCCCTTGGCTTCTGGAACTGCGGAGGAGCCCTCGATGGGACACACATCACAATCCATGCACCGCCCCATCGAGCAGCCCAGTTTATAAACAGGAAGGGCTACTATTCCATGATGCTGCAGGCCCTCATCGACCACCGGGGGACACTTTATGGACATTTGTGTCAGGTGGTCAGGGCAGGCACATGATGCCTGCATATTCCAGAACTCCTCCCTGTACCACAGATTGCAGGCAGGAACATTTTTCCCCCACTGGCACCTCGCGCCTGGGGATGTGCAGATGCCAGTGTGCATAGTGGCCGATGCGGCCTACCCCCTGATGCCGTGGCTCATGAAGCCCTACACCGGCCACCTGGATGTGAGCAAGGAGCTTTTCAACATGAATCTTGGCCAGGGTTGCCTCCAGGTGGAATGCCCCTTCGGCTGGCTGAAAGGGAGGTTCCGTTGCCTCCTCACATGGCTGGAGATGGGCAAACACAACATCCCGGAGGTGGTGGCCGTATGTTGCGCCCTCCATAACCTGGTGGAGAGGAAAGGGAAGGCCTTCTTGCAGGAGTGGGGGACAGGTGCTGATGGCAAGTACAGGCCATATCAGCAGCCCCGGACGGCTGCCATCCCCCAGACTCACCAGGCTGGCGTCCAAATCTGAGAGGCCCTGAGGGAGAGATTCTCAGAAGGAGCCCACTGACTCTCCCCAGTGCCTCCCCCATGGGGGGTTTGGCCTGGCCACCCCTACCTTTCCCTCCACAACCCTCACTCTCTTTCCATTAAGAAGACAAGACCCGATTTTCTTTTTAAACAGAATTTTTTTTATTAGAAACACTAGCAGTACCGAATATGTGTGGACTGTTTAACAAAACTTTCTCTTCTTACTGCTCAACTGTTTCTAAACAAAGTAAATCTGTCAGTCAAAAATAAAGAGTTTGTTACATAACTGAAATGTCCTTTAACTGGGGTGGTAGGGGACTGAAAACCTGGAGGAGGGCTCAAGTCTGCTGCTGCTTCCCTCATCGCAGGGTCCTGCCACTTTCCTGCATTCTGGCATCACCACGACCTTGGGTGGAGTGAGAGCCAGGCCAGGAGGGGGTGGGGCAGCTGTTGGGCCTGTGAGGGCTCAGGAGCAGGAGGGGCTGGGGGAAAGGGGGAGCTGCGGAGGCTGGAGGAGCAGGGGGAGCAGGTGCCCATGATGGGCAGGCAAGGCTAGGACCTCGTACATTGTGGCACAGATGGAAGTGCACTGCTGGATCAGCTCATCCAGCAGCCTGGTGCGCCACTCGGCCTCTGCCTCCTTCCTCTGCTGGAGGGTCCAGTTCAGGTCCTGCAGGGCCGCTACGTGCTCCCTCAGCAGGTCTGTGTAGACCCACCAGTTCCTGCATGTGTCACGGTCCGGGATGGTGGTGGGGCGGGTGTGGTGCTCCCCTCTTGGGTGGAGGGTCTGGCTGTGGAGTAAAAGAAGAGGAGACAATCACTGTCTGTGTGCTGTCCCCGAGGGCATTCTGTGGCTGTCAGGGGCTCTCCTTTGGACAGGAGACTCAGGGGTGTTACAGGTGACACCGCGTGTGAGTTGGGCAGTGGCCTGAAAGCCTCACAGGGGCCATGGGACTACATGACACCCCCCCACTGCCAACCCGCCCGTGTGTGCTGACCCCTCAAAGCACTTACCTGATGATCCCTCCCCAATGTCCACGGACACCTAGGAGGCCTCTGGGGTCTGGAGGACCAGCTCCTAGGAGAGGGTCCCTGCTGCCTCTTCTTCCTCCTCCTCCTCCTTTTGCAGCTCTCCTGCCTGGTCTTCCTCCCTCAGGGGTTGGTCCACGATGTGGTCGGGTAACCTGGACTCCACCACACGCAGTGGAGTCTGGGCTTCCCTACTGCTCCAACTCCTGGTAGTAAGGGCAGCTCTCTGGGGCTGCCCCGGAGCGGGTGCTCTGGTCCCGGGCCCTGGCATATCCCTGCCACAGCTCCTTTACCTTGGACCTTACTTGTGCCGTGGTGCGGGGGTGATGCCCTTTGGTGGCCAGTCCCTGGGCTGGGTGCTCATAGATGTCCACATTCCTGTGGCATGTCTGCAGGGCCTGCAGGGCTTCTTCCTGGGACCAGAGCTCCAGCAGGTTTTTACTCCTGGCCCTGACCAGACTGGTGCTCATCCTTTGGTGCCCTGGGAGGGTCCTCCTCTCTGTCCCGAGAAGGGCCAGGGGGGCCTTGAGGCTGGGACATGGCTAGCATGGCTGGCACGGATGCTCTGGCTAGCTGCCGGACAGCAAGGCATGTGTGGGTGCCTGTGCCTTTAAGAGGCTGCAGCCAGGAACTACAGAGGTGGTGTACATGTAAAGGCTAGACTGTCCACCAGGGTTTCTTTCTGCAGGCCTTTTTTTTCGACAGAACTGGCTCCCTGCATCCACACACACCTTTTTTCGACAGACTTCTGTCGACAAAGGCGTTCTTCCTCCTAAAACGAGGTTTACCGCTGTTGACAAAACTGCAGAGTTCTGTCGATTTACTGTTGACAGAAAGCGGTGGTAGTGTAGATGCAGGTATAGTTTTTTCAAAAAAAAGGCCACTTTTTTCCGTAAAAACCCTGTAGTCTAGACCAGGGCCGGCTTTAGGAAGAGTGGGGACCAATTCAAACGGCAGCCAGGATATTTTGTTGAGAAAAAAAAACAAACACCGCACACAAAAAAAGAGTCAAGAGTCACAGCTACAAGGCAGAGTCATGTCCTGGCAACCCCCACTCCCGCGGTGCAGGGAAACCCCTACGCTCGACTCACCCCTTCTTCGGTGCAGGGAAGCCGCTGCACTCCTCCTCCGGAACCCCCGGAAGTGGCGCTGGAGGTAGGTAGTAGGGCTTCTCGGGGATGGGGGGAAAATAGGGGGTGGGAGGGCTCGAATGCCTTGTGATCAACTAGTCGAGGCCTAGCAATTGACCAGTCAATTGCAATCGACCATTTGGTGTCCACGGCTTTAAGGTGCAGGGCCCTCTTAGGCGCGGGGCCCGATTCGGGGTAATGGGTAGAATCGGCCTAAAGCCAGCGCTGGTCTAGACACACCCAGAGAGCTCACCTGAGGAGTTTGCATCAAGGCTTTCATGCTATAGCCTGTCCAGAGGCCACAAAATCCCAGGTACTTCATAATCAACTTTCTAGAGAGAACCATAAAGCACAGGAGGGGGTGCACACAAAGAGTTCCTCAGACATGTACAAATGGCCTTAGGTGGCATTATAGCCAATTGAGTTTGCAAGCAAAAGCAGTGGAGGGTTTGCCTAGGAACACTGTGATATGTTTTGCCTTCTGGGGTTTTTTTTTTTTAGACCACCAGTTAATGCAAAAAGATGAAAATTTTCTCCTGGCCTCATTTGAATATTGAGGCCAGCCCTTGTATCCTAAGGGAATGTAAAAGTACATGAGATGAGGATACTGCTTGGCACAATTTGTCTTCATAAAAACACTCAACTTGTCCAAAGTCAAAAGCTTGCAAGAAACTGTTTAGCCCAAATAGCCATCCATTACTTGACTGGCCATATTAAGTACATGACAAGAAGCTTAAACTGACCCACATTATTTCAGATAAATTGCAGAATGGTATTAGTGGCTCATTTTTACAATTATTCTCTTTTTTATGCTTTTGACACATAACCTGTACAGTATTATTAAAATAGTCAGCCACCAGGATGATGGGTACAGCATAAATCTATGACTACAATAAATTACATTTTACCAGGCAGTTAGACCATAGATGGTATTTCTTTGAGACTTATGCTTTACGTCCTGAATTTAGAACCTGTCTGGAAAATTATGAGCATCCTGAGGGAAATAATGGAAAGCTTAGTTTCTCTGTTCACATCCACCATGGGCAGAGTTGTTTACTCTGTTCTGATTGCATCCCCCCTCCTCCTTTTTTTTAACAGATGACGATGTGTGAATGAGAAAGAACAGGGCTTAAACTTTATGTGCTAGGATGAGTTTTTCAAACTGGCAGTTAGTTAGAAAGACAAAAAAGACAAGGAAACAAACAAACAAAACACCACCCTCAAATCCCCCACAACTGCAGCCATATATTTTAGTTCTAAACATAATTTATTTTATATGGAGTAATTTAAAGACGATAAACAGAGAATTGCACAATGACATTTTGTAATCACTTTTCAGTTAGTTATGTCAAAATGCCTTCAGAAACATAAAAACTAAATACATTAAGACTTTAAGTATACTGTCTATCATTCTGAATAATCATACTAGTTAAGACATGATAGTATTTGTGGCCCCAGATTAAAGTATTTTAGCTAATTATTTTAAAAATATTTCTCCCCTCATAAATTCAATACAGGGCATAGTTAAATTTATTTAAATCTTAATTATGTATTTCCATAACTTCATAGATTCCAAGGCTAGAAGGAATCACTTTATCATCACATCTCAATTCCTCTATAAGGGTATGTCTACACTAGCCCCCTAGTTCAAACTAGGAAGGCTAATGTAGGCATTTGAAGTTGCAAATGAAGCCTGGGATTTAAATATCCCGGGCTTTATTTGCATGTTCCTGTCCGGTCGCCATTTTTAAATTCCACTACTCCGAAGTAACTGCCCGTGGCTACATGCAGCAGTGAAACGGTAATTTGAACTGAGTCCTTAGTTCGAATTAACTGTTACACTTCATGAGGAGTAACAGTTAATTCGAACTAAGGACTTAGTAACATGATTTGATGGTTCAAAGCTGAAACTAGACAAACTGAGACTGGAAATAAGCCACGGACAGTTACTTTGGACTAGTGGAATTTAAAAATGGTGACAGGACAAGAACATGCAAATAAAGCCTGGGATATTTAAATCCCGGGCTTCATTTGCAACTTCGAATGCCTACATTAGCCTCCCTAGTTTGAACTAGGGGACTAGTGTAGACATACCCTAACATAGGTCATACAAATTTCCCAAAATAATTCCTAGATCACGTCTTTTAGAAAAAACATCTAATCTTGTTTTTAAAATGAACCCTGATGGCAAATCCACTACAACCCTTTGTAAATTCTCCCAATAGTTAATTACTTTCCATGTAAAACTTTTATACCTTATTTCCAGTCTCAGTTTGTCTAGTTTCAACTTTGAACCATCAAATCATGTTACAGATTTCTCTGCTAGATTGAAGAGCCCATTATTAAATAGACATTCACCAATTATGATCAATTCACCTGTTTCCCTTCTCTTTGTAAAAGCTAAATAGAGTGAGCTCCTGAAGTCTAAGGCATGCCTTTTAATTATTTTCAGGGCTGTACTTTTGAACCCTCACAAATTTATCAGCATCCTTCCTAAACTGTGGACACTAGAACTGAGCAGAGTGTTTGAGCAACACTCATACCAATGCCAAATAAAGAGGCAAAATAACCTCTTTCTCCTACTCAAGAGTGTCCTGTTCATGCATGCAAGGAGCGTATTATCTATTTTGGTCACAGTATCATGAAGATAGCTCATGTTTATCCGAGTGTCCTCCTCCCCCACCCCCAAAAGCTTTTTTAGAGTGTTTCTTTATCAGGATAAAGTCCACATCATCTTGTAAGTGTGGCATTACATTCTTGGTTCCTAGATGTTTACATTTATACAAAGATTTTTTTTAAAATGTGAACTGTATTCTGAAATTCCTGGGCTTGTAGTTCCTGTAATGTTATATTATCCCGAGGTACCGGTTGACCTCTATAGTCCGGACTTCCATAGTCCAGCAACATCTGCAGTCTAGCATCCCCATGGTTGCTCCCAGGCTGGAGAACTCATGAGGGAAAGCTAGGCCCCATGCTAAACAACTCCTCCCTGCCCTCCTAGAGATTCCAGAGCACGGCAACTAGCTTATTTATGGTGCTCTAACTCAGGGAGGGAAAGGGAAAGGCAGGGACAGGAAGGGCTCTTAGGGAAAGAGGCAGTGTGTCTGCAGAGCCCCATGGCCAGGGACCAGGGGCAGGGGCTGGGAGTGCAGCCCGGTGGTGGCTATGGCTCTCTGTGTGTTCCCACGGGGCTGTGCTCCTGGCCTCCAGCCGCAGGGATCTGTAGATACCCTTCCTGTTTCCCTGAGTGCCCTGCGTCCAGGCCTTGCTTGGTCAATGCTGGGCCCCCTGCTACTGCCACAGTGGAGCCATCACTGATCTCCCTAAGTCTGGAAAATTTCCTGGTTCAGGACCAGTCAGGCCCTGAGAGTGCCAAACCAGGAAGGTACAACCTATATGTCTATGTGCTCTTAACCTTCATTTCATTTTATGTCGTTTTTTGCCTTGACATTTTCACTTTTGTTTTTTCTAATTAAAGCATGAACACTAAATAACTCACCCGCACACAGAGAAGACCACCATTTAATATGTGGAATGATTTGAAGATGGGTAATATTAACCTAAAATCTTTTACAAATTTCCTTGTAAGGGCAGATTCCCCAGTAGAGCAATGCAAAGCAAGGAGGGCACATTTGCCAAAGCAGTGCAAAGCAGCTGAAGGTTATTGGTGAATCTGGCTCTTAATTTGCAATTGACTTCTGGGTTTAATGGGATGCATTTGTGAGACTGCACCCAGCGAAGGGGGCCAGAGGAGCCCACTTCTTGAGTTGCACTGGTTTAAGAATTCCTGTGCTCCTGCCTTCATTCCTACGGCAGTGCCACCTCGGTGTGCAGTGGAACACCAAATATTGTGAGAATTGTGATTAAAACATTGAAAGAGTCAGCACGACACATGCTTGTCCACAGACTGTGATGCTCTCCAAGGATATGATGAACCTCACCACCATCTTCTTTAGCATGAAGCAGTTTTGCCTGATACCTGCTATAACTCATCTCCCTGAAAACAATAGCCTCTGCCCACAGACAAGCACTAACTTCCAGATCTCCACAGTTCACCTCTGTGCAGGCTCGTGTTACACACACACTAACTCTTAAGTCCTCACAGTGTTCCCTCTGTAGTATCCAGCCCGTCCTTGAGGCTCACAGATATTACTAGGTAAACTTTCCTGAAGGAACTCAGTACACACAACTTGGCTGATAAAACTCAGGATAAGACCCCACCATTTGTAACACATCACTGTAATCTATTTATGAAAACAAATATGTTTATTAACATTTTAAAAGATAGAGAGCATGGATACTAGGAACAACCGATTCCTGTTAGAATATAAAATGCAGACATAGGACTGCACTCATTACTGGGTACCTTTCCTATTCCATAGAGTGTTTGCTGGTTTTCAGTCAGCTTGGATTCTGGTTATTTCATGAATACCTTGACACCCTCAAAGGAATTGCCTCAGTAAAGGCATGACACAAGAGTCCTTTTTCTTTACTCTGATACTGCAAATTGTATTGTTTTTGTGCCCCAGAGACTAAACCACTCCTTGTGGTTTTTAGTCTTTGGTATCTTCCTGTGTTGACTTTGCATTCTTAGCTTGACTTGCAAATATAGCTCCCTTCTGTTTGGCTTTACAATGTGTAATCTGCCTCAGAAGCATAAGATTCTGTGTTTCTTTGTCTGTGAAAATCATCTTGTCAACCCTTTCTGGGAGGCATTAAATTATATTTTCAGTATATACATACAAACAACTTCTTAAATATCAGCTGTCCATACATCACACAATGATTATGATGATCGGTATCCTAAATTTTATCAGACAGCTTATACAAACCCTTTCAGATCAATACTATGAAAGTAGTGGGTTAGATGCAATGAGCTGGTCAGGTCTGATGGAGACTGCTCTTAGGGTACGTGTACACTGTGGACTAAAGTTGAGTTAATAACACATTAATTACACATGAATTGTGTAGCTGAAGTCGGTGCACCTTAACTCAGCTTTTGGTGCTGTCTACAAAGCAGGAAATCAAAGGAAGAACACTCTTCCTTTGACTTCCCTTACTCCTCATGAAATGAGGGTTACAGAAGTCAGAGTAAGAAGCCCGTTATTTCAAAATTATTTCAAAATAACAGACTTGTTGTGTAGACGTGCACTGTATTTTGAAATAAACATTCAGTGAAGACATAGCCTTACAGAACTGCGAACCTTTTGCCAGCTGCCCATCAGGGGTTCTTGCAGTCACATAGCCATATGGATGTTTTTCCTGTCTTTTCAGAGGAATAACAAAAGTAGTTTTGTTTACAGAACTGCCAGAGACTCTATTAAGACTATTCAATGTTTTGCTTTTGCTATTGCTATTGCTATTGATTTTACATGGAAGGTGCTCAAATTCTAACCAATGGAAAGCTGAATAGAAGCACAACCTCAGTCAGCCAATTGATGCAAAGAAAGAGTAAGAAGTTTTAACCCTCACAGTTCATAAGTAAGCAGCTTTCTTCTTCTCCTGCGACCTAGCTGCACTTCTCTCTATAAAGACTAGTCACACTTTTACAAGATTCCCATGAGGCAGCAACTACTAGTGACATTGCACACATGTTGTGATACCAGCAGCCTGCTGGCACATATCTCAAAGAAGATAATCCAACAGCAACACACAGCAAAGTTGAGAGAAGGCAAGGGAGGGCCATTGATTGATACACTCAATGAAACTGCATTAACTCCCCTTTCACATACACCCCCATCACCCTACTGGGCTTAGCAGGAAGTTTGCTTTACTTGCAGGCCTACTAGAAATGTGGAGACTGGAGGGAGGCCCTGACAGCTGAAGTAGATAATCAGTAGGTAACAGGAAATAAAGGGGTCAGAGGTATTCCCCTTGTACAGGAGAGATCATATCTAGCTTGTTCAGTCTGGGTTAATGAGGCACAAGTGCCCAAGTGTTTGCTGACAGGAGAGACAGTTGGTCTCCTTTGGGGGAAGGGAAGGATCATTGTACAGACTCTTTGCCCACTGTTAGTTTCAGGGAGATGAGTTGTTAACAGACACTGAATCAAGTTTACAAAGCAAGGATGACACATTAAACAGAAGAATTCTCCAGGCTGCCCCTTGGAAAGGGATGAGCTGGATTAGGGCCAGCTGGATTGGTAGGGGATAGTCCTGGTGAAACTAAGTCCTGTCCTTATGTCACTGGAGGCAATTAGATTGTTGATTATGAATTTTAACTACAGAATGCCATGCCTATTATCTTCACCCCAAGATGTTTTGTTGTAGGCAAATGACAGTTGACTGACAACACGAACACACGTAACACAGGATCTGACAGTGTCTTTACCTCACACATCAGTGGAGGCTGGCCGGGAGGCATCTCAGGAATGTAATACAGCCATATGCCCGCTAGGCCAAACAGCAATTACATGTGGGTTTCCTGGACCTGCACTGAACACATTTCAACTGCTCCTGCGATCTATTTGGTTTCTCACCATAAAAATGGCAATGCTTGGCTTACCACACATCAGTGGAGGCTGGCTGGGAGGCACCTCAGGAATGTAATACAGCCATATGCACGCTAGGCCAAACAGCAATTGCATGTGGGTTTCCTGGACCTGCACTGAACACATTTCAACTGCTCCTGCGATCTATTTGGTTTCTCACCATAAAAATGGCAATGCTTGGCTTTTAGGTGTGAGTGTGAGAGAGAGACACTCACCCAGGAAATACAATATCATATGCCATGCTGCTACAATTACAGTGTTTCCAAGGATATGCCTTTTGGCACTACATATCTCCTTTCTCTTTGACTCATTCCTACTAAAAAAGTTTGGTAGTGTATCCTTCCTCTTTCTTTATTGGCACAGAGCAGGGCGGGGTACCTTTCTTCACTCTTCATCCTCCCCTGACATGGGTATTTAAATAAATGGGGAGAAATACTGGCAGCTTCTCATGAGTTCAGACAGAAAAAGGACATTTCCAGACATATCCAGGGACTCCATAAGAGCTCCATGCTGATTCCCAAAGGGCTATGGGTGGTAAGGCTTGCCAACGCTTACTGAAGCTATTCCAGGAAATATTTCCCTCAACATGATCTAATATCATTTTCTTAAAAGATCCTGCTATAATCTCCCAGCTTGCCTTCAGTAGTCACTGGGAAATTGATTCTGATTCCGGGAGACTCCAGGACAATCCTGGAGGGTTGGCAAACTTATGGGTGACTCTAGGGCCGTAAGTTGAGTATTGCTTCTTGGAAGATTACTGATCGTGGAAGGCCTGATGGCCCAGTCTTTACTCATGTACTACTTATGGTGATGTAAAGGGTTGGATAATCATCTGCCTTGTAACCCTCATTGCCTTGTGTGGCTGTGCAGCTTTGGTCCAGAGGTCTGATCCAACAGCCTGCTTGCATCCCACAGTCCTCACCCTTGCTTTGCCCAACCTGGTTACTCCTTACAGGCTGATTTTTGTACCCTCTTAACCCTGAATTTGCCTCAAAATCATCCTACTGCCAAGGCCAATTCCTTTCACTGAAACCTCATAGAGAAAGTGTTGGGTTTGCTGCCTTTACAGATACAATTAAACACTCCAACCTTTCTAGGAGCCTACACTTTTCTGAACTTACACAGCCCTGTTGATTTATACAGAAAGGAAATGAAATCAACTAAGAAAAGAGCATGGATTAAGTGGTACTAAGTAAAAGAGAGAAAGGTAGAGATGGTAACAAGCAAATGAAAGTGAAAAATTGCATCTTTAAAAGACTAAATCTTGCTTGATGATTTTGCGCAGTGAAAGTATCATAGCGAATGAGGTTAATCCAAGGCACAATTATTGTTAATCTTTATGATGGTTTCTGTCATCCACGGTTTCCGGTACAGCTTTTTACTGACCAGGCACCAATCCAGAGACCAAATGGACTAGTTGCTTTTGTTTCCGAAGGTGAAGGAAGATGATGAAATCTTTCTCTGTTCCTTATGTCCCCAAAGAGATGTCTTAGTTTCCATAAGTTGGGAAGGCCTCCTGGAGTGCAAGAGCCATGTTAATCCACTGTCTCTTGAGTTCAGGACAAGGATAATTCCTATGAGCTTAGCTCAATGGTTCTGTTTACTGCTGATAGGTACATTTAAGGTAAAACCACATTTCTTTTGTCTAGAATGGGGCTGTTTATTGCTTTTTCCTAGACTAGGCCTGGACATCTTAAAGATGTTCCAGTAACATACAGAAGCAATTCATTACTTCATATATAATGTTCATATACGCGTTTTACAACAGTAGTATTGATCAGCATGTCATTAGCTTTTGTATGATATTTCACAAGATCTATTTTGTACAAAGGATCTTGCAGTAGTGTGTGAGGTATGGATACAGTGGTGCTTAGGCTCACACCCATTCACATGGCTAGTAGTTCTGTTCACCTCAGTAAGGCTACCTGTAAATAAGCTGGGTGCAAAAGTTAAGCAGCTGTCATCATCCAGCCTGCCATTCCTATGACCAAACACAAAATAAACCCATTTAAAGGCATGGATAAAAGCAAATTCTTTAGGCAGTTCTCCCTCCAGCTTCCCTTCTACCCTTTTCATCATGATCTGAAAAAAATCAAGTTTCCCCCAGTCAGGACCCAAGACTATCCGTCTTGTTATAACTCAGAAAGATTAAAAAAAACAGATGAAGAAGAAAATGATCAGAGGATCACCCAAAACATTAGGTGCTGCTTGTTAAAACAGAACTCAGCCTTTTAAGATTTGCTTAATAGCAACATCAGCCCATCATCTGATGGAGTGGGTTTTGCTCACAAAAGCTCATGATACTATATATATGTTTTTATTAGTCTCCAAGGTGCCACAGGACTATTAATTGTTTTTTAGTAATTTCAAAGCAACATAAATCTGTCAGGCCCCCTGGAAACCCAGAAGAGCTCCACCTGGAAAGAAACACAAAGCAAAACAAAACAGTGCCAGGGGGAATATAGCAGGGAGACCTACCTTGTATGCACCACAATCTTTCAAACTTCTTTATAGATGTTTATTCCAGCAACCTATGGGTTTTTGTTGACATCACAGTAGGATAATTACACAGACTGCTGGACTAAAAATGTGTGCCCCACATACAAATGTCTTTCTTTAGTTATATGAGGTATCCTTCATTTCCATGTCAGAGACACTAAGGATGACTGATATGTTCCATTCCAGGGTGGAAATACACATACAGTCTTAAAACTTTTGATAGAAATGGCTCCTATGAACCCTCCAAAATAAAAGCACTACTTCCGGGAAAGCAGGGTTCAGACACAAGGAAAAGGCAGGCATGATGGTGGAGGGCAGAATTACCTTCATTAAGGTATGAAAAAGCACTAGGGCATGACTCTTCCTTTTAACAGGACTTCACTCTCACAAATTTCTATAATAACCTCTGGAATTCAAGGCTTTAGCTGGTAATTGAGCGCCATTTCTGGTTCTAATGCCTCTGGGTCACTGTGAAACATCTCTGTCCTTTCTATCAGTGATCCTAGGTTGGTTATGGGGACCTTAATTGGAAAGCTTGCTGAGATACCATGCAGTCCTAACCCCTGTTAGACTATTCCCTATCATGTGAATGTTCATGTGCATTGCTTGTTTCCTCTTCAATTAATTTGGGCAGAGTACTGATTGGCTGCAGTTCAAAGACTTCTTTTTTTTTCCCCTGTCAGTCAACCTGTCACTCATTTTTCAGGCAAAAGGGAAGCCATGGGGGCCAGAATCAAATTATTTTTAATGAGCTCTGACAGATCCTGTCTGGATCCAGTCTTTTTATACAGGTAAAATGTCAGGCTTAGGCATGGTAGCACTCCAGAGAGAGAAAGAAAGGTGTGCTTAGCCTTTAAGTACCCTGATCATGTGATTCCCTTTACTCTGTAAAGTGGATTTGTCACCCCACAAGAGACTCACCACATCTCCAAGGGCTTGTCTACATGGGAAGGGGCTCATTTGCACTAACTCAAATTGGAGCACAGCACAAACTCTTGCAGCTTATTTGCTGCAGAGTCTGTACTGCAGTTTTAGAGTGGACTAAATTCTCTGCAAAGTTAGTTAGTGCACACTATCACAATGCTGCTGCATACTACTTTGACAGTCCACCAGTTGCTATTCCAGACTGATTTGCAGGTGTCCATGTCATACTTGTCTACTCTGTGACCCACAATGCTCTGGGCTCAAGATGACCAGTGTTTCCTCCTCCATTTAAACCCTATCATGGGGCTGGGATCAGCAAATTAACTCTGGGACTCAAAGCCATCAACATTACAGTACTATTGTTCAGTGGCGTTGCACCATGCCTCATCCATCCTTTTGGACTTTGCTGAGTTCCTTGATCTGCTTGCACTCTGGGGAGAAAATGACAGTGCAGCAAGCTCTTCACAGCAACTATCACAATGAGAATATTTTTGAAAGCATGACTCAGCAGATAGTACCAGAAGTATACAACTCAGTGCTGTGTCAAGAGCAAGCAATTTAGGAAACTGGAAGGCTGTGTCTAGACTGGCCAGTTTTTCCGGAAAATCATCTGATTTTGCGGAAAAACTTGCCAGCTGTCTACACTGGCCACTTGAATTTCCGGAAAAGCACTGACGATCTCCTGTAAAATCATCAGTGCTTTTCCGGAAATACTATGCTGCTCCCGTTCGGGCAAAAGTCTTTTTCCGAAAGACTTTTGCACAAAAGGGCCAGTGTAGACAGCACAGTACTGTTTTCCGCAAAAAAGCTCCAATTGCAAAAATGGCAATCAGGGCTTTTTTGCGGAAAAGCGCGTCTAGATTGGCCATGGACGCTTTTCTGCAAAAAGTGCTTTTGCGGAAAAGCATCCTGCCAATCTAGACGCGCTTTTCCAAAAATGCTTTTAACGGAAAAGTTTTCCGTTAAAAGCATTTTCGGAAAATCATGCCAGTCTAGACGTAGCCAAAGGTATACCAAGGATGGGAAATACCCTTGGTAATACCCATTAGACCTGTCTATTTTTTTGAGAAGCTGGACAAAATTTTCTTGAGACCCACAACTATGGATCCCAATACCCTTGTGCAAAATGGCACCACTGTCACCACTGAGAGAACTGTAACCTGCCCTGACAATGGCCAGGATTCTTTGGAGGAGGAGGAGAAGGAGGGATGGGATTTCTTCAAATCTCAGCAGTCTGGACATTTCCTGAGAGAGCACTCCAGTGACCAAAAACATTGTGAGGAAAGGCATGCAGAGGCCTTTCCTGAGTCAATGAGCAGGTAGAATGCTCTGCTGGAGTGAATGATGCTGCTAGGACAACACAGACTGCAGCGGCCTCCAGCAGGACCCAGACATGTTCTGCAGTGTGTGGGTAACACAGTTACAGGGACATCCCATGCTGTAGCCCCACAGCCTTCCTCTCAGAGGTCATTCCTTCCCATCCCTCCTCATACAGGGCATCAGGAATAGCATTGCATTTGAGCTCTCCCATGCATCCGATCACTTTTGACCTGGCATTCAATTCCAGACACCAGACTGACTATGAGGACTTGCTGCTTCTTCACACATCTGCACCTCCTGACCCCCCGCTTTGTACTGCATATGGGTGTCACACTTTGTCATTTTAAAGTTGCATTTTGTATTTTTAATCCCCTTGGTATAAGATTTTGTAGTATTTTTGCCATTTTTGTTTTTTGTTGTGACCTAAAGTCAGAATGTGGGACTTCTGAACATTCTTCTACTAGAGTTTGTCACTGTACAGACACACAGTAAATATCTCCAGGGGTGTGTCTTTACTAGGAAAAATTGTATGTATTTATCTTGCATTAGCTAACACATGGTAATTAACATGGGATAAAATCCTAGTGAAGACAAAGCAGTTTGTAGCAGTCTGATGAATTCTCAAGTGATGGCAAACTCTAAGAGGGAACCTGAGATTTGCCTCAACCCGCTAACTTTCATTAAACTTATAGACTGCCTTGTCTTCACTGGAATTTTACCATGTTAGCCAATGTTTGGTGCAAAGGTACCTGCAGCCAATTAAGTCTTGCTGGGCTACTTAAAAGGCTTCCCCTCAGGTAAAGGAGGGAGAAAGAGATGAATGAAGGACTGAAAGGAGAAAGTGTGTTGCTGGAGAGCTGAGGATGCAAATAGGAAAGAGTGTGCTGAAGTAGGAAAGATACACTCAGGTACCAGGAGCACTTGTGAAAGTGGCCTGGGGAAAAGGCTGCTCTACTGGGCCTTGAGGAAAACCCCCATCAGTTTCCAGTACCTAGGGTCCCCGGGCCAGGACCTGGAGTAGTGGGTAGAAGCGAGTTCCCCCCAACCCTCCCAGCACCACTAAAAAATCTGCTCCTGGAAAGGGAGGTCAGGATTATGGAGGGATTTCCCCATAATCCTTTGACTTTGCCAATGATGAGGATGGCTCAGAAATGATCCTGACCTCTAGAAAAGGTAAGAGGCCGTGTGGCAGGTCACCACAAACCTCTAAGGCATATAATAAGCGCCTAGAAGCACAGGACCCTCCAGGCATGGCCAGAGGTTTGCCACAACAAACACACAGAGAATAAGAATCCCCGGCCCAAAACTGCTCTAAAATTATAGAGCACAAGTCTCCTGATGCACAGCCTGGTGGCCTAACTGCTGGGCTATGCTGCACAGTATGGAAGCAGGCTCTTTGCTGGCCAGGCCTCTCGCATGTATTGCCATCCAAGCAAAAGGTCAACTTCCCCTTGATGAAAAACCCTTACACTATGTAACTTAAAGATCAGCGACGAACAGGGACCAAAACCAGACCCAAAAGTTCATGTAGTTTGTGCTGGTTGTGCTGACTGTGCCATGCCTGATAAGGCAGAACAGGAAAAACAGGAAACCATCTCACCCCCTTACTCCTGTCACTTAATAGACAGGGTCTGCTAGCCTATCACAAAAAGTGTGCAAAAGCTCTCTCTATAAAACAGCTACCCCTCCGGTATCAAATTGAGGAATCCTGAATAAACATTGGATGGCAGAATATGAGCCAGGTCCAAGGACTGATCACCTGAGGGCCACCTCCCTCTCACCGAACCAAACGAGTTCCTGTAGAGCGTAACGTATACCAAACATAACGAATACCAAATATGTTGTTGTTGTAGTTTGTGTGTCTGTTAAATGTAAGTATTGTTATCTGAAATTGTTTAGAGGTATTGTTAAGTAGTAGTGTTAAAAGTTTTAGATAAATGATTAGTCTTATAAATAAGACTGATGTAAATGTAACTGTTAATAATCCCTAGTTCCTTGTTAACAACTATTGGGATTTAGAGAAACCTTAAGGAATTTTCTTTACTGTGTTGCATTTTGCTTATTGGCCATTCTAATAATTATTTGGTGCCTACGTATGTAAGAAATTGATAAAATAATAATTCATACGTAGAAGCCCTTTAATAAAAGTTTAAAAGATATTTGGTAATAGTTTGCCTGTTTCTGCGCCTTCCTGGGGCTAGCCACATTTCCGAACCTTTTACTTTAAACCACACACAGAAAGTGAAGTTTGAACTCACAAACGTATTTATTTATTCCCCAAACCAGATTATTTGATTATTAGTGAATGTTTCTATTGCTATAGTATTTGGAAACCCCATCACAAAGGGGTTCTGTTTGGTTAGGCCCTGTACCAACATATATGAAGATGTAGAATTACACATCATAATGTACAAGGCATATGTCTGCCTAGGCCATTGTTGAGTTTGACTCCTCTTGGGTAGAGCAAGCTGATGGTTGTGTTTATACATGGATATATTACACCCATATGGAGAACACTTTCACTTCATTGGGCTTTGGATCAATTTCCTAGCTACCAGAGAAAGTGATGACAACTCCAGCCGTTTAAAAATCAGAAGTCAGGCCTCCTAAAATCACAACATTAGCTTAAAGTAAAGAGATTAAAATAAATAGGTTCTTTTTATTTGCCCTTATGGTTCACATTTTCAAGCTCCTCTCTGTCACCAGGAGAGCTAGAATCTTAATAAAAGCTGAGGTTCTCCTGCAATGGCCCCAGGAGCTGGGACTTTAAGAAAAACACCGAATGTTGTGAGACTTGTGTTAAAATCATGATAGCTACTAACACCACAGAGAAAATGAACCTCATTAATCCTTACCTGTGACGGCTCTTCGGAGCCAGGAACAGATAGAATAGAGTATTCTGTAAATGTACACAAAGACTAATGACAGTTTGTGTTAGCCCCCAGGCAACTAGGTAGAACTTGACTTTATTGCATATAGAATTGATCAGAAAGTTACAGAGTTCCATGAATTATGGCAAAAAATGCCTATAAAATTGTGTGTGGGAATTTCCCTTCCTTCCCCTTTTTTGATCAGCCCTTGCATTCCGGTATTGCAATAAACATCCTAGGAAAGAGTTTCGGAGTTGCCTATTAGGCTTCACAGTATCTGACACCTACCAGCCATGCACGGAGCGAATAACAAAGGCATTGCTAGTGATTAGGTTGGTGACCATCTGTAATTACTGAATAGTAATAGAGTAACACCACCTAACCTCAGGATGATTCTTACCAACAACCAAGGGACATACCACCCTAATACCAACCCTGGAACTTTCCCCGTTGCCGGCTTTGTCTACATATTACTCTGCTGACATCATCACTGGACCTAACCATGTCAGTTACAAGATCAAGAACACACATTCCTGTTCATCCAGAAATATAATTTATGCCATCATGTGCCAACAGTGTCCGTCTGCTTTGTATATTGGACAAACTTCTCAGACACTTTGTCAAACAATCAATGCACACAAAACAGACATCAGACAGTTTCACAAAGAAAAAACAGTTTCTTGCCATTTCAACCAGACTGGGTATTGTCTCAATGACCCTACTATATGCATCCTGCTTCAAAGAGACTTTAACACCAGACTACAAAGGGAAGCCTCAGAACTGTCATTCATGCTTAAATTTGACACTTTATGAATGGGCCTTAACAAAGATGCTAATTATGTTACCCATTACAAAGACAGCTTTCCCAATTATCACCCCTAATATCATTATCTCATAGACACTAACCTCCCTCTCCCTCATCCTTCCTCTGTTCTAAAATCTGATTTGTCAATTTTATATGTGTTCACTTTTTTTGATTGTATCCCTTTGGTATATATGGTCATGCCAATTTTCTTCCACAATTTGATCTGAGGAAGTGGATCTGGCCCACAAAAGCTCATCACCTAATAAACCATCTTGTTAGTCTTTAAAGTGCTGCATAGTCCTGTCTTTTGTTTCTGTAATTACTAAGACTGTGATTATTACCATATGCAAATACACACATCTCTTTTGTTCCTTTAGCTACTTGCTCTCCTCCCCCCATATTTGTCTGTTTAGTAGACTGGGGCTTGAAAACATACAAAGTGAAATATTGTGGCCTTCATAAAAACACACACATAATTAATTTTAAATGTAGGACTGTTTGTGTCATCTGCACAGTCACAGCTACAATGGGGTATTTCTCCAACAGAAATAAAAGTTAACCAAAGTAACAAATTTCAGAGAGGTGGCCATATTACTCTATTTCAGCAAAAACAACTAGGAGTCCAGTGGCCCTTTAAGGACTAAAAAAATTATTAGGTCTCAGAGGGAAAACCATGCTAGTCTATAACTTTAAAAACAAGTAGTCCAGTGGCACCTTAGAGACTAACAAAAATATATATAGTATCATGAGTTTTTGTGGGCAAAACCCACTTCCTCTGATGATGAGCTAGAGTAGAAATAACAGAAACCAAGTTTAGGACTGGTGCTAATGAGGCTAATTAAGTGGTCTAGAAGTGTCTCATACTTAGCTTTTGATGTAAAAATGAAGTGTTAAAGGCAAGGGAGACTGGCTTTATAATGTGACATCCAGTTAATGTCTTTGTTCAAGCCTAGGGAAACAGTGTCAAATTTGCAGATGAATACCAATTCCTCATTCTCTCTCTGTATTGGCTCATGAAATTCCTTTGTAGAAGAATGGCTACTTTTAAATCCATGACTGAGTGCTCAGGTGGGTTAAAATGTTCCCTTATACGTTTATGTGTCTAGTGTCAGCAATGGCTCTCTGCCATGTATATTGGCCAAACTGGACAATTTCTACGACAGTGGATAAACGGACATACATCAGACATCTGAAATAGTAACACACATAAATACCTCTCTAGCTGTGTGTTTTCTAGGCACAAAATGGTGGTGTGTGTGTGTGTGTGCTCTGCTCTACAAACAGCATGCCGAACAAATAGATTTTTGCCTGGGACTGTTTTCTCAATTTTTTGAGAAAATCCTTAGGAATCCAGTTCATATGTCTCCAAGAAGCTTTCATGTTACCCAGCAGCACTATACATCCAAGAGGAATTGCATTCTCCTTTCTATCTCCTTACTCAACAAAGACTTTTTCAATAACTTCCCTAAGTACGTGTGCTTTTATAATACAAGGCCTTTGATGTGTTCTGTCATCTATCTTTCTCCTTGGATTATTTCTATTTTCCCTTTTTGGCTTTTCCTCTCCCTCTCCCAGCATTCTGCTTTTTAAATGACAAATGCCCAGGGCTATAAATTCAATTTAAAAAGGAAACCTCTTAGGCGCTCTTCTAATTTTTCTTAAGCTAATGAGAAAATGCATAATTACCAAATGTAAACCAACTATGAAAAAGTAACCTACTAATCAGCTGCTGTTTGCTGTGCTATTAAATAATGTTTGGATGACCATTCTGCAAGGGGTGCAAATTCCCTTTAGGCTAGTTGAAAAGGAAAGGGACAGATCTAGAACTCAAACTTTGGGTTTCTGGGGATGGCATACAAGGAAATCTATAGCATCAAATCTCTATCTCCTAGTATGCATTCACTAGCAAGGATAGTACTTGTCATAAAATTAATATGCACTTATACCACGCCTTTTCTCAAAGCCATTAAATCTGAAACACCTATCTGAAGAAGGTAAGGATTAAATAGGGATCACTTCACTCATACTCATATCTGCCTGCAGTCAGGGCCGGCCCACAACATTCTGGCACCTCTGGTGGGGAGCTCAAATGACGCCCCCATTCCTCCTTGCTTGGTTCAAAACTTTGAAAGGTCTCAATTCTGCCTTCTTCCTGTTCTGCTCCTCTCATGGTACTGCTCTGCTACCTACCCCAATAAAGGAGAACTAACAGCAGCAGACACAATTTTCTACACTCTGGGTCATAGTGGTGCCCCCCAAGTTTGGCACCTGAGGCAACCGCCTCAGTTCGCCTCATGATAAGGCCAGCCCTGCCTGTAGTAGACAACTGGAACCTCTCCCTCTCCCCCCGCCCTGCAATTTCCCTCTCTGTCAAACCACCCACTGCTTCTAACTGTTTTCAGGAATGAAATTTTTGCTGTTGAAAACCAGCATGTGAGTGAATAGACAGTCAAAACCCCCAGTCTTATGAACACTCATGTACATGCTTTTTCTTCTTAATTCTTTTCTTTTCTTATGGCAGGGCCCAGCAAAGCCAGAAATGAAATAGGACCCCACTGTGTGAAAGACTATGTGATCACAGAACAAAAAAGACGCTCCCTGTCCCAAGGACCCTGCACTCTAAGAGTAGAGTTATGCCTATGAATGGTCCCAGGAGTGGTTATGGACTTATTAACATGTGATGTGATATGCACATATGTAAGTATGAAACTGGCAATACAACAATAACCAAAGTCTAGATTTTAGGTTTGGTGCAACTGAGGAGAAAGAGGAGGGTGGCTTCCAGCCATTTTTCAACTCTAGCCAATCTGAGCTCCAATGGTTTAACTTAGGCTCCATCTGCACTATGGGCTGGGGGTGTGCTCCCCAGTTAGCACTCACACACTTGCATCAGCTGAGTGACAGTTAGCAGGACTATAAACAGGCATGTAGCTGAGGTAGCACTGGCAGTGGCTGAATGGCTGAGCAGCATCAAGTACAATGCGTGTAGGTACATACTCAACATGGCTTTGGGTATCAGAGTTACATGACTATTTATACTTGTGCTAGCTCTCATCGATCTAGCATGAGTCCGTGCTTAAGGATCAACTCCACAAAGGGACTTAGATGCCCATTTGGGGGGAATCTATGCCCTAGTTTTAGGGGCTACTTCAATGCCAAAACATCTGCTCAGCACTTGCCTAATCCTGTCGGGGCCTAAACTCACTCAGGCTGTGTCCAGACTCCATGCCTCCGTCGACGGAGGCATGTAGATTAGCCAGATCGGAAGAGGGAAATGAAGCCGCGATTAAAATAATCGCGGCTTCATTTAAATTTAAATGGCTGCCCCGATCTGCCGATCAGCTGTTTGTCGGCAGATCGGGAGAGTCTGGACGCGATGCCCCGACAAAGAAGCCTTTCTTCATCGACACAGGTAAACCTGGTTTCACGAGGCTTACCTGTGTCGATGAAGAAAGGCTTCTTTGTCGGGGCATCGCGTCCAGACTCTCCCGATCTGCCGACAAACAGCTGATCGGCAGATCGGGGCAGCCATTTAAATTTAAATGAAGCCGCGATTATTTTAATCGCGGCTTCATTTCCCTCTTCCGATCTGGCTAATCTACATGCCTCCGTCGACGGAGGCATGGAGTCTGGACACAGCCCCAGTGATTAAATTTCCACAGCAGAAGTCCCATAGGCTAAGTTTCTGCCTGTGGCCATGCACACAGTCTCAGCCAGGAGTCTTGGTACCTATTTCATGCTTAAGCCCCAGTATGATCCTCAGAACAACGAAGATAGGCAGGGCAATACGTATTACCTCTGCAGGGTCAAATTTTGCGCTGAGCATACCACACTCCACACATCTTCAGACTTAGTAGCCCGAACACTTGAGGAAGAAAATGGATTAGAATGGGGGTTCCTAGACTCTCAGGTGAGTGCTCTTCCTGTCGGATTATGGAATGTTCTGATGTGGGTCTCTCTGCACCTCCCTGCAGCTTTACATTAAACACCTAAATCCACAAAAGGGGTGGATCTAAGACCACATCCCTCTCATCAGCATCTCCCATTGGCCCATTTGGCCCAAATCTTTCCATTATCAGGCACCTGTCTATCCCTATGAATTGTACAGGGAGCCAAAGGGCCTCCTCCCCAGGCTTGCGAAGTCCGGTGATTTTCAAGGTGCCTAAAAGTTAGGCATTGCAACACCTATATACCTTTGTAGACTGGATCATGTCAGTGTTGAAAATGGGATGTAGGTCCCTAAGTCACTTAGCTGCTCACTGCTGTGGAAAATTTTGCTTTTAGGTAATCTCAGACTCAGCAGCGTTTGTCCCTGAATTCAGCATTGAGAGAACAGCAACTCAGACGTCAGCATATTGTGTTGTTACTAACCCAGGCTGCCAAATATGGCCTATTTATTCCAGCAAAGAAGGAAATTAGAACCAACTATGCCTAATGTGAAAATAAACAAGAAAACTACTGTAAAAACTTTTGTGTAATGAAAGCATCTTTGATTAACTGACAGAAGTGGAAAGGGGAGCAAACAAATGGTTTGTGCTTGTATTTTCAATCCCATAAAAACATAAGAATATAAGAACACCCATAATGGATCAGACCAATGGTTCATTTGGTCCAGTATGTTGTCTTCTGACAGCGGCCGATGCCCCAAACTGAATGATCAGAGCCAGTGGTAATCATCAAATTATCCATCCCCAGTTTCTGACAGAGGCTAGGAACACCATCCCTGCAAATTCCTGGCTAATAGTCACTGAAGGTCCATAAATTTATCTACCTCTTTTTTTGAACACTGTTATAGTCTTGGCCTTCACAACATCCTCTGGCAAGGAGTTCCACAGGTTGACTCTGCAATGTATGAAGAAGTGTGCATAGTGTGAAGAAGTACTTCTTTTTGGTTGTTTTAAAGTTGCTACCTATTGATTTCATTTGGTGGCCCCTAATTCTTGTATTATGGGAAGGAGTAAATAACTCTTCTTTATTCACTTTTTCCACTCCTGACATGATTGTATAGACCTCTATCATATCCCCCCTTAGTCGTATCTTTTCAAAGCTCAGAAGTCCTAGTCTTATTAATCTCTCCTCATATGGCAGCCATTCCATGCCCCTAATAATTTTTTTTGCCTTTTTTGAACTTTTACCAATGCCAAGATAATATTTCAATTGTGTTCTTGAATCTGATATAAAGGGCTTCTGTTCAGTATGTGAGATTCCTCTCCTCTCAAGAGGCAGATAACAGAACTAGAGAGTGGATTTGGGGCTCCAACATAACAGTGCAAAGAGCTAACCGCTACCCGAAACATGTGAGGTTTTTTTTGTTTTTGTTTTTTCGTTTGCTTTTGTTCTGCAGAAATAACTTGGAACACCAGATGGAGGATTTCCCTGAAGTAAAATATAATATGGCTTCAACACAGCCTGTTTTGATCAGAAACTAATCTTCAAGTTCTGTGGAAGAAATGAGAAACGACATGACAATGTGTATTCTGTGAGCCCACAATGGTAAAGAAAAAAGGAATCGAAATCAAATGTGTATTTCTTACAGGTAATATCCACTGAGAGAATTACTGGCATTTGTATTATTTCAGTGCTCCTTAGTTTAGACTCAAATTTGTTTTTCTAAATTGCTGTCATTAGCTCTTTGTCCTGCTGTGATCTAAATATCAGCCAGTAAGTGCTGATATGTAGGTCACAGCACTGCTGTTATATATGCACACTGCTCTGTAACACAATTATGTCGTGGAGCCATAAAATGTTATGATGCAGAGTCCAGACATATAGCACAGTACCTCAAAGCTTTTCAGAACTGTTAGTAGTGAAATTGGGGGGTTTCGCTGTGCCAAAGGTAAATCTCCAGATGGCCTGTTTCAGTTTCCACCCTTCAAAGGGCTTCTGAAATAAACTCCGCACAAGTTTTCATGAGGCCAGTGACAACAGCCTGCCTGAGGCTATCTGGTTGATTCATTTAAAATTTAAAAATAAACACAAAAGCCTTCCCCCCAGCCTTTAGCTGAACACAGCCCAAACTGGCCTAGTAGCCCTGTCCTTCTGGCCTTAGCAGGCTACTCCTAACCGTGCCCCTTCCTTGGTCTCAGGGTCTTCCTTGGAGGAGCCTCTCTCACTCTCTGCAGTCTTTCTACAGCTTCCTGAAAATTATCCCCTGGTAGCATCCTGCTGCTCTTTTTGGGAGAATCAACTCCTCCATAGCCAGTGGGTTCCACTAATTAACACCAGACTCCATTCCAGGTATGGCAGGCATTGGCAGCGAGATGGCAAGGGGGCAGAAGCTGGCCAGCAACTGACTAGCTCCAGGCTTCTGGCTCTTAAAGTAGGAGGCCACTGCATCATGGGGTGATACTGGAAAAATTGGGACTAGAGCTGTATAGAGGCAATCAGGACCTTATGCACACCACCACAAAATGCCTTCGTCACTCTGCCTCCATTCTTCTGCATGGTGGAAGAGGCCACCCGCACAAGAGACATCTGCTGGAGAGACAGAGAACCTTCCACCACTCCTCAATGGGCTGGGACCTCTTTTCTCACTGATACTCCATGCCTGGAGTTCAGGCAGGCTGAAATTCATCTGTGAAGGACACAAGCAGAGGACTCTGTAAAGATGGACCCCCTGTCATCAGTCCAGCTGATGGTACCCAGCTGATGGCCCTATGTGTGAAAGTTGACCTGCCCCTCAGTAGGGTTGTTTGCGTGTAGATATCTTTCTACCCACCCCTGCTGCAGGGCTTCCCCTGGGCTAACATTATCCTTCATGCACACACAGAGCACTCTGCTGAGACGATTGGGTCCCTCTGGCAGCCCCATTCTCCTGTTTGTCCTAAGATCTGTGGCCATGGCTGAGTTCTCACTAGTCTGATGTGTTAGCAGCCACAGCAACAATAGCCGAGCCTCCTCTTCCAATGAACGAGCCCCTGGTTACACTACAAAAATAAGTCAACCTAACTTACATTGACATACACCTATGTATATCGCTTTTGCATGTCTGCTCTTTGTTCCATGTGTTGGCGGTGCATGTCCTCACCAAGAGTGCTTATGTCCAATGTCCTGTCAGCAGGAGGCACTGTGGGATGGCTCCTGAAACTAATAAGAGTTGACATGTGAATGCAGTGTCTATACTGATACTTCTCAGGCCTAACTGCATTGACCTTGACTCTACGGCTGCTCAAGGAGGTGGAGTTTTTAAGTTGAGGAAGCAGGATGGTTACATCAGCAGGAAGGAAATTTAAGTATCAGCACTTCCATAGCTAGATCGACATAAGCGGTCTTGTATCAATCTGACTAGATTGTAGACCAGATCCCATAGAGAAGTATTGAGATCCTGAATCCTTATTTCTCTGGTTACCCAGAGAGTTGAATATGATTCCACCTTCATACCAGCCCCTGCCTTCTGTCTGAGCCTTGATTTGGGATAGATCTGGCAATATGCTGCAGGAACTCTGTTCCTCATGCTACATATGTTAACATCACTGATGATATCATGTGACCCCGGAGTCAGGGTCCCATATCACAAGTTTATTCTTCTTTGTAGTTAATCTGGCCCTACATGGAAACACCAAGTCTCTTATAAAGCTGGTGTCTGTCTTTATTGATGTCAATCACAGAATACCAATCATGAAACAGAGCTTATGGAAAATGGTATTATTTATTTAAAGAGATCAATTCCACATGCGACACACTCAGTCCCCGTGTCTGTCCCTCGCTCTGCATTGCCTTTGTCCTACAGTGTATCCCTGCATTTGGGACTTTGCAAGTGGAGCAAACATAGAGTGAAAGCTGCAAAAGAGAATGCAGAGTAGCTGCACAATGACACTGCTGCAAGAGGTAATGAACTGCAGCATCTAAAACTGCCAAGTTATTCTGAAACTTCAGTGCCGATGGGGCTGGAGGCAACAGAGGAATGAAGGCTGTGTGTGAAATTATGTTCTTGTAGATTTTTATCTCTACAGTTCAGCCTTGAATAACAAATCTCCTGCCCTTTTGCCACCCACTCAAGAGGAACTGACCTTCATCAAGGTGATGGGGTGTCTGTAAGCAGCTGTCACCCTTTGCTTAAACAGAAATGTGCATCTTTATCCATCTGGGATCCTGGTTATTGTACTAAATACATACAAACTGCTTCCAGAGATAAGGGGAAAAAATAACCCTGTATAATGATAAAAGGGAGCTGTAAATTCTTCATGTGCCATGGGGAAAAATTACTTGTACTGGCATTTTCCCACCTGAAATTAAGTATGTATCTCTGTGATGGCTTGATTTCTCCTCCAGGAAAATTATTATTATTTATTGGTTGCTGTCTGTCTGTCAGTTCTTTGAGGGACAATGTCTCATTTTTCTGTATGTGTGTTTTTTAAAGCAGTGCAGATTGTGAGTTTGGCTGAGAGGTGAAGCTGCAGTGACCTAGACACAGGATCTGCATTGATAAAGAACCAGAACAATTCAGCCACACATTACGCACTCTTCATCAAGCAAGGCTGGCACCTGACACAAGAGCTGGGGGCAGCAGTAGCAGGGATGGAATCTGGAGCCAAAGGGACAGCCCATGCTGACTGTTCCCTGATGGGAAACTGCGTGGCAAAAAGAGATCGTGCCCTGCTCCAATTCTAATAACCTCGATTCGTGAGTTGATTCTCAGCTTGCAGTAGAGGTGGGAGACCGGTTATTGCAGGCACATTAGCTCTGGTAACACTCTAGATTGGAATGGGATTGAAGCCCAAAGTGTCTGAGAGAAAGCAGCAGGCAGTGGGGATGGGCTTTTTAATGACTTGTTTACATTCAGATATTTTGAATGACAGCTATTAACACAGCAGCCCTTCTTCTTCAGAGTTCACCAGGCGAAATCCTGTGGAACCAAAGCAACGTCAGAGTGTCATGAACCGTTCACTGATGCCTGTACCAATAGCCGTAGTTTTGTCTGGCTCCCTTCAATTCCTCCTTCTTAGAGAGCTACTGTTTGGGGTCACAGCTTCACTGTGTCTTCTTGCCGGCTTCCATAACTGATTGCTGCTTGTTTGTATATCTTTTATATTTCTCTTGTGGAGGGATGGTTGGAAGAGAAGTAGCAAGAAACAAGGTTGTGCTTGAATGGGGAAAAAATTGAGGGGGGGGCTCTTTAAAATGTTTTGGTTTTTGCTGGCAGCAATGAGAAGTGGCACTGTGCCACTCCTACCCCATCCCTTTCCACAACCTTTCACTGAGGGTTGGGGGGAAAGGGAGAGAATCTTGTGGTGACGACTTACGACTCAGGAGGTCAGAGGTGAACCCCTACTTCTGATGTAGTTGCCTTGTGACCTCAGGCAAGGTAATTATTTTTCTGTATCTTAGTTTCCCACGTGAGAAATGTGGTTAATAAGGCTTCTTTTCTCTCACCCTTTGTCTGCCTTGTCAATGTAGATTGGAAGTTCTTTGTGACAGTTCTCTCACTATGTATTTGTACAGTTCTATTTAAGAAACCAGGTGCCTGGCAGTCCTAGCTAAAACGAAAAAAACAAAAAACACCACCCTTCCCATTCTTCTCTCTGCCCTTAAATGCCTAACTCTTCCTTATTTCCCCAATTTATTCAATTTTCCAGCTTTTCACCCCTTCACAGGATTCAATGCTCTTTATTTTTTCTCTCTGTCTTTTTGTTTGAAAACAGGAGGCTAGTGGGTGTGGGCTCTGTGTTCTTCTGACTTGTTCACTCCCTCACTCAGCTGCTGCAACTGTTAACTCATCTTTTATTGTAAACAGTTGCTTAATTATATTGGCCACCTGGACTCCAACTTGGATGCTGTCATTCTCTCTGTTTCTCTGGAAGTCTGGTTACCACATGGCCTCAGGCATAAAGCCCTGTTATGCTCTTGTTATGCCTGCCTACTACAAAGTACTGTGGAAGTTCAGGAGCACAGATATCACCTGATACTTTAACTTCATCATATTGACCTTGTTCAGGGGATCATGTTCCCTCATAGCTACTCTGCAATTTATTTTCACTTTGCACAGAGTGGAAGAAAAATCAGAAGTCCAGCCCACAGATAATTCCAATATTTCAATATTTGCTGAAATAGCTGTTCAGAAATGTTGAAAAGTTTCTACCTTTTTTCAGTGTGTGTTTGTGGGGGGGAGAAGGGGAGGGGATTCACAGCCCCCTAATTATGGCGTACATCAATATTCTGATTTTACAAATGGGATCTGAAGCACAGAGCAGATAAGTGACTAGCCCAGGGTCACACAGGGTATGTCTACACTACAGTGCTAATTCGAACTAACTTAGTTCAAATTAGTTAATTTGAACTAAGCTAATTCGAACTAACGCATCTAGAACTAAAAACTAGTTCGAATTAGCATTTTGCTAATTCGAACTAGCGCGTCCACATTAAGTGGACCCTGAAGCGGGGTTAAGGCTGGCCGGAAGCAGTGCAGGCAGGGCATCAGAGGAGGATTTAGAGCGTGGAGATGCTGTCTCAGGCTAGCCAAGGGCTGTGCTTAAAGGGTCCCGACCCCCACCCCGGACAGACAGTTCTCAGGGGTGCCCCGCTTGCAAAGCAGTCCTGGCTTGGAGTGCCCTGAGTGCCCACACTGGGCACATCACAGCACTCGGCCATCAGACCGGCTGCACTTGCCGCAGGCTGCCATCTGGGGAGAGGGGGCAATTGGGGGGCTGCAGGAGAGCTTCCACCCCCAGAAGCCCGCAGAGCCAGCCCAGTCCTCCCCATCGGGGGCTCGTGCCCCATTCCTCCCTCACCTCCTTCCACTTACCCTTCCCTAGCCCCTCTTCTTGATGTACAAAATAAAGATAACGTGTCTTCCAAAATGGAATCTGTCTTTATTGAACAAAACTGGGGGAGACTGGGAAAAGGAGGTGGAAGAGGGGAAGAGAGAGGGTGGGAGAGGGGAGGGCAACTAAAATGATCAGGGGGTTGGAACAGGTCCCATATGAAGAGAGGCTAAAGAGACTGGGACTTTTCAGCTTAGAAAAGAGGAGACGGAGTGGGGACAGGATAGAGGTCTCTAAAACATGAGTGGGGTGGAGAGGGTGCATACAGAAAAGTTCTTCATTAGTTTCCATAAAGAAGGACTAGAGGACACCAAAGGAAAGGAATGGGTAGCAGGCTTCAAACTAGTAACAGAAAGTTGTTCTTCACAAAGCAAAGAGTCAACCTGTGGAACTCCTTGCTGCAGGAGGCTGTGAAGGCTAGAACTGGAACAGAGTTTAAAGGGAAGTGAGATCAAGTCATGGAGGTTGGGTCCATGGAGTGGTATTAGCCAGGGGATAGGAGTGGTGTCCCTGCCCAAGGTTTGTGGAAGGCTGGAGAGGGATGGCATGAGACAAATGGCTTGGTCACTGTCTTCGGTCCATCCCCTCCAGGGTCCCTAGGGTTGGCCGCTGTCAGCAGACTGGCTACTGGGCTAGATGGACCTTTGGTCTGACCCAGTACAGCCATTGTAAGGTCAGGGCTCAGGGGCGGGGGTCTCAGTGGACCCCTTGATTCTCTTGCACACCTGCTCCTGGGTGGCCAGGCTGGCAGCTATCCTACCCTAGATGGCTACATTCCTGTGCCTAGTGTGGAGGTCATGGACGTTGGAGGCCTCCCCCCAAACCTTCATGAGATGAGGTCCACGATTTCTGCACTAGACCAGGTGGGCGCCCACCTCTTGAAGCCCCGGGCAGGCTCCTGGGAGCCGCCAGCCTAGTCCTGGGAAGAGGCGGAGGGCTGGGTGGCAGCGGGTGGCTGGCTCATGCCGTGCCAGGTGCAGGGTCTGCTGGCTGGGTGCTGGCAGGTTTGCAACTGGCACAGGCACTGTAGCCAGACCGTGCCCCTTTAAGGGCTCCGGGGCCGGGAGGCAGGGGCAGATGACCATTTTGCGGGGCCCAGAGCAGCACAATTTCACGGGGCCCCCCTTTGCCATGGCGCATGCACAGGGCTTCTTGAAGCGCGGGGCCCAGGGCGGTCACCCCACTCGCCTTGCCCTATATCCACCCCTGCCGGGAGGGAGGCAGAAAAGTTTCCCTGGTTTGGACCAGAGTGGTCACCAGGGCAAGCTGGGAAGGGCTAGCCCCTCCAACTAGTTCGAATGAAGTGGCTACACAGCCCTTAATTCGAACTACTTAATTCGAACTAGGCGTTAGTCCTCATTGAATGAGTTTTACCTAGTTCGAATTAAGTGCTCCGCTAGTTCGAATTCAATTCAAACTAGCGGTTTGTATGTGTAGCTGCTATTAAAGTTAATGCGAACTAATGGCTGTTAGTTCGAATTAACTTTGTAGTGTAGACATACAGAGAGCTACTCACCGCTGTTCCAAAATGCTCTTCTACAGTATCCTTTGCCAAGATGTACGCATACAGGTAGCCTCAATGACTGTACAAAAGCAAGGATTCTAGGGGGTGAAGAAGGAATTGATGTGAACAAAACAGGAAGTTAGGAGACAAGTCTAACTAGAGGGACAAATGGTTAGGTTAATATGTCAAGAAACTAATATAAAGTATGTTAAATTAAACCTCATTTGATTAATCATCAGATTAAAATGTTACAATGTTGTAATGTACAGAAGCAGTATTGTATGGTTATAGATATAAAGGAGCCTGCTACCAATATTTGCTGTACCTCTTCAGTTATAAAAAACGCTCGCCATCTTGTGGAAAAATATAGAACTTCAAACCTGTCCAGCATTTTCCTTTAGGCTGGCAAGAATTTAGATTTTTATTGGTAAACCTCATTTTCACCTTACACACACAAACAAGCAGGAAAATATTTCCATGGACTATAATTAAAATTTACTGATAGACAATGCTGTTGTAGAACTTGAAAAAAATTAGGAATATTTACTTAGAACATAAGAACGGCCATACTGGGTCAGACCAAGGTCCATCCAGCCCAATAGCCTGTCTGCCGACAGTGGCCAATGCCAGGTGTCCCAGAGGGAGTGAATTGAACAGGTAATGATCAAGTGATCTCTCTCCTGCCATCCATCCCCACCGTCTGACAAACAGGCTAGGGACACCATTCCTTACCCATACTGGCTAACAGCCATTAATGGACTTAACCTCCATGAATTTATCTAGTTCTCTTTTAAACCTGTTATAGTCCTAGCCTTCCACAACCTCCTCAGGCAAGGAGTTCCACAGATTGACTATGCACTGTGTGAAGAAGAACTTCCTTTTATTTGTTTTAAACCTCCTGCCCATTAGTTTCATTTGGTGGCCCCTAATTTTTATATTATGGGAACAAGTAAATAACTTTTCCTTATTCACTTTCTCCACACCACTCATGATTTTATAGACCTCTATCATATCTCCCCTTAGTCTCCTCTTTTCCAAGCTGAAAAGTCCCAGTCTCTTTAATCTCTGCTCATATGGGACCCATTCCAAACCCCCTCATGATTTTAGTTGCCCTTCTCTGGACCTTTTCTAATGCCAGTGTATCTTTTTTGAGATGAGGAGACCACATCTATACGCAGTATTCAAGGTGTGGCATATGATGGATTTATATAAGGACAATAAGATATTTTCCTTCTTAGTCTCTATCCCTTTTTTAATGATTCCTAACATCCTGTTTGCTTTTTTGACTGCTGCTGCACACTGCGTGGCTGTCTTCTGAGAACTAACCATGATGACTCCAACATCCCTTTCCTGATTAGTTGTAGCTAAATTAGCCCCCATCATATTATATGTACAGTTGGGGTTATTTTTTCCAATGTGCATTACTTTACATTTATCCACATTAAATTTCATTTGCCATTTTATTGCCCAGTCACTTGGGCTGTGTCCAGACTCCATGCCTCCGTCGACGGAGGCATGTAGATTAGCCAGATCGGAAGAGGGAAATGAAGCCGCGATTAAAATAATCGCGGCTTCATTTAAATTTAAATGGCTGCCCTGATCTGCCGATCAGCTGTTTGTCGGCAGATCGGGAGAGTCTGGACGCGATGCCCCGACAAAGAAGCCTTTCTTCATCGACACAGGTAAGCCTCGTGAAACCAGGTTTACCTGTGTCGATGAAGAAAGGCTTCTTTGTCGGGGCATCGCGTCCAGACTCTCCCGATCTGCCGACAAACAGCTGATCGGCAGATCGGGGCAGCCATTTAAATTTAAATGAAGCCGCGATTATTTTAATCGCGGCTTCATTTCCCTCTTCCGATCTGGCTAATCTACATGCCTCCGTCGACGGAGGCATGGAGTCTGGACACAGCCTTGGTTTGATGAGATCTTTTTGAAGTTCACAGTCTGCTTTGGTCTTAACTACCTTGAGTAGTTTAGTATTGTCTGCAAACTTTGCCACCTCACAGTTTGCCCCTTTTTCCAGATCATTTATGAATAAGTTGAATAGGATTGGCCCTACGGCTGACCCTTGGTGAACACCACTAGTTATCCCTCTCCATTCTGAAAATTTACCATTTATTCCTACCCTTTGTTTCCTGTCTGTTAACCAGTTCTCAGTCCATGAAAGGATCTTCCCTCTTATCCCATGACAACTTACTTTACATAAGAGCCTTTGGTGAGGGATCTTGTTAAAGGGTTTCTGGAAATCTAAGTACACTATATCTACTGGATCCCCCTTGCCCATATGTTTGTTGACCCCTTCAAAGAACTATAATAGATTAGTAAGACATGATTTCCCTTTAAAGAAACCATGTTGACTTTTGTACAACAAATTATGTTCTTCTATGTGTCTGACAATTTTATTTTTTACTATTGTTTCAACGAATATGCCCGGTACTGACATTAGAGTTACTGGTCTTTAATTGCCGGGATCGCCTCTATAGCCCTTTTTAAATATTGGTGTTACATTAGCTATCTTCCAGTCACTGGGTACAGAAGCTGATTTAAAGGATAGGTTACAAACCATAGTTAATAGTTCTGCAATTTCACATTTGAGTTCTTTCAGAACTCTTGGGTGAATGCCATCTGGTCCCGGTGACTTGTTACTATTAAGTTTATCAATTAATTCCAAAACCTCCTCTAATGATACTTCAATCTGTGACAAATCCTCAGATTTGTCACCTACAAAGGATGGGTCAGGTTTGGGGATCTCCCTAACATCCTCAGCCTTGAAGACTGAAGCAAAGAATTAATTTAGTTTCTCTGCAATGACTTTATCGTCTTTAAATGCTCCTTTTGTAACTCAATCGTCCCGGGCCCCACTGGATGTTTAGCAGGCTTCCTGCTTCTGATGTACTTTCAAAAGGTAATAACAATTTTTTTTTTAGTTTTTGGCTAGCTGGTCTTTAAACTCCTTTTTGGCTTTTCTTATTACATTTTTACACTTAATTTGGCAATGTTTATGTTCCTTTCTATTTACCTCACTAGGATTTGATTTCCACTTTTTAAAAGATGTCTTTATCTCTCTCTGCTTCTTTTACATGGCTGTTAAGCCACAGTGGCTCTTTTTTTAGTTCTTTTACTATGTTTTTTTAATTTGGGGTACACATTTAAGTTGGGACTCTATTATGGTGTCTTTGAAAAGTATCCATGCAGCTTGCAGGGATTTTACTTTAGTCATTGTACTTTTTAATTTTTCTTTAACTAATCTCCTCATTTTTGCATAGTTCCCCTTTTTAAAATTAAATGCCACAGTGTTTTGATATGTCACATTGACAATTTCTGTTTTAAGGTTATACAACTTTTTGAATCTCTGTGTATGCTGTCATTAAATAATTATCTCCTTCCCTCAATTTCCCATAGTCATTAAAATTTGAATAAATACAAATTGTAAAAATGCTTAAAAATAAATATTGGTATTTAGGTGGATGAGGTATTTTTTTTGGTATTTTTTTTAACTTCTGTTGGTAAGAGAGACAAGCTTTTGAGCTACACACAGCTCTTTGTCAGATCCAGGAGAGATACTATGATGCCAAGAGTACATTTCCTAGACCTGAAGCAGTGCTCTTTTTGGCTCAAAAGCTTGTCTTTCTCCCCAAAAGAAATTGGTCCAATAAGACATTACCTCACCCACCTTCTCTCTAATATCCTGGGACCAACATGGCTATAACTACACTGCATACCCACTAATATTATCTATCAGAAAATATAAAAAAGTAAAAATCCAATTCTGCCAATCCTCATACATTAGTGGATAAGTTTACTCAAGGTTAACATTTATGTTATACAAAAACTTGTTGCCAGTCTTTGCTATGGACATTGATTAGCATTTAACCTTCCCCAGATTTTTCTTTCCCCTAATCCTTTAACTTTTACAAATTGTAGGAAATTAAGGGTAATATGTAGGATTTTGGCAGGACCCCTCTAAAGATAGGTGGGATTTTCAGCACAGCCTTCCATTCGGAGCAAAATTCAGGTGGAGTGTTCAGGACCGCACATTCTAAAGGGGAAGAATCCAAAGTGAACTGAAGGAGCAAACGTTTCAATCAAGGGGATATCACAGAAGATACTTGTTGAATATATCTGAGGTAGACTTCCCAGGATTCTTCCATTAGATTTGAATAGACTAATCAGAACTTAGCCAAAAGTTTTAGAATTGAAAACTCAATTGAAAACGTTCTGGTGAATGAGGGCTAGATCCTCACCTGATGTAAATAGACTAACTTGTATAGTAGGCATTCTTAGGAAAAAGAGGCAGTGGCTATGAACCTGCTACATGCTTCTGGCCCATGGCTGCTAGCTTGGCCCTTTGTGGCTGTGGAAAGGCACACACAAATGGAGCATCCCTCAAGCTGCTTTCACATATGCCAGGGACCAACATGGTACCAAGATGGTTCTAAGATTAGGGAATGTAAAGGTGGCTCACAAAGTAATCTCTAATTCTTCCACCATCTGGAACTGAGCACTATTTAGCTGGTCAAGTGACTATTGTCCTTAATTACTAAAATGATAAGACTAGAAACTGCTATGGGCTGGGAACACTGCTGTTTAAATAAACAATGTATCCTCCTAAAAGGTTCACAGAAAGAAGCATGTGTATGATTGGCAGGACTGTTATTAAAATGACACGCAACAATACAAAATTCCACTGGCATGGAAAAAAAAGGAAAATCCAGGTTCGGGTAAAAACTATAACCACAGAAGTTGTATTTGGGGCACACATGTTTTAAATGGAAAACATGACTAAGCGGTAGCAGGCAGTGGAAGGAAAAAGAATATTAGAAAGAATGCACAGAGGGAAATTTTAACAACCACCCAGATAGGAAAGCAGAAAATCTGGCTCTTCAGCTGCTGGGAACTCTTAAAGAAAACTTCCTGGCTCTGTGTCTTCAGGACAATACCTGAACCTTCTGCACCTTTCCTATTTTCCTAGCAATATCTGAGGTAGGAGATGTGCAAGGGATAAAAAAGGGTTATAATAACTTGGATGAAGAGAAAATAATGGATTTCACAGATGTCGCAGAGGAAGAATTCGCCAAATTTGGCAAAAAGTTTGCAAATGGGAAGAGAAATAGTGAGGAGTTTAAAAAACCCAATACCACCATTTGAGATAATGCACCGTTTTTTTTGCATAAAAAAATCTATAAATAAATAAATATATGCTACTATGGAGCTCCATCTGAAAGAGCTCAATTATTGAGGTTTTCTTTATCAGTAAGACCTACTCCTGAGAAGTCAATGGGAGTTCTGTACTTTTTAAAACCAGGCTAGTACTGACTTTACAGTGCTTTACAGTAAGATCACTACTGATGCTTAAAAATGTTCCAAGTTGTTTTTTGATGGAAAATTGGGGTTTTAACCAAAGAAGGGTTTTTGTTTTAATAAAAATGTCTGCTTCCTGAAGACATTTCAGTTTTTTATAATAAACAGTGTGAACACACACACACACAACAAAAATGTGTTTATGACCAAAAATTGAAAATATTTCACCCACAAATACACATATTTAAATTTTGAAAAGTTGTTGAGATTCCTTATGGGAGTTGCAGTCTGGGGGCTCATTCTCCTTTATGGTTTGAACTCTCCTATTGTAGTTGCAAATCAAGCCCGGGACTTAAATATCCTGCGCTTGATTTGCATGTTCCCGGCCGGTCTCCATTTTAGAAATTCACTAGCCTGGAGTAACTGCCCGCGTCTACACGCGGCAGTGAAACGGGAGTCTGATTTAAAGCCTCTAATTTGAATTAGCTGGTAAACCTCATTGCAGGAGGAATATCAGCTAATTTGAGTTAGGGCTTTAAATCGGAATCCCGTTTCACTGCCGCATGTAGAGTGAGTATGTAAGTATGTGATTGTGGGGCCACTGAGATCTCAGATCAGAACTCAGAGACTCTGGCTGGCAAAATATAGGATTTTTGTTTTTCCCAGAAGGAGAAAGTAGGTGACCTTGTTTCAAGTTCCCAAAAGTTTTCACAAGCCATGGCAAGATAGTATGAAAAATGTTCTCCCAGCCACAGTACTGATAATGACATCTCTTTTCTGCATTAGGAGACGAAGGGGTGATCCAGACAGGCCTCTTTCTGTACTCGGCTTTTCAGGGACCATAATTAAATGTCAGCACTCCTCTTCCTTTCCATTGTATGTTGCTTAGCTGGATTCTGCCCACCTCTATACATTGTGTAGTATCCAGATTTCAGTTTTACCCAGCACAGCAGACAAAAAAAAATACTTTCAAACTGCTGATGGCTAAAATTAATTTACTTCTGTAAATTAATTTACTTCTGCACCTGTTTTTTTTTTTACTGCTGTGTCCTCCATAAGGATACCTGTTGAGTGGCCATGTTGTCTCCACTTGCCAGATCTCTTTTGTCTTTCCTCAATATCTTCTTCCCACCACGGCCTGAAAACACAGCCAAATACCCTCATCTCGCCAGCTATGAAGAAGGAGCTGACATTTATGCTGGCGGTGATGTATTTCAGCTACAGCTCACATCTCATGCAGCTGAATTCTGCTCCTCCTTTGCTGATCAAACGAGAAGCAGCCAGTGCATGACAAGTCTGGAGGGGCAACTGAAGGAATTTTGGGAGGCTTTGTTCTCACAAGCATATGCTGGAAAACACTGAAATTTGAGGACATAAATAGGAAGCCCCCAAGTGACCAGACAAATTGCCAGAAGTGCTAACCAAGAATTGCCTCTGTCATCCAGAAGATCCCTGTTAAACCAATACTTACCCTAACCATATCTCATTCATTATTCACCCTGGGCTGCACCACTGACAAGTAATGAGGCCAGTCAATTAATTAAAATCAATATGCTCAAATGTACATTCAGAATGGTATACTCAGATAAATATACTTCCGTACCTAACAGATTCAGCAAAAAAATCCCATTACTAACTAGTGAAAACAGTGGAAATAGGCTTTAATCTTAATATTCACATCGAGATTGAGGATTTGGAGCTTCGCAAACTTTGTTACCAAATCTACAAATTAGCTATATTTGTAGTGTTATTAACTTCACTGGCCTGAGTAAAGACTATAGGATTTAGCCCCAGCAAATCTGATGACTCAAAAAATCTTGGCCAATTGCTCATTTTTTGGCTAAATGATCACTTTAGACTAGAGCAAGAACCTAAATGACATTGTGATGGAGACTTTGGAACTTGGGAAATGGTACTACCATATATAGCCCAAATTAAATGATTAGATAAGTGTTCACTGCTAATTTGTAAGTCTCATGCTCACATGTTTATATCATTAAAAGATATAAGATTAACACTTCAATCATATAAAATATATATTATTGATTTGGAAATGTATAAATCCATAATTCATTATTAACCATTCAGCACAATAACGTTCAAATCAGTTATAAAATTGTCATTACCATCTCAGGCCTTAACCCTCACTTAAGCATTTAAATGACTTTACACACTAGAATGACAATGTCTACTAAGGCATGTCTACACTAACGGGAAGATCAACCTTCCAGAAGTCGATCTTCCAGTATTTGATTTTTCTTGTCTAGTGTAGACCCCCAGATTGAACGCTGAGGACCTCCCCTGTTGGAGTCCCCTCATTCTGCAAGGAGTAAGGGTACGTCTACACTAGCTCCCTAGTTCAAACTAGGAGGCTAATGAGGGTGACTGAAATTGCAAATGAAGTGTGGGATTTAAATATCCCGTGCTTCATTAGCATGTTCCCAGGCGGTCGCTATTTTGGAAATTGACTAGCCCGGAATAACTGCCTGCATCTACATGTCCTGTGATCCATTACTTATGTAAGCATACTCCATTCACTCATGTGAATGGTCCTAATTTTCTCAGAGCTATTCACACCAGTAGGGGTTACAGAATCCTGCTCTTGTTCAACGCATAGAAATATTGATGAGACTGCAAATCAAAAGACTGTATATTTTCAGTTGTTCTCTGTTTTTTCAATGTGTTGACATAATTTTACTAGATTACAAATTATGAAGACATATTAAAGCCTTCCTTGTTGAGAAAAGCCACAGTTTCAAATAAATCAGTGTCGAATTCATCTGGTTAAACTGGTCCAAACTGCTAATGAAGAAGCTCTTAAATTGGTTTAACCCTTGCAAACTACACTTTTGCTTAATTTAGCAATTTACTGATAGAAACCAAACTGACTGAAGAATGGGTCAAACAGATTTAAGGGTACTCATTTTAGAGATCTGTGTGAATGTATCTAGGTTAATTTCAAATAGATTTAGTTAAATTGTTACAACTTTACTAATATGGTGTGGCAGGGCATTGCCCTGCCTTGGCCCTTTAAGGGGCTGAGAGTAGGGAGTCAAGGGAAGCCCATCTGCGGCAAATGAGGAGGGCCCAGCTGGAGGCAATAAGAACAGCTCCTAGGAGGAGGAGAGGGAGATCTACTTGCCTGCTGCTCTGGAGGGAGAGAGGTGGAAACCTGACTGCTGGGGAAGCAAGAAGCTCCCTGGAAGAGGGCAGGACTTGATGGGCAGGATGAACCCAGGCTACCCGGCCTGAAGCCCAGCGCTGCAAGGAGGCAGTCATGAAGGGCTGGGGCTAGCTTGGAGGCAGCCCTAAAAGGCCGGGCTGAGAAGGAGGCAACTGTGGTTAGCATGGAAGCAGCTGCGGTAGACAGTGGGACCTTGAGCCAGGGAAGCCCCAGGCTGTAAGACCAGAAGGCAGTGTTTGCAGGAGGCAACCGGGCAGGCAGAGGTGCACCTGTGGCCAGGGAGGAGGGGCCTGGAGATACTGCGGTCTGCTCAGAGGGGCTATTAAGGGACTGGCAGTGGGCCACTGAGGCCAGGACAGCGTGGAGGGAACTGAGTGTTCCCGGGGCAGAAGAACTGAGGGTTCTAGGGAATAGGTAGGACCCTGGACTAAAAAACACATTGAAAAAACAGAGAACAACTGAAAATATACAGTCTTTTGATTTGCAGTCTCATCAATATTTCTGTGCGTTGAACAAGAGCAGGATTCTGTAACCCCTACTGGTGTGAATAGCTCTGAGAAAATTAGGACCATTCACATGAGTGAATGGAGTATGCTTACATAAGTAATGGATCACAGGACAGGCCCCTTCATGTGTATAATTTGTCTTAAAATGTTTATGATTTAGTTGTAGGATAGATGAAGTGCATCCTCATGTAGAAGATTTGTTAATTACATTCCACCATTTCTTTTACATTGTAAGTACTCCCATCTGGCCGTGATGATATCACAACATAAAAATTAATATTTTACAAGAAAAAAATATCTTGCTTGTTAATTTTGGATTCCCAACAGAGAGAGGCTGGATTTTAAAACCCTGACTACGCTGCTTGTCTAAATGTGTGAGAGATCATAAAGTTTATTTTCGGGTCAGAGTATACCAGTTTCTCCCAGTAACTGTAGACTATAACAAAGAGAAGCCTAACGAGTCCTCAGCTAACATCAGGCCGCATTCTGATAATCGCCATGCAAACACATAGTGAGAGACCGATTAAGGACTCCTGGGGCCTGGCTCACAGTAGGGAAAGGGAAGCACTGGAGCCATGGCCCTGCCTCAACCCTTGTGCCTGTGTCCCTGCTCAGAGCCCCACCACATTCCATCAGCACTGTGACCTATTTGCTCTGTTCCTAGCATTAGCAGAACAGCTGTGTTGGTTCAACCTAGATCCCAGAGACATGCCATTATCCTGCTAAAATTTGCTGGGCAGTTGCTTAGCTATGGCTATCATGTTTTCCTGCCTGCTTTTCCCACAGCCCCTTCCAGTAAAAGCTTTTTTTATCCAATATGTTGGGGGAACAGAGAGGGTGGCAGTTAGTAGTTGCTGTAAGCTGTAAGCTGTGGTTCATGTGGCCACTCAGGGAAGATTCAAAGGCTGCCCAGTTGACTAGCAGAGCACCCACAGTTAGGTTTTGTTTCTATGAGTGGTACACATTTGCACATGCCTCAGTGCACATAAAACATTAATACTGCAAACGTATGGAAAAATCCACATCTGGATGGAAAAGATGCGAGACAACATTGATGCCAGTTAATCAAGTATTCCAGTTAACTAAGACAATGGTTTCCAACCATTTTTTATACTGGGGACCAGCAAACCCATTCATGAACTTTTGGTGGACCAGTAAAATTTTATTTGCGTATTTGCATATTCATTATGCAAATAGTGAATAAGCAAATAAAATGTTACTGGTCCACCAAAAGCCCTGGCTCCCAGAGTCCCCCAGTGCCAGCCCTAACTCCTAGAGCCCCCGTCCCACCACAACCCCCCAGCGCCAGCCACTGACCCCAGAGTCCCCTGCACTCAACAGTTTGCTCAAGATAGTACACTCTAGTTACTTCACTCAAGCTGCCTAGTGAAAGTGACTGAGGGAAAGGGAGATTAAAATTTATTAGAGCTCTGGATACAAAGAACATTTGGGTCCCAGAACTGGGTGGAGGGGGTAGCTGGGCCATGCACTTTCTTTTTTGGGGGAAAGTGCAGAGCAGCAACACCCACCCATCCCCCTTCTGTTCTGAAATTTGATTTGTCCTTTTCGTATGTGTTCATTTTTTTTATTGTATCCTTTAGTATATATGGTCGTGCAAATTTTCTTCCACAATTTGATCTGAGGAAGTGGGTCTGGCCCACGAAAGCTCATCACCTAATAAACCACCTTGTTAGTCTTTAAAGTGCTACATAGTCCTGTTTTTTGTTTCTGCTACACCAGACTAACATGGCTACATATCTATGACATAGGCTCAGACTCTGATGTTCTGTTCTGTCCAGGACTTAGTCAAGTGATTTATGATTATGTTATTATGGTAGCACCTAGCGAAGGGGTAGGGCCTGATGTGGCCCATGGCTCACTTGGATCTGGCCCCCAAGGCTTAGTGCTTAGGACACTGGGGAGCCCCGATGGCACTCCAGCTCCCCTCCTCTGCCACCGCATCACAGGGCTGGAGAACACAAAATTTATTAGCCTGGGCCTCCCTAGGCTCTAGTGTATGAGAGGAATGTGGAGAGTATCTTTCTCCTTCTCAGTCAGGGCTTTTTTGCTTTTCTGATTTTCTGTGGGTCAGGGGCTTGTCCTACTTTGGTCTGTTGCACACCCCTCTTTCCCTCACTCCCTCTTGGTGGGGAAGTATTGACCCCTGAGGGTGCTCAGGGTTGTGTACATAGTTTCCCTGGTTTTTGGAAAGGGGCTTGAGCTCATAATTGTGTTTTCAGAAGGATCCCCTAGAAAACTGAACCTGGCCCTTTTTGCAGCCAAATATGCCAGTTACATATGGATGGAAACGCTATATAAGTCCCCCGAATTGTTACTATAACAGCCTTGTAGATGTGGTACCATACAGAGCAGCGTGGGCAATGTGCATTTGTTTCAATATTTCACTTACTAATGAAAACTGTATTATTTTAGAGCTGGCTATTATTATTACTGCAACCTGAAAATATTTCCTTCTAATCCTCCTTCCCCTGTATTATTTTCAGTGGTGCTTAAAACAAAACAGTTCAATCAACAAAGAGGGTCTCCTTTCCCAGAGTGCTTAGTCAAGATATTAAACATTACTGATTACACTCTAGGAAGCCACTTACTAAACCTAATGGCTAAGGCCATGCTGGAAGTTGGCAACCTCTTTTGGTTGTTTGTTTCTCCACATAGTGTCTCTTGAATAATCAGTTACTTAGCTATGGATTGCCTCCAGTCACAACAAGATGTATTTCCATTATATCAGTGATAAACATAGCAACATTTCGTCTCATAAGTGTAGCTTAAAATGTTAATGTTGGGCTAAAACTGTAGCCTATCTTCTGAGAAAATCCTTTTCTATTACAGAAGGGGTCACAAGACACAGGATAAATTGTATTTTACAGTTTATTTTCTACTCATTGAATTTTTCCACTTACTTTTTATGAAGCTAAATAAAAGTAATTTTAAAAATCAGTTTCTGGGAATGTGAAATATGCCATCTGGGAATAGACATTTGCCTGGAACATTGATGGGGCTTAAAAACAAACTTTTGATTTTTTGTTTAAAAGAGTGTGTATGAGTGGAAGGGGGGGATCCTAATTCTTCATTCTACCAAATGTGAAATCAAAAGGCTGGAGGGCAGAGGTCTGCTGCTTCCAATTAAAAGACAAAAGTGAAGAAATACTTGAGCAGCCATCACAGTAGTGAAACAAAAACAGTGATCTAGAGGCCAGATGAAGACCTATTTTAATTTATTTGCTGTGCTCTGTTTGTGTGTGTTTGTTCTAAATTTATTGTGGTGTTCAGGAAAGCTTGCTGCTAAGAAACCTTGTAAAGATCATCTCTGTTTTGGAACTCAATTTTGTTTAATAAAAGCAATGTCAATTTTTATCAAGTGTATTTTGGGGTCCCACAACCATGTCTTCTTGAGCTCAGGATGTGAGAGAGTGACATGTTGCCATGACTTCAACACCCACAAAACATCAACCTGCTATTATTTAAGGGAAAGTGCAGTGGTATTAAAACATAAGAACAGTTCTGCTGGGTCATACCAAAGGTCCTTCCAGCCCAGTCTCCTATCTGCCAACAGTGGCCAATACCACATGCCCCAGAGGGAGGGAACATAACAGGTAATCATCACATGATCTCTCTCCTGTCTTCCATTTCCAGACAAACAGAGGCTAGGGGCACCATTCCTACCCATCCTGGTTAATAGCCATTGATGGACCTAACCTCCATGAATCTATTTGACTCTTTTTTTAACCCTGTTAAAGTCCGAGCCTTCACCACATCCTCTGGCAAGGAGTTCTAAAAGTTGGCTGTATGCTGAGTGAAGAAAAACTTCCTTTTGTTGTTTTAAACCTGCTGCCTATTAATTTCATTTGGTGACCCCCTAGTTCTCATATTGTGGGAATAAGTAAATAAGTTTTCCTTATTCACGTTTTTCACACCAGCCATGATTTTATAGACCTTTAGCATATCCCCCGTAGTCTCCTCTTTTCTAAGCTCATTTGATTATGCATCTAATTAATTTGCAACATCAAAAAGGAAACACCAAGCTATGAACATGATAATGTTACCCTGAGACACTATCATTATCTTGTTGCCTTTCAGAATAAACTTTACCTAAGACATTTTCATTAGGGAAATACAGGTGGTTTATACTCTTATACAACCGAACTATATCCATATTATTTACCACATCATAAGGCAGTGCCAAGAAATCCTCCCATGGCATACATTCTTTTAATAAAACCACTACATCCTCAGGTGCTAAGTTAGGTGTTACACCGAGTTTGTAGCCAGCCAATTTAGGATTTTATCTTTGGTGCAGGGACCCAGATTCTTACCCATGGCTCGGGCCTGCTCTGGTGAGAGTACTTTCCTTTCATGCTTAGTCACCGGTTGTAATTGTCCAGGATATTGCACCATGGTAGTCGTGATGGGGGCCATATGATTCTGGGATTCACACACCCCTGCTTCATACGAGGGTGGCAATTCTATAGGAGCATTAGCCTCTACTGCTTCTCCCTGGCTACCCAACCAGTCTACTTGGTTGTATTGAGGTTGAACAGCAGCTCCGATACCTTTTGTCCTGTCTAGCTGCTGCTGCAATCTAGCGATAGTCTGCTGACAGACAGCTAGTAGGTGGCTTGCTACTACTAGCTTCTTTCAGCAACTGCCTCACAGCTGCTTGAGTGTCATTCAATTCTGATGTCTTTTCAAGAATGCCCTCCTTAGCTTGGTTACATTTCAGCTGAGTACTCTTTACCAGGGTTTCTAACTGAAAAACCTGAGCCTTTAGCTCTTGTATGTCAGAGGTCTTAGATTCTAGCTCAGACTCTAAGTGCAAAAGCTGTTTGACAGCTTGATTTTTCTGCACGGCCACCTCACTCAAACTTTCTTTGGTGGATTTAAGGTGAGCTACCAATTCTTTACTCACCATGGCTAACCCGTATAGTAAAGCCCGTTTCTTAAATTTATCCTTAGGACATGGCTTGGTTTCACTATATTTCTCTCACATTTGACAAAACTTAACCAAGGAATCCTCCCCACTTAAAGCTTCTTTAACCCAAGGGTTAGATCCCTTGCCATACAAATTTACAGCAGCTTCCGATGAATGTTTATTGTACTGCTCTCGCCAGCCTTTCATGTCAAATAGCCGGGGTGCTGTCATCGTAGCGGTTGCTATAGGGTTGCATACTCAGCCCAAGAAAACTTGAGGAGGTACCAGGTTACCAAGCTAGGTCTGATTACCAAATAGAAAACACAATACAGGGCAAGGTGCAGTACCAACCGAAAAGCGGCGAATGGGTTTAAAAATCAGCATGGCTTATGGCTGAACTGCCCGTGAGTAGGCCGAAGCCTGCGTACCACACTGGCCTATCACAGTGGATAGGGAACCACTGACTACCAGGAAGGACAGTGCTAGGGTGGAGCGTCCTCACGCTTCCAGACACGACCATTCCGCCGGGTTAAAAGAAAAACAAATGGATGAGGAAAGAGCCTCGGGGCAACTACCCCCAGTCTTTGGACCGTATAACTGTTGATATTTCACGTGTTAATTGCAGCTCTGTCCCTGTAAGTGGAGACAGGCTGTACAGAGAACCCGACAAGGAAAACCTCCTTGGGTCCTGCCATGGTCGCCAAATCTGTTACCCTGGGACGCACTAACAATTAATTAAGAGATCTAATTAGGCACGCTCTGACACTCGGAGATGTTAATTGTTCCAAGTCCCAGAAGAAGGGATCGCCCGAGGCCGTATCTATCACCGGTTATGGATTTTAAAAAGAGTCGGAGATGAGACATGGGGCCAAACCATATATTGTAAAGAATCTGAAAAGGTCAACACATGAAATATCAGTTTGCCCACATAGGTTCTCTTGTTTGCCTTCTGGGCTTAGGATTCATATTTTCAGGCTTTTCTCCATAACCAGGTGGGTTTTCTTTTTAAATGAAAACTGAAGGTCTCATGTACTCCAGGGCCTCAGAATTAATTAAAACATCAAATATCATGAGATTTAGCAACAAATTGTATCTTATTTCAAGTTTAGGATGCTGTGTAGACGCACCCCAACTGAGGAAAAAAGTAGAAAGCAAGCATCATAGCATGTATTTGCTGCCTGCTGCCATTTCTTTACTGAGATGCTTCTGCTCTTGCCTGACAAAAACCTCCTTGAGTCAGAGGCCAGGCTAAATATAGTTATGCCTGATTGCGAAATTACCAGGGAAATGGAAATACATTTTTGCCTTTTTGCACAGTTGTTGAAGCAGGGGTATGAAGCCAAACCACAGGTCCAAATAACCTGGGATTCCAGGGAATTTGAAATTCAGCTGTGAACTTTGCTGCTCAGTTCATTGCCATTATTAATTAACAGTTGCTTTTGCGTTACCAATCGCTGAGTCATTCAGTCACTGTTCAGAGCTCTTTTCTCTAGTGAGTTGAGGAATTATTGATTCTAGAAAACCTTGGGTGCCATCAAATGAAGTAAGGGGCAAAAGGAAGGGAGCTTTTTATTTGTTTGGTTTTTTTAATAATCTCTGTGGCTGATTTACAGGTTTATTGAGCTCACTTTGAATTAAAGCATTTTGGACTCAGTGCGTGTCGTACTTGGAGCAGTACAGATGCTACCTGTTCTAATGGGATGGGTTTTCCAATTAGCATAGGTAGCCCACCTCTCAGAGAGGCTGTAGCTAAATCAATGGAAGATGGAGACTTAGGATGGCATGACTATGCCACTGAGGGGTGTGGCTTTATCACACCCCACTGAGTGAAAAAGTTAAACTGACCTCATTTTCTAGTGTAGAACTTTATTGATTATGTTAACACTGTGGGGATTTGACAGCACTATTCAAATTTTTAAGGCCTGATTGACCATGCAAGGAGGTTTAACAGTAGTTCAAATTAGGAGTTTTAATTCAAACTACCTAGTCCTTACCGAGTATAGCCGCAGGCAGGTAGTTTGAACTACGGGCATTTAAAAATGGCGCCGGCCCGGGAACATACGAATGAAGCCCGGGATATTTAAATCCCGGGCTTCATTTGCAAGTTCAAATGCCTACATTAGCCACCCTAGTTCGAACTAGGGTGGCAGTGTAGACATACCCTTTGATGTGCGGTGGGGTAACATTGCTGTGTTCCATGTTGTTGTGTCCCTCTTGTAAATTAGTTTCAAATTAAAAACTTTATTTCTGAATCTTAACCTTTCTCTTGGGAATTGTTATGGCCTCCACATTCAGAAAAGTCAAGCATCTCTTCTGGATGTGAAGACTTCTGAAATGTCTGGACTCATATTTGCATGGGCCAAACACGAGTCTGTGTTTGGCCAGATAATCTGTGGTAGTGGACATGTTCTACTGATCTCAGTATTCCTCCATTTCAGTAAGGGCATATGTTTACATGGGCCATGTGGGGCAAATGGAACATGAGAGTAAGAAACCATAGGAACAAGTTAACAAATTTATGGTAAACTCTCCATCTCTTGCAGTCTTTAAATCAAGTCTGTCTATCTAAAAGATATGAAACAACGTGGATACGGTAGTGCCTTCATTGGACCAATTTCTGTTGCAAAAGACAACTTCTCTGAGCTCTTCTTACGGTAGCATTAAGAATGAAAACTTCTAAAAGATATGCTCTTATTCAACCACATCTCATTGATGCAGATGAAGGAATCACCGGGTGAAACTGGCCTGTGCTAGGCAGGTCGTCAGTCTAGAAGACTAAATAGTCCATTTTTGGCTTGCAAATCTATTAAGTAAACACTAACAAGAATGTCTAATGCCCATAGTGATGGTGTGCATTCCATATGCTTTATGAAACTATGTTAGTGGAGTGACTATCATAACTGAGATATGCTTTGTGCAAGATGGCTCTTGTAATATATCATTGGGAAGGTTGTGATTTACTGAATATGATTATCACATTTGGAGGCATGTATTTTTTGTAGATCAAGTTAGGTATATTGAACTGCGCCTCTGTAATTGCATATTCGCTGCTTTTGGTCACTCCCACTGATTACACTTCAAGGCTGTGATGGGCCATTAGCAAGAGACAATGGAGCTTAACCTTCCTGTGGACATGTGGGTATCCTGTCTCCATACTTCAGAGGTCTTGTAGAGACATGTCACCTAATACCAGAATCTGCCTTAAACTCTGTACTTTTCCATGAGAAGTTGAGAGGGGTCAAACTGAAACAAGGGACACCTGTTTTATGCAAATCCTACTTAAGGATGGGGAGTGAGGTAATCCTAGTTGTCAGTACTCCTGACTACCCCATGTAAGATGACTGCTAGAAACAACTAAGACTGCAGTGAAGAAAGGGACTGGGCCCAGGCTAGAAGGAGGTCTGGCCTGTGAAGATGAAACAAAAGACAGGACTATGTAGCACTTTAAAGACTAACAAGATGGTTTATTAGATGATGAGCTTTCGTGGTCCAGACCCACTTCCTCAGATCAAATAGTGGAAGAAAATAGTCACAACCATATATACCAAAGGATACAATTTAAAAAAATGAACACATATGAAAAGGACAAATCAAATTTCAGAACAGAAGAGGGATGCGGGGGAGGAGGGGGTAAATGTCTGTGAGCTAATGGTATTAGAGGTGATAATTGGGGAAGCTATCTTTGTAATGGGTAAGATAACTAGAGTCTTTGTTGAGACCCCCTGCGTAGAATGTCGAATTTTAGCATGAATGACAGGTCAGAGGATTCCCTTTCAAGTGCAGATTTAAAAGGCTTCTGAAGCAGGATGCAGGTAATTAAGTAGTTGAGACACTGTCCTTTCTGGTTGAAATGGCAAGAAACTGTTTTTTCTTTGTGATCCTGTCTAATATCTGTTTTGTGGGCATTGATCCTTTGGCGAAATGTCTGAGACGTTTGTCCAATGTACAAAGCAGACGGACACTTTCGGCACATGATAGCATAAGTTATATTTCTGGATGCACAGGAATATGTTTTCTTGGTCTTATAACTCACTTGGTTAGGTCCAATAATGGTATCAGCAGAGTGAATATGTGGACAAAGCTGGCAACGGGGTTTGTTGCAAGGGATGATTATTAGAACAACTTTTAGGGTGTAATATTACATGTAAGTTGTTTTAGTGTATTAAGCTTAATTAAGGTGTTTTGTTTTATTTTGCTTAGTAACCTACTTTGTTCTGCGTGCTCTCTTTCCTGACAATGTAAATCCTACCATTCATATTTAATAAGCTAGTGTAAATAATTTTTAACTGGAAAAGGGTGGTGGTAGTAAAGAGTCTGTGCTTAACTCTTTTTTTCATCGTGAGAAAGAGGGCAAATTTACATGATCTTATTTTATATTGTATTCCACACAGTGTAAGATCTATCTGGGGTTCACTCCCAGAAGGGCTGTGTATCTGTGTGCTGAGGTTTTTGCCACTCACTATATTGTCTGCTCTCAACATTACAATTATATTACTGCCCTTCCCTGTGTCTGTGCTGGGGCTGGCTGCAGAGCCATGCTCGGCAAAACAGGATTTCAGGGCAGACAGGCTTAGTGGTGTCTCAGCACATCAGGTAACAGTCCCAAGAAGCAAATTCATTATGAGGCTGTCTCAAGAACACATGGTAAAGAACAAGGCTATGTCTACACTGGCAGCTTCTTGTGCAAGAACAGCCATTCGTGCACAAAAACTTGCCTGCTGTCTACACTGCACACGTGTTCTTGCGCAAGTAAATTTACAGTCTAGTGTTGTAAAACAGGGCTTCTTCCGGAAGAGTTATTCCTCTCCCCACAAGGAATAAGCCCTCTTGCACAACAGCTCTTCCACAAGAAGGCAATGTAGACAGGCAACATGAATTTCTTGTGCAAGAAGCCCCTATGGTTAAAATGGCCATCAGAGCTTTCTTGTGCAAGAGAGCGTCCACACTGCCATGGATGCTCTTGTGCAAAAGCACATATCTTGCGCGAAATCACATGCCAGTGTAGACGCTCTCTTGTGGAAGAGTTTTTGCACAAGAACTCTTCCGCAAAACAGTTCTTGTGCAAGAAGCTGCCAGTGTAGACGTAGCCTTGGATGTGTTAGCTCAGGGTGCATCTAGAACATTGAGAAGCACAATATATTGAAGCGTGGGGATATAATAGACTATGTAGCACTGTAGCAAGTGCATACTGTAGGAAATGCCTAGCATGTGGTGCTCATGTTGGAGCAGGAATGAGATAATTAAAAGAATTAGTACAGTCATACTTCATTTAAGTTTAGTTCACATTGTGGACATTACACCAGTTTTTTAATTAGCTTTTGAAAGTATAAATTGTTTCCAGAGAGACGAGGTGAGTGAGGTAGCTTCAGCAGATCAACTTCAGTAGGTGAAAGAGACAAAAACAATTTGTTCCAATAAAGCCTACCTTATCTGTCTATTATCCTGGGACTGGCACAACTACAACAACACTGCCTACGTGGTTTCGACTCTTATTTTGGTACATGTTTCAATTTTGGAAGATTAATAAGTTCCAGCTGATACAAAAGTCTCACTTGTTTGTCTTCCACATTGCACTTAGGGTGACTTTTTGTCTCTGTCAACTCTAGATGAAAGGGATCATAACAATTTGCAAATCTAAATACAATAACTTTCTACAGCCCAACCAGAGAGCACAGATCATGTTTGGTGACTAATAAAATATTCCAAACCAGGGCATTTTGATGTTTTAATTATCATTGCAGTGATTCTCAGGAATTGGACTAAGTTTTAAAGAATGTGCAAAATATGTCTTTTGACCAGTGCTTGACTGGGAATTCAAATAACCTTTTATGTAACAAAGCTATTTTTCTCAAGCTGACATTGAACTGACAGCAGAAAAGTGTATTATTTTAGAACGAATAGGAATATAAGATGTATTTAGTTTGTAAAGATAAGAAATAACAAATCAGTCATCATCCAACGTTAAAGTTCCAAATCATTTAATAGCCAGGAAATGCACTGTCAAGATTGACATCTCAGCCTTAATCCTGCCCCTGTCTGCTTCATTTGAAATTTAGGCCTCCTTTCCCTCTTACACTAGAGTAAATCTGGTGTAAGTCCATTGACTTCAAACTGAATTACTTCGGTTTTCAAAATTACTGACTTACAGCTATGTAAGTGGGTGGAAAATCTGGTCTTTTAGCATGATGAAATATTTGACAGCTAGTATAGTCTAGAATATAATTGTGACAGGTTGCCCCTCCTCGCCTGATATACTGGGGTTCCTGTAAGCTTGCATGTTTTGACAACCTGGGCTTCCTTACTTGTCCTGCTCAGGCAGACAATCAAGCTTCCTACAGTACACAGGCAGCTGCAGATACAGATACTGAAATCAGTATAGCATGGGAAGGGTTTCAGTTGTAGAACTGCCCAGTGCCCAAGTGCACATCCACTCTGAATTATAAACTCCCAAATTGTATTATCTGACACTGTGCAGTTTTCTGTGTAGTGTAAGCTCATTGACATTCACCTCCTCCCTCAATGTGGAGGAAGATATACATAGCTTAAAACTCCAGGTATTCCTTTCAAGGCAGACACATTCTAGCCTGGGTCCAGTCCTTTCTTCCCCAGATCAGTCTTAGGTGTTTTCAGCAGTCCTCTTGGGTGGGAATGCAGTAAAGAATCTACCCTGTTTATCTCACTCCCCAGCCTTAAAAAGGATTTACATATGGTGGGAATCATTTTTTCCCCACCCTTACTAGTGGAAAAGTACTAGTAGTCCAAGATGGACATGGTCACATGACAGGATCACATGACCTTGCAGTGTCAAAACCAGCAGAAATAGTTTATTTGCAGCATTGCAGGAAAGTGCGAGATCAGAATGTTTCAAGTACTATTGTTCTTCCTTAGGGTTCATTGACTAACCGGCCAGACTGACTACATTTTACCTTGTGAGCATTCCCCAGGTGCAAACACATTTGTAATTAACACATACTTGATATTCCTGACTTCAGATAAAGACATGATACATGCTTACAAATAGGATAATCACATTCAGTAAATCATGACCTTCCCAGTGATAAATCACATGATCCATCTTGCATAAAATACATCTTAGTTATGCCATATTCATACTGTAGCTCTATGAAGAATAGGGGAGATAAAGTCACAATAACACAAGCTGGAATCTGTATCATAATCTTCCCTGCATCTTCCTTGCTCTGCTTAAGTTAAATGGAATGCTGACATTAATGGCCAGGTGATCAGAAATAAGCCCATTGACTTTACTCAGGTTCCCTGAGGAAGAGAGGCTGAAGTGATGAGAGCTTGACATGAGGCTACTCGAATACAGATGAAACATATAATTTCATGTGAGTGAAAAGTGAAGATGTCTGTAGTCTGCATCATGCTATGCAAAAAAGTGGCATCCCTCAGGCTTCTGGCACAGACTCCTCCCCTCACATCTCTGATATATTCAATTAAAATATATAGATCTATTTTCCTCTTCTAGTTTCTGGTTGATGCCTGTATAGTCATAACACTAGCAGGGAATGGGATGTTTCCTTCCCTGAGATAAGCTAATGTAAAAGTTCCATGCAGCCACCTGGCTTCACAGATTCTTGGCTGGGGAAGGAAGCAGATACGGAGAGCATAGGACAGTCTAGTGGCTGGATATTTCCCCAGAGCTGAGATCTTTATGTCTGCTCCCCTCACAAGACCCTCTAATTATGGTCTACAGGCTGCTTACAGAGCCAAAGCAAATAACAAATGTGTATTCTGTTGGCTCATTGCATTCCTTCGGGTGTTCATGCTCTTAGCATTTTTGCAATTCTACTGAATTTTAAAACATGCCAATGAAAGAATTGAAGGGATTGTTTTTTATTAATAATTCTCGTTGTTTTACAGTGTCAGGGAACAACTTATTCCACCTCACTGGTTTTGTTCCTGTTTATAGCATCTTTCCTGTACTCTGATTCCTCTTTGAAGGGAGGAGGTGGAAATAATTTCACTGCTTTTAGCTGGCAGGAAACCGATGCTGTGAAGATGGCAAGTTGTTAGCATGACTGTTTTAATGTGCCTGTAGCAAAGCTCTGAGCTCATAGTCAAAGATTGCTTTTATAAGTAGGTAGTCTTCTGCCAATGATCAGCGATGCTGAATCGAAAGACTTGAAAGTTCAGTGAAAATGGCAGGAGGGTGTATCACTCAACTCTGTTAGTGTTTTCCATAAAGCTGCCTGTTACATTTAATACCACTTTGCAATGTGCTAATAGAGGTAACCTGAAGAAGTGAGCTGTGCCCACGAAAGCTCATGATACCTGTTGTGTTAGTCCATAAAGTGCTACCAGACTATTTGTTGTTTTTTATGTTAATCCTGTACAGACTAACTTGGCTAGTCTTCCCCCTGAAGCTTCTGAAAATCAAAGTTAATTGGTAATGTCCTATGTAATATTTTGGTTGAATTTACCATCATCAGACATGCATTTATTTTAGTTTTTCCATTGAGGCATCACAATTGCCTTACTTTTACCTTGCACTACTCACACACCTATCAATTGTATGCACTTGTTATCTCTCATCTTATGCTTCGTTTGGAAAGTACTAGGGACAGGGACTATATTTTGGTGTGAGTTTATACAGCACCTAGCACACAGCCCCTGATGTTATGGCATGGATTGCCCCTCACATGGCCACTGCAATATAAATAATGCTGTTTGTTTGGGAGCACTGATGATGTGTTCAGTCTAGTGCAAACACAGTACTTGGGGATGCTTGACAGTGGAGCTTAAAGTGAGTCAAGCTCTCTCTTCATTCAGATGCTGTCTCTACAGTGCGTTAAAATGCCATTTGACAATTGAAAGTAATGGGCAAGTGGAAAAGACCTATAAAACTCCAAAATAGAACATAAACAGAAAAATCACAAAACATGCACATCCAAATGCATATTAGTCTGACATTATGAGGGGGGGAAAGTAGTGCTTTCAATTGATGTGCATTAACGCCTGCAATTAACGCAGGGAAGGATTAACGCGTTAATTTTTTTAACGCGTTAATCACAGGTGTTAATGTTGCACTGCCCCTTTGAAGCACCACAACAGAAGCTGGGGATCAGCTGGAGTGTCCCGCTGATCCCGGGATCTACCTTGCACTACCGCTTTGAAGCGTCGGACCAGCGCTTCAAAGAGGCAGCACTGAACAGAGCCCGACGTCAGCTGGGCACTCCAGCTTATCCTGGGCTCCCGGAGTGCTGTCCCTTGGAAACACCACTGCTGCATTTCAAAGAGGCAGCTGCACAGAGCCTGGGGTCAGCTGAGGTCTCCAGCTGATCCCGGGCTTCCGCAATGCTGCTCCTTTGAAATGCTGCCGCAGTGTTCAAAGGGGCAGTGCATGCGATTAATCGTGATTAATTTTTTTGATCACTTGACAGCCCAAGAAAAAAGGAAGCCCACTACAAGGAAGAAAGATTAAAGGACAAAATATGTAAATTGTATCTTCTACACAAATTTGTGTGCAAAATTTTGCACCCATGCCTCATTCAGTCTTTTTTTGGGGCCTCAAATGTCAGTGCTGCTATTTATTGTGGTTATGTTACTTAATGGACAACCAGTTTAAAATGAAACTCCCAAATTCATTAGTATGTTGACTTTCTAAGAACCTCTGTGAAAGAATGCTCCATTATCATGTAACTAATGGAGCAAGGACCCAGGACCCAGGTTAATCGTCATTAGGCATAATATAGAGAATATCATATTAAATTCCCCAAGATTATTATAAAAAAATGCAACTCATCTGAGCATTTTATTGTCCTCCACAACTGCCGTAGTCATGGATACTAAATATGAAAGGTTTTATTTCTTTACCACAAACTGCCAGCTTAAAACAAAATATAAAGCTCTCCCTTTAAGAATAAAAGGATACACTTAAAAGGTATTCCCAAGCTACATGCCAAAACTGAGGTTTTGAAGGGTTCATTTGCATTTGTTTGTCATGCTTTTCTCTCTGCCCAAATACTCTAATTCATTTTGTCCATTTAAAAAAAAATAAGTCTGAGCCAGTGTGAGGCTTCAAAGTTTTGGTTCACTGTGGATTCCTAGACAGCTTGCCTGGTGAAGAACAAACCACATCATAATCCCAGGGCCAGGTAGAGGCATGTCACACAAACTGTTTTTCCGGGGTTTCCTGATGCTATAGTTTGTTGATGCACAGATAGCTGCTGAGCGGAGATTTGGAAAGTCATACACTTTCACCTCTTATCTGATGGAAATATGCTTGCTGTAATAATCCACAACACTGAGGTAGAATGGAGATGGAAAGAAATAGGCAGGGGTGTGTGTGTGAGAGAGAGAGAGACATGAACACACAATTGTATTTATCAACCACCTCCTTTGAATATTTTGAATGGTCTTGCTGTTGGGAAGTAGAATTTTCTACTATTTTACAAGTAGTGTGTCCTACATGCCCCAGATGAGAAGGGCCCCCATTGTGTTAGGCAGTGTTCAGAGACACAATAAGACAGCTGCTTCTCTGAAAAACTTACTATTACAATAAAAAATGTTTTGTCTTTCCCTGTCATAGTGCTAAGGGCAGAGCAAAAGCTACTTAAATTTGCATGTATTAATCATGAACCTGATTGATAGGCCAGTAAAATCAATTAGGGTCTTTCTATTGACTTCAGTAAACATTGGATGAGGTCCTATATTTTGGACTGACTGTCTTCTTCTGCCATCACAGACAACCTCTCTTCCTCTTCATCTGCCTGTGGGTCTCTCTCATATGTATATATTGTCAGTCCTGGAATTCAGTAATGGTTTGATGTACATATTGGAAACTATTTAGAAAGCCGCAGAACAATAGCAGACTCTTGCACATCAAATCTTATCAAAGTGAACAAACTAATTAGAATATCTAAGCAGGGAGAGAGGCACTGAAAATAGACAATCCAACACCTCAGACTTGGCATGCAGTCCATGAATCTTCTTGAAATGTTAGCATGTAAAGAAACTGTCGTGTATTGAGCTGGATCTCAGTAGGAGCCTAAGGTGGAAGAGAACTTTCAGATTTGGAGTGGTGTGAAAGGACACCTTTAGAAAAAGCAAAATAGGGATTTCTTAATTTATTTTTCCAGAGACCATTCAGTGAATCTGAATGGCAGCAAAATTAATGTTGACAAAAGAAAATACTGGCTCAGTACACAATTAGTCAGTGAAACTCAATGCCATTGAGACCAAGAGTTTAGTAGGAATCCTGTTAGACATTTAAGAGGATAATAGGAATTTTTCTAGCTATAATAGTATAATATTTTCAAAGAAAGTGTTAGAAGGAAAATAATGTCATATTTCAAGGTGCAAGTCAACCTCATACTAAGGGGGGGTTAGGCACAATCTTTCCCTGGAGTCAGTGACCCCAGAATTACTTATTACAGACCTTCTTGCACCTTCCTCTGATGCCCCCTTCTGCTGGTGGAGATAGGACACTGAACTAGATGGATACAGGTCTGATCCAGTGTGGCAATTCCTCTATTTCTATAAAAAACATGATTTTTTTCAGTCTGAAACATCATTAGCAGCTAAATGTCAATACTGGGAGAAATACAAGAGCAGGTAACTGCCACCAGATATGCAAAGAGTGACTTTAAAGTCAGAGAAGTGCAGCACAGCTCTTGCTGGCATGGCCACTGGCAAGCTTTTTTACATAGCTGGTAAAGCATCGGCCTGTGTACCACAGAAACCTTGATTTGAACCTTATAGTTCTGGTAGGAGGAGCAGTGACATGCAGAGCAACTTGGCCAGTGAAGAGAGTTTCAATCCATTTTCCTTCATGGCTGCTAGCCAGCAGGCAGACTAATGGACCATAACCTCTGCTTTAGCATCTCATTGCTATCCCTCCATCCCTGCATTCAAGCACAGATTAAACTAAGTCATTACCCATCCAAGAATTTTTAGAAATTCAGCAAATTATGGTTCTAATCCTATAGGATAGCTCTTATGGGGAGAGGAATCCCATTGACTAAAATGGGACTCCTCTGAGGAGCAGGGGCTCCTGGCATGAACAAGGAATGAAGGATCAGGCCCTATTTTTCTAGAAGAAAATGTGCATAACTTCAGAGCTGTTATCTCCCTGGGACCCATTTATCTTCCAAGTGACTTTCTGGTTTCCAATTATTAGATCACAGAACATGCAGATAGATAGAGAGGGAGAAAGGGGTGGGAGGAGGAATAGAGAGCATGAAAGAGTTTATTGTTACAGAAGCACTAACCTGCAAAAGCTGCCTTCTTCCTTTCCCTTTATTGTCTTATGTTTAAATAACCCAACTTGATGGTTGGTGTTTTCCATTAGATTTACTGTCAAAATAAAAAGGCAAGATAGTGGGTGAAAAAGGAGAGAGGATCAACCATCTTTGTTATAATTTCAGAAAGGATTATGTTAAATTTTTGCTTCTCAAGTTGCTAATGTTTACATTTAATCTCGCTTTGAAACTGGCCAGCATCTCTTTTAGGATAATCTCCTTCTGTCTCTCTTTCTCTCTCCCTCTCTCTTGCTTATTTTGACTGAAATAAGGCACGGACATTAGATTCATCCCTTAAAAGCAGAACATCACTTCATTTTTTCTCCCAGATTTGCTGGACAGATGGAAGGAAAATTACTAAAAGGTCATACTATACTACATTTATAGTACAGTCCAGATTTTTGGTGTTCATGTTTATTCTAGTGATCAAAATATGAACTAGAACAGATTCAAATTGGTTTTACGTTGCTTCTTTCGCACATTATTTCCCCCAAGTGTTTTAGGAAGCCATGAGTTAGAGGCTGGCACAGAGACTGTGCATTCGGTTGCTGCTCCTGCAGTGCCTTGGTTTCAGAAGAAAATGTCTGGAACTGTCCCAGCCCAGAGCTCCCCTTGACAATCTTTGGGAAGGGGAGGCTGACGCCCCACATCCCAGGAGATATATACCAGGAAACTTCTTGCTGTTAAAGGTTAGTGGCAGCAGCCAGGAGCCCTGAGTCCCTTTTGAATCGCCAGGCCCTGAGGCATCTGCCCCCTTTCCCCATTGTTCCTCCCATTGTTGGGCCTGTGATAAGTCACCAAATATTGTGCTAGTGTCAACTATATCGCAGCTTCATTGATTTCAATGGAGCTGCACTGATTGACACCAGCATAAAATCTTGCTCTGGATATTTCGTGTCCTACTTGAAACCCACCAGAGACTGGACCACAGGATGACAACAGTGTAGCAGCAATTTAGCACTGCACGCCATGCTTAGCACTGGGTATGAGGCCAAGTCCTGGAATGGGAGTGATGCCACATCATTCTGGCTCAAAGAGAGAGTGCTACAAGGACAGCCATGCTGCCACTATGGGAAAGTGCTGCATATCAGTGGCTGAGGGATTTTGGACAAGTCAGAGGCTGAGAAGGGGTAATCGGTAGTGGGATTTGCTATTGGAGGACACAAATCGTGGGCATTGAAATGCTGTCTGAAGTATAAAGTCCATGCACTCATTTTAAGGGTCTAATTCAACACTGCACTGCTCTAGATTATAACAGGTGTAATTCCATTCACTCCTGTTGGAATAAGCAGTAGGCACCAGACACATACTCTACCTGATATTATTATCTGTTTTGGAGTATCTGGGCATAGAAGAAATCTCCATTTTTGGCAAACTGGCAAGTACTCATTTGTCTAGCTGCAGAAAGTGGTTGCAGCACTGGTGGGGCTGAAGCATGAAGATGGGGAAGGCAGTTTTCAGGGGTGAAAGTAACTTTTTTATAGGTACTGTCATATTGCAGCCCCTCCCTCCCCCACAGGAATTTGGGGCAGGGGGTTGTGATATGATCATACCTGTAAGAAATGTAAGTGTGGAGTGGAGTGCAGCGGCCTGAAGGCAGGGTATTGGGGAGTGTTGGGATGAAGGGCTCAAGGCAGGGGATTGGGGATATGTGACAGGTGCAGGAGTCAGGTTTAGGGGGTGTGATGAGTAGTTCTGGACAGAGAGTTGGGGTATGTGGGGAGGTGCAAGAGTCAGGTTTGGCAGGTGAGGAGGGACTCTTGGCATGGGGTTGGGGCACGAAGGGGTTAAGGAGTCAGCAGAGGGAGTTGGAGGTGTGGGGGTCTCAGGGCAGGGGTTTGGGTATATGTAGGGAATGCAGGGAGACTGAAGCCCCCTTCACCTGCAAGATTTGTATCAGGACACTGCTTGCTCTTCCCCTTCCTGTCACTGTCAGGGAGTGAGAGAAAAGTACATAGCTCATCTGCTCCCTATGCTTCCCAGCCAGAGTGAGAGGAATGAAGCAAACTGCACTTTCCTCTCACTCCTTGACAGTGATGGGAAGGGGAACAGCAAGCAGCCTCCTGGTATAAATCTCCTGGGATGGAAGGCATCAGCCTCCCCTCCCCCAAAGAGTGCCAAAGGGAGCTCTGGCTGGGATAGTCCCAGATAGGTGGGGGGAAGTGCCCCCAGACACCTCTTTCACATTCCTGCTGTTTAGTGTGTCAGCCTGCAGCAATGCCTCAGGAGTCGAGCTAGAAGCATGCCACACCTCCTGCAGCTGAGCACATCTCAGCCAGATAGCTCCTTCTTGCTGGAGCAGCCCACTGGGACGTTATAGCATAAGAATACTCAGACTGGGTCAGAACAAAGTCCATTTAGCCCAGTGGCCTGTCTTCTGACAGTGGCCAATGCTAGGTGCCCCACGGGGAGTGAACAAAACAAGTAATCATCAAGTGATCCACCCCCGTCATCCATTCCCAGCTTATAACAAATAGAGGCTAGGGACACCATTCCTACCCATCCTGATTAATAAGTATGGATGGAATTATCCTCCATGAAATTATTTAGTTCTTTTCTGAACCATGTTAAAGTCCTGGTCTTCACAACACCTTCTGGCAAGGAGTTCCACAGGTTGATTTTGCACTGTGAGAAGAAAAACTTCCTTTTGTTTAAATTTGCTACCTATTAATTGCATTTGGTGACCCCTAGTTCTTGTGTTATGGGAACAATAAGCAATAATAACTTTTCTTTATTTATTTCTCCACACCAGTCATGATTTTATAGCTCTTTGTCATATCACCCCTTAGTCATCTTTTCTCCAAGCTGAAAAGTCCCAGTCTCATTAATCTTTTCTCACATGGCAGCTGTTCTAATAATAACAATTTAGTTGCCCTTTTCAGAACTTTTTCCAGTGCCAAGATATCTTTTTTGAGATAAGGTCTCAAAAATACTGCACACAGTATTCAAGATGTAGGATACCATGGATTTATACACAGGCAATAAAATATTCTCTGTCTTATTTTCTATCCCTGTTTCCAATGATTCTTAATCAGGGCCAGCCCACAACATTTTGGCACCCGAGGCGAGGAGCTCAAATGCTCCCTCGCTTGGGACAAAACTTTGAAAGGTCTCAATTCTGCCTTCTTCCTGTTCTAGTTTACCACCATCTCTTTGCATCTAGAGCAGAGAGAATACATATGCACCAGCAGTAGACACAATTTTCTACACTCTGGGTCCTAGTGGCATCCCCCCACAGTCTGGCATCTGAGGAGGCTGCCTCAGTTCACCTCATGGTAAGGCCAGCCCTGTTCCTAATATTCTATTTGTGTTTTTGACTGCTGCTGCACAATGAGTGGATTTTTTTCAGAGAACTATCCACAATGACTCCAAGATCTGTCTCTTGATGTGAACTAAATTAACTGTTTCATTTTATATATATATATATAGTTGGGATTATGTTTTCCAATGTGCTTTATTTTGCATTTATCAGCATTAAATTTCATCTGCCATTTTGTTGCCCAGTCACTTAGATTTGTGAAGCTTCTGAAGCTCTTCACAGTCTGCTTTGGACTTAACTATCTTGAGCAGTTTAGTATCATCTACAGATTGTGCCACCTCTTTCTCCAGATTATTTATGAATATGTTGAATAGGACTGATCCTAGTATGGACTCCTGTGGGATACCACTATTTACCCATCTTCATTCTGAAAACTAGCCATTTTTTCCTACCCTTTGTTTCCTTTCTTTTCACCACTTATCAATCCATGTGAGAATTTTTCTTCTTATCTCATGACAGTTTACTTGGCGTAAGAAGGACCTTGGTGAGGGACCTTGTCAAAGGCTTTCTGGAAATTTTACTTTCATCTGCGGCTTGCACTGCTCCCTGTGCAAAGGCAACGTCACAGTTATTTTCATTTGTTTCCCACTTCCAATTGTACTCTTCTTTGTGGCTCAGACTTTTGCGGCTTTATAGGAATTCTAACTTTCACTTCTCTTTAGGAATTTGCAACTCTGTTTGTCCCATCTCTTTTGCTGTGCCTGGGTCCCTGGCTTAGAGTCTGCACTCCAACCTTATGGGAATTCCCCCACTACTTCATCATTTTGTCTTCTGCTCTCCTTATCTCAGGTTTGCACTTACATAAATCTTGATATAACACTACTGAGATTTAAAGAGGACAAAACCAACATATAAATGTAAGTTATGGAAGACAGACTGGCAGTTTGCTAAGCATTTAATGTATGTAGGTAAAGCCAGCTTTTGTTAAATTCTCAAAAGTGGTGGAGTTTAATGCCAGATAGATAAATCTTATACAGATAGTCCCCGACTTACAAATGAGTTACGTACGAAACACTTGATCGTAACTTGATCTGTTCATAAGTCGAACCCCATTCATTGAAATATTACCACGCTGTTCTTAAGTGTGGATCACAGTCGTAACTTGGGGACCAGCTTTAATGGGAGGTTGGTCGTATGGACGAACGGTCGTAAGTCGATGCATTCGTACCTTGGGGACCACCTGTATTTCTATATAGATATAAAATTGTCACTACTGTAGATGGTTCATAGCACTATTAGCTTAAAGAAAGGCCAAAATTAGAACCATTCCTCCAACCCTTTGCTTAATTCTTCAGACATTTGTAGGTTCAGATAAAATGAAAATCAGATTGAAACCATCTCTGCTTTGGATTTTAGAGCATAAAATCCCACCTGAGGAGGTTTTTCAAACCTAATTTTGCTCATTTTATCTCCAGTTACAAGGACATAATATGCTCCAGTAATTTCCTTGGGATTTGTCCTGTTTAGAAGTATATGTTAAAAAGGAAAGAAAGAAAGAAAATGGGTGTCTTCTTATTTAAATATACTTTTATAGTGTGCTTCCTGATAGTGACTCTTTTCTGTATTTTGCTTACTATAAAGCAGTGTCAGTCTTTTATTATTATTAGCTATGCATTTTTATTATGTTCATGTTCAGAACCCTGGTAATATATCAGTGCCCCATTGTACAACAGCTGTGATTAGTCCAGCTTGAAAATACAAGGGATGCTGCAATTATCTTGCATTGACCAGTGCCTTTAGTCTACTAACCGTTTTTACATGAGCCTAATTACAGGTGCTAATCAAACTGTGTCGGTGTCTTGGTGCTTGAAAAATCACTCACATTGCAAAGAGCTGCTTTGAGGCAGTTTGAAGAGAGTAGTGAAAGAGGATGCAAGCCTCAAGGAGAGCAGAGTAGCTGCTGCAGTACGAGATGTTCCATACGGCTGTACTTTCCACATATAATGCCTTTCTTTGCTTCTAAGGGTGTTGCTATAAGCAATATATTATATACACATATAATAATTCCACCGGAAAAAAAGGCAACGGGATTTGCTGTTTTTTCCATTACACCTGCTTTCAAGCTCATGTGCCAAACTGAGGGCAGCTGGGAGGCAGCGAACATCTGCATCAAAAAGAAATCAGGCCATACCCTTCTCAGCAATATGAAAGGTGATTTGGGTGTGTGGCAGCAGAGAGACTCATTTGCTACTGAACTGGGCACTTGGCTTGCATGCACAATAAAAACAGCCAGTTCTTCAAAGCATTGTGAATGTTGTGTGACATGGCATATAGCTTTGAACTTCCCCTGAGGGGACATTCATTATGGCTATAAGCAGTGTATTCATGCTTTAGGAACTAGGCTTGTAAATGCAGAGCTCTCTACCTCTAAATACCTCTGCTGTGCTAGAGACTACACTGCACCAAATTTGGCCTTGGTGCAAGTGACCACAACTAGAATGTCTGTGAACTTGAAATATTCTGGGTTAGAACTGTGCTAATTTTCATATCTAATATTTTTAGAGGCATGTAGCCTTCATTTCCATGTATATTAGCCACTAAGGAATGTAGATTTTTATGACAAAAAATGTATTTAAAAATGTTTCTATAAACATTCTATGCCAGATTCTCCACAAGACTTTGGCCCCTGGGGCTAGCCTGATGCCACAAAGGGGCCTTGAACCAGGTATAGCTCTAGTCAGCCCAAGATTCTCCCATTATGGGGTATGCAGAGTGATCCTCAGGTGAGGGGAATCCTTGGGCTGTGTTAAGCAGCCAAAATGGTCCTACACTGCACCCTCTTACAATCTTTAAGGCAAAGGCCCTGGACAGGCAGAGGCTGCAAAACTCCAGCTACCAGATGGTCTCTTGAAGGCTGCTGTGGTAGAGTGTAGTTTAGAGAAGCCTTCAAACTGCTCAACACTGTGCCAGACAAAGAAACCCAGTCACTCAAAAATGGCTTAAATTGGTGTTTGCTTTTCCTCACTTCAGTTCTGTGCCATGCGAACTGGCTTTCAGCCACAACTGCAAAGCTAGTACACAGTGTCTATACGACTAGGCTCTCATGTCAGCCATGCAGCTCAAGGCTATGAGCTACTATGCATTTCATTTTTTTTTAATCAAAGATAATCGTAGTGTGCCTTGGGGTGGGGTGGCATGTAAATTGTCTTGAACTATCACTTTGTGTGCATAGGGCATTCATTTATAGTTTAGTCTGCACATCCCAGGGTATCTAATTGCTGCTGACCACCTTTCCATTTCTAAGCTGCCCGTGTGTTCCCTTTGTTTATTGCTGTCAGTAGGAGCATGAGATTTTTCTGTTGGGATGGCCCCCACCCCATGGTATAACCTGGAACTGGAGTATCCCTGAGTTCCTGTGACCCACCAGCCTGGGCTCCCTTTCACACTGTCCTGCTATGACAAGCTGCAAAGGCCTCCAGCCTTTCACCAGCATACACATAGGCAGGGATATATCCAGCTGCAGTTACATGCAGCCTCTCTGACCAGCCCCTGCATAGGAAGGCTACAGCTAGGACAATTCCCAGATCCTCAGGCATGCATTCCCTCTGTAGTGTGAACCCAAAATTATACAGTTTTGCACTGCACAAGAAACTGAACAGTGCAAGCTCATAAAATTCACCCTGTCCCTCAGTGTGGCGAGGAACATGCAACAGCTTTTTTGCCCCTGAGCAAAGAGTTTCACATGCTTCACTCCAACTCACTGGTTTAGATAAAGCAAAAACAAGTTTATTAACTACAAAAGATAGCTGTTAAGTGCTTATAGGTGATCGCAAACAGATCAAAACAGATTACCCAGCAAATAAACAAAAAAACCAAACTAAGATCAATACACTAAATAGATTGGATACAAAGCAGATATGTATCAGAGGGGTAGCCGTGTTAGTCTGAATCTGCAAAAGCGGCGAGGAGTCCTGTGGCACCTTATAGACTAACTGAAGTGTTGGAGCATAAGCTTTCGTGAGCAAAGACACACTTCGTCAGATGCATGACATGACATGCATCTGATGAAGTGGGTCTTTGCCCACGAAAGCTTATGCTCCAACACTTCAGTTAGTCTATAAGGTGCCACAGGACTCCTTGCCGCTAAAGCAGTTATGGTAGATTCTCACCCTAAGAGATTATACAGGCAGGCTGTAGATTTTTAAGGGACAAACTGCACTTACTTCACAGCTTGGAATCACTGGGTGTTTCCTTCACAGGCTAGAAATCCCATTAGCCTGAGTCCAGCACTTCCCCTAATTTAGTCATTGTTCCTCAGATGTTTCTAGGAATCATCTTGTGTGGCTAGTAAAGAATCCCAGATGATGTCACCCCCTCAGTTATATAGCTTTCGAATATGGAGGAAACCCTTTATTCCAAAGTTCAGATCCCATACCAGTTGATGGAAAATTACTGACATCTTAAAATGGCGTATAGCATCACATGATCTGGCCACATATGCATGTAGAGTCATAGTGGTCATCACTCACAGGCTGATTTGAACATTCACAGGAAGGCTCACCAGGTGGGAGATAATTTTCTCCTAAGGACTATTGTTTTTTTCCTTAATGGCCTATTGCCTTGAATAGGTCCTTCCCTGACCACTATCTAGACTGAGAGCATCTTATCTAGTAGGCATTACTCAGTTGTAACTATTTGACATACAGACATAAAGTCAATATTCATAACTTTAAACACAACAGTGATGCATGCTTCCAAATAGGATAATCGTATTCAGCAAATAATATTTTTCCAATGACACCTCACATGACTTATCTACCATAAAACACACCATAACTATGTTATAATACCACAGTATTGCTATGAACAATATGGGGTACGGTATCACTGATGTAATGATCATGATAGTCAAATTGCCCTCTCTCGGGGGGGGGGGGGGGCTGGAAACCCTGGAAAACTGGAATGCTGAGGAGGGAAAGGAAGGAATTGCCACCTGCTTCCCTCAAATCCTTCCTGGCATACCTGCTCCTGAGATAGATGGTCCTGGTTTTTCACTTGGAAGAGCTGGTCACTTAGATCATACACCGGTGAATGGATTTATAGGTGGAGTATCAGTCAATTGGCCCTGAATTAGAATAGTTACCTTTTAAAAAAATTCTTATCTGCCTCTGGGAACCTTCAGGGTCTTTAAATCCAAAGGCCTGGGGTTCTTACAATTAATTGCACTACTGTAGCAGTAAGACTTCAATCGAGACCTAGGCTTCATTGTGCCTGGCACTGTACACCAAGTAAGAAACAGTGTCTGGCTGATAGAGCTTACAGTCTATTTAGACAAGCCAGACAAATGATGGGGAACAAAGACCATTATCCTCCTTGTTTTACAGATGGGGAAATGGGGCAGACAGAGCCAGTGAGTTAGTCAAGGTGACACAGGAAAGTTCATGGCAGAATCAGGATTTGAGCCCTGGCTGCCAGTCCATGCTGTCTTTCTCGTGGTATAATCTGCTCCCACAGTGTCATTAAACTGGCAGCCTCATGCTGTACCCATAGCACTTTCCTTCCTCATCTCCTGTGTGCCCCTGCTGTCAGTTCAACGGGCTGTCATGAATCTAGGCACCATGATTGCTGCCAAGAGAGCATAAATAAAGCTTCCATCCAATTGTTTCTGGTAATGAGACAGTGTTGGCCATTCTGTATTTCGCTTAGCTCCAGAAAAGGCACCAGTTTGTCTTCTTTTGTGTTCTCAAGCCCTGCTTTCTTTGGGGTTGGAGTTAAAATGGTATGGGGCTATTTACTGAAAGGAGACTTTGCTGTTGTTCTGAGGAATTAATCCTAAATCCCTCTTCTGTGAATGTGTGCGGTTATTGACTTCATGGGCTAGGAGACAGGAAATTCTCTGAATAGCTGACCTTCCTTTATGATTTTAGCAGTGATTTGTGGCATGGAGCATTTGTCTGCCTCAGTTCAGCCTTCATCTTACAATAGCGCTGCCGATAGTGGGTTTTTTTCACTTAACGGCAAGTCATGGCCTTGATGTTTATGTTGGCTCCTTGCCCTTATAACTCATTAGCCCCCTGTAAAGAATGCAGAAAAGGAAGTAAGATTTTGGAAAGTTTCGAACTTTAAATTTAACAGACAAAGGTAATGCTGCCTTGTACACTGACTCCTATGGAGATACAACTGTTTATTCTACCTGAAGGTCTGACCTGACCCAGAGGTCGCAAATGAGAGTTAGGTGTGTATATATTGTATGTAGCAGGGAAAAGGGAGATCAGTCAGTCATCTTTTTTTCCTTCATCGACAGGCACTTGCCATGGTGAGTATCTCTTGCTCTATACCCCGTCTTGGCTTCCTGTTTGTGCTAAGCTACGTCTATGCTGCACCTCTCTTTCACAAAAACTTATGAAAATGATGCCCAGATTAGCATATTGCCATGCTTCATTTGCATAATTAATTAGGGGCCGTTTTTGCGCAAAAAGTAGCCATCTACGCAGCTCTTTTTTGTGCAAAAGCCTTCTGTGCAAAAAAAGCCCCTGATTAATTATGCCAATGAAGCACAGCAATATGCTAATCCTTGCTTCATTTGCATAAGCTTTTGTGGAAGAGAGGTGCAGTATAGTCATAGCCCCCGTGTGATAATGGCTGACACCCTGGAAACTACAGGGACCCGTAAGGCTGAAAGCATGGGTTTCTATAGCTTTAGACTGTGCAGATGGGACTCACAGCCTATGCAAAGTGGAAGCGGAACACAATATCTTGCTCTTAACAACTCTACAAAAATTGGTGAATGCTAGCAAGGTACCTTTTTCCTCCCTTTCGGAGGCTATTAGTTCTCAGATCTAATGCCCCCTTGTCCAATGCATAACAGCATTGAATCATAAAGTTAATTCCAGGACAGAATCAGCTGGCTTCCCAGAAGTTCTTGTGAGTCTGTGAGAATTTTGCCTGTAAGTGAACTGTTCGTGCAAGCAGCTGTAAACTATAACAAAAATATTTGACAGGCTAACATGCGCTTTTACAGATAATAAAAAGCTAAAAATTGCTCAATTAACAGTAGTCTACTTCTGAAATAACATTTTTTTCTTGAAAGTCAGTGATCCCGTTATTTGAAGGGTGGGGGGAAGATGAGTTTGTTGTGGCTCCTAACTAGAAAAGTCCATAGTATTTCAAGTGAGCCACGTGTGGCTATTAGGGTTTGGCATAGGTGGTGGTATTCCAGTTCCAGTACATTCTTGGTGTACCCGAAGGGCAGTTGACTGTGGCCGTGATGATCACAACTCTTGAGTGCTATTCTCAGCTCTAGCACTGATTGATTGAGAGGCCTTAGGCAAGTTACTTAACCTTTCTCTGCCTCAGTTTCTCCATCTGTATGATGGGGTTGGGGATGATAAGAGCCTTCCTCACAAGGATATGTAGGGTTGTGTTTAATATTTAAGTGCTTTAAACTCATGGGTGGTCAGTGAAGACAGGGCTGCAGGAGGCAAGCCCCCATCCCCACCTCCATCCCCACCCTTTCAAATAGGCCCCACCCCTTCCCCACCCTGGGAGGCAAGGTAATGCACCTTGCATGTGTTCCCCTCTTCCAAGCACTGGGCCTTCATCCTAGCCTCTCAAGCACCAGGGGATGGAGGAGGCAGGGCCTGCTGTGCCACATGGCCAGCTCTGGAGCACTGAGGGAGGGAGAAGAGCGTGCCATACAGCCAGGCCTGGCCTCCCCAGCCCTTGAAGCACAGGGAAGGTAGGCAATGGGAGCAGCAACACTCTGCCCCCAAAATGCCTATAGCAGATGTTCTGGGGGCGGAGGGTGGGCAGGGCGATGCCTTACATACCCAACGCCCATATTTAAACTAATCAAGTAAAAGGAGCTTATAAAAAAATACCAAGTATTATGATTATTAGTGGCACAATATAGACAATGGCAGATTTCTAGCATGTGAGGAGGCATCATGGTCTCATGAACAGGGACCTGGATTAGGACTCCGGAGATCTCTGACCATGGGCAAGTCACTTCACCTCTGTTTGCCCTTCTATCCATTATCTATCTCGGCTTTTATAGACTGTAAGCTCCTCAGAACAGAGGCTGTATCCCACAATGTGTACATACAGCACCTAGTACAATGGGGCCTTAGCATGTATGGGCAATAATAGAGGATAGCATCTTCACTGTAAATCCCTACCTAGTACTTCCTGTAGAATTTGGATCCCTCCAAAAACAAAGGGATGTCCTAGGGGTCCTGTCCAGTGAGAATAATCAAGCTTCGAGGGCTGCCCCTCTCCCATCAGATTGTTTGCACTGGGTGGCTTGGAGACCAGAGGAACATTGGGTTGTGGGGAGAGCTGCCAAATTTCCTCCTTCACAATAGGAAACTTCTGCTGCTGCTACGGTGTAGGGAAAAAAACAGCTGGCAGCTTCTTGGATGCCCCTGGTTCACCTAAAATTCTATTGCTTTCAGGTCTAGAATAAAGACTGTGTTGGAGCACAATGTATATTGACAGTCACTGGCAGCACTGGTGATGGTATACAGGAATGTTTATCTCAAATGGAAAATGGATTCTCTTGGGCCCCAGTACTATTGGTGGGAGCCCTAGAAATGTCAAATTTCCTACACGTTCATAACATCGAGGTAGATTCGCTCGAAGGCAGAGATAGGGTCCAGAGTAACTTAGACAAATTGGAGGATTGGGCCAAAAGAAATATGATGAGGTTAAACAAGGACAAGTGCAGAGTCCTGCACTTGGGGCGGAAGAATCCCAAGCATTGTTACAAGGTCTTGTGCAAGAGCACTTCCACACTTCCATGTACTTTCGCGCAAAAGTTTTCATGGCAGTGTGGACACTTTCTTGTGCAAGAGAGCTCTGATGGCCATTTTAGCCATAGGGGGTTCTTGCTCAAGAAACCCCTGTTGTCCATCCACACTGCCTTCTTACGCAAGAGCTCTTGCACAAGAGGGGAGAGGAATAACTCTTGCGGAAGAAGCCCTTTCTTCTGATGCTTTACTATAAATTTACTTGCTCAAGAAAATGCGTGCAGTGTAGATGCTCCACAAGTTTTTTTTAAACTCTTAAATTCCAAAAAGCCTGCAGTGTAGAGGTAGCCTCTTTGTTTCAAAACTATTTTAAACCAGACCTACTCTGGTATGACATCAGTGATTCAATATTTGCCCTCAGTGAGGCAAATGTCCACTCCAGTCCAGTGGTAAAAATTAATAGAAGATGTGTGGCTAACTTTCCTGTACTTGTTTGAACACTCTGTGTGTGAGATAATATATGGTAGAGCCAAACCTAGTACCCTATTGATTGTTGGGGGCCATTTTACACATTTGTATGGAGTAATATACACTGGTAGCATTCAAATGAGAATGGTTCCCTTGGCTGGCACTTTATAACTACAGCTGCATTTTCTTCATTATAAAACATGACACATGCATCATTTATAACCCTACAGCTGAATCCGATGTGAAGGTGCTCATTTGCTCAGAGAGGCTTGGAAGACTGATCAAACAACTGCTTTGGGAAAGTGAGTTTTACAGTAGTATTGGGGAGAGTGTGTGAGCCCTGAAAAAGCATGTCCAAAAGGAGTCAAGTAAATGAGTCGTTAGGCTCACTCTGGAATTTTATCTAACTTTAAGTAAATCTAAATTGTCTAGTAGAAATCTCAGATGCTGCAATTCCTGCCTCCTCACCTTTTTTTTCCACCCTCCTACTCCAAATGCACATTAAACAATCTCACTTTCTGGTCCTATTCACACTAAAGAACTTTATGCCAGCATAGCTGCATTGAAACAGTTGAAATAGTGCAGCTGAATTAATGCAAACTCTTAAATTCCATTGTTATCAAGCAGGCCTAAAATAGGGTTTGCCCCAATGTAGCTATCTCTGAATTGGGGTCACTAAGAGCCTGATCCATTACTTCATTGTTCCAATTTTACATCTGTGACACTGTTGATTTCAGTGGCATTACACTGATATAAAACTGGAATAGCATAATTATAAATTGGACCCTCAGAATCCAAGATCATGTTTATTGGCATCCCTCACACAACACAGTTCCAGAAGAAAGGCATGTAACAAGACAAGCAAGTGACAAGAGAGTGTAAGAATGCATGCATTACAGTCAGCCGTTCTCTGCTTTAATTTATATCCCCCATCTCTTTGGCATGTAAGTTACTCCCTTACAGTCACATTCCATTATGTGGATGTAAATTATATCTGAGAGATTCTGCATCTAGGAAAATGAGAGGCTATGGGAATGGAGTTGACATCACCTTAAGCAACAAAACTGATTTTGTCCCATTGTCATTTCCTCCACCCCTTTTCCTTTACTAACCATTAGAATAGTTTTTGCTTGAATTTAGTACTTGGGATAGTGAAGGCATTGTAGCCTTAGCTAGAGTATGGCATGAGGTAGACTAGAGCGGTGCAGGTTTCCTCCATGCAGTCTTGCCAATGGACAACAATCCTGATTGTTGCTGTATCCTCTGCTATTTTTGGGTCCTTCCTTGTAAATCTGCTACTCTATGTATATCTGAGTGGGCTTCTTGTCTCATTTATGCCAATTTTACCCCAGTGTGAATCCACTTGCTTCACTGAAGTTAACCCTCTCTTCTAAATGTGTAAATGAGAGCTGAATTAGAGCCAGGGTCTATCTCTAATGGTTCCCTCACTGGTTTCTAGGCACCAAATAGAAAACTGAGAAGCAGACACATTTTTGCATCACTTCTTGATCATGTTAGAATCCACACCCCACTATTTCTTTTCTCTGTCCTGATACATAGCAACCACCTGATATGTCAATCCTGTATGCGCTCAGTGCCCCTCAGCCTTGACCGGAAGGGTGGTGTTGGACCTTCCTGAAGCTCTGACAATATATCTCATTTTTCTTTAGCTGTATGCCCCAGGGTGTTTCCAATCAGGGTATTTTTGAAGTAGATACTTCCACGGATGGCAGCCTGAGTATATTTAGTTACGCTGAGCAACTATCAAATACCATTTGCTTCACGAATGGGTACTCTCTAAGACAGGGGTTCTCAAGCTTGTGATACTGCGACCCCCCTCTCAGTTTCTTGGGACCCCCCCTCTCCATTGCTGCAACCAGCCTCTCAGTTGCTCGCGACCCCCTAGGGGGTCGGGACCCACAGTTTGAGAAACGCTGCTCTAAGACATTTTCTACCCACATGCACCCTGACTGATGTGTCTTATTATTTATTTGTATTGTGGGAGTGCCTAGGAACCTCAATCATAGACTAGGGCCCCAGGGTGCTGAACAAACAGAGCAAAAAAGATGGTCTCTATCTCAAAGAGCTCACGCTCTCAGTGTTTTAGTTCATTGTGCTGTAAATGAGTGATGCCCATGAATTAAAGTAGTGAAATGTTCCTTCAGTGAATATGCCCATTCCCTGTTTTATGCATCTGAGGAATGCAGCACACATCCCCACAGGGCTGATGCTTAGCTGAGCTACTTGCTAGCGTATGCCCATGCACGCAGCAGAGGGGAAAAAAAGTACAGAACAACCATTTAATAGTGTTCTGTCATAAAGTTGCTCCTGTCTGTTTATTTGACTTAAAAAAAACCTGGCCCTTCTAACAAATGGAACTTGACTACAAAAATGTAATGACATTTATTCTCACAGCTGCCAGCAAACTCACATGCACCATGAGTCATTCCAGATGCGGATAAAAACAAAGTGTGCCTCTGAAAGCAAGATTCCTGATCCCAAGGAGAGTTGATTTAGAAGAGGCGCTACTACACTGACTTCAATTGCATTCAGGAAAACAGACAGGTTCTTCCTTTGGAGTGGGAAGGTAGTTGAAAAAACAAATAGCTAATATACAGCTATAGAAAGGATTTTTATAATAAAGGATGTGCCAGAAGACTTTGTTACTGCTGCTTTTCTGTTACAATGCTTATGCGACTGTGAGCCCAAGGTGGAGCAGAGGTAAGATTTAAATATATAAAAGAAATTATGGAAAAACACTGAAATTGCCGAATAGTTCTGACATTACAACACTTTTTTTTTCATTTGCCACCCCCAGCTCTTGATTTTTTTCCCATTCTCAGAAGGTTAATTTTTCTTAAAAAAAAAAAGAATCTCATCACTTTCTTTCCCACCTTTCTAGTAAAATAAAATTAGCAGCAGTTTTTTTTCAGAGCATAAAATCCAGAAGAAAAACCTTTCCAGCCACAAGGGCCATGATTTTCTCTTTTCTCCTGGGCAGGTGTTTGGGGTTTAAAAATAAGACGCTACATGAGGCAAAAATTAAAATACCCGCAGGACAGAGGGAGCCGAAGTAAAAGGAATTCTAAATCTGGGGGACTAGCATGTTTTATATATGGAAAGCTGTCTGTATGAAGATACATTTCATTATTGCCTATGCATATTTATCACTTTTTCCCCCAGTGACTTACAAAGTAAATGTGTATCCAGCCAATTCAGGATTTACCCCAAGTGGCCCCCATCCAATATCTTTATTAATTATTTTATTTTTTAACTTTCTCCTTTTCTTTATTCTCTCCACTGGAATTTGGCTGTGGTTCAGTGGCTGCTTTAGTAGCACTGTCTGGAAGGAGAAAAGGAAACACCTCCCAGCAGAATTTTCTGGGATTGAACCTAAATCCACAGACTTCTTAAGGGAACTTTGGCATCAATGAAGTGCAAGTTAAATTTATTATTCAGCCCCCACTTCCTCCCTCTGTGGGCTTGATTCCTTTCTAACTGAGTCTGTGTTTTGTAATAAGGGTTGAAATTTTTAAAGGGGCATCAGGGAGTGAAGTTGAATGAGATTTTAACTCTTCTCTAGGAGGCAATGATGCCTAGTGCATTGGGCTGAGACCCAAAGATGAGGGCTCTATTCCCAGCTCTGTCACTGGCTAAGACTAAAAGGTACATCTGCACTGCATGGCTATTTCGGGATACCGGAGGTATTCTGAAATAACTACTGTACCCCTAATCTACACAAGCCGCCTTATTTTTTGAAATAACAGGCCCGGTATTTTGCCATCCTGGTAAACATCATTGCAAGGTTAAGGGAGGGCTCGAAATAGCATGTTCTTTTGAAATTTGGCACTGTGTAGATGTAGATAAGAATAGAGTGTTGGGCCTTACAGCTTGCCCTAAAGGCCAACAGATTTGGGTTCTCTCAGACCAGTGGGGGAGGCCAGTTTCAGTCAGGGGCCTTCCAGTGAGTACATCCTGACCTCAGTCCTAGATGGTTAAACCTGGAGACTGCTCGTTTGAGCATCACTGGCTGTTAATCTCAACTTCCATGACTGTGAATGGGGATGAGAGGAGAAGCTATCTCAGATGGCCAGGACCCGAACCATTTGGCAAAGCCAGCAACCTGCATGGCAGCTGGAAGTGAACAAAAGGATGGAGCATTCTCGTTGGGGTTAATACCTCTTCACAGAGAAGCAAGCACTTTCCAGCATCTCCTATAGCTTTCTAGCAGTCTTCCAGGGTGCCCCATGTTGGAGCCTACTACACAGTCCAGCCTCAAAGTGACAAAACTTTGACTGACAGTGGCAAGATCTTGAGATGAGAATGAAATAGTTGCAACCCGATGTAGACAGGGGAAGGAAAAGCCCCTTTGGCTACCAACTTCTCTGTGTGTGTCTAAGAGCATCTCAGAATCCAAAGGCTGCCCTAAAGTAATCTCTTGAAAATGCAAAGGGAAATTTGTATCAGTAATGAAGAGAGGACATAGCCTTATACTTCCCTCAATCCACCTTCTCCCCTGTCTTGTCTAGCTTAAGCCACAGCCAGCTAACTCTCATCCAAGTCCTGGACGAAGCTTGGCACTGAGAATGCAAAGGCAGCACAGCATCTGGAGCTCATGAAAATGGAAAGCTGCATGTCATCTACATACTGACCAGTAGCACAAATTGTTTAAAGCAAAGATTCCCTTGCAAAGCAAAACATCCTTCATTCATTAATAGTTGATATCCATGGTAAAGATTAACATTGGAGGTTTGGGTAAAACGGGACCTGCATCAAAATTCCACTGTCAAGGATTTGTCCCTTCTCTGTTCTGAGATAGAGATGGGCTAAAATTAGAGACATTGAGTTAAATCTCTGAACTTTGAGAAATTGTAGTATGGAGGCTAGGGTCTGAAAGACACTGTCATGGAGGACTGGGCCTTTGGTGCATATATACATCCAAATGAACTTGGTACAACCTCTAACTTCTTTAAAATAGGGTGCTATAGTCACAAGCATTTGACTAGGAGTGAGCACAGGGCCTGCAGGTTCCCAGATATCAATCCTTCTGCCCCTGGAACAGGTCAAAAGCTAGGAGAGACTCAGGGAAGCCTTAGGGTGGGTTTCTCCATAGTTGTCAGGAATGGCTGCCAAAGAGAGATAGCATCTGGTCTCCCTTCTCAGCTGGGTAAGACCTGGGAGGCTAGTACTCAGAATCTTGAATGTATTTGCTCTTGTTTCGGAGCTCTTGTTGTCAAATAAAGCCAGACCTGCTGAGGAAAGGCTCTTGGTCTGAGTGGTGGTTGGGGGCTTTTATTCTACTTCCTTCTCCTGGTAAGTTTGATTACTGGTTTGTGTGCACCATTCGTAGTCGGGGCTTTGCGCCCCCCTCCCCCCCCCCCAAAAAAAAAGAAGACAAGGAGCTTTCTCTCTTCTTAGGGTTGACATTAGGAAAAACTTCCTAACTGTCAGGGTGGTTAAACACTGGAATAAATTGCCTAGGGTGGTTGTGCAATCTCCAGCACTGGAGATATTTAAGAGCAGGTTGGATAGATTTCTATCAGAGATGACTTAGATGGTGCTTGGTCCTGCCGTGAATGCAGAGAACTGGGCTTGATGACCTCTCGAGGTCCCTTCCAGTTCTGGTATTCTATGATTCTTGCTCATTCATATTCTACAGCAATATTTGGAGTGCCATGTGGAATGTCAGAAGCATTCTGTCTCATCTGCCTGCCCAAAGCCAAATGTGAAGTGGGGAGCATTACAACAGAGGACAAAGATAGAATAGTTGTAGCTGAGGCACGTTGCTTTTCCACATCTGAAGTTTTCTACAGACTCAGTTCCACTGCTTGGAATTTCTGATTTCACTTTGGAGAAACAGCAAGATAGCAACAGGTCTTGTGGAGCAAATGTAATCCATATAGAATGCCTCTACCCCCTTTCCCTCCCCCCAAGGTACAAATGAGAGGTATGATTATTACAGAAGAGCTTGAACCAGAACTCTAGATCTGCATAGATGTGTGAAGTGTCCAACTTCAGGTAACTTTGAAACCACGGACAGACCAGACTGTTCTTTTGGGTTTAGATTTAAATTTAATATACTATAAACCATTATAAATCTGGACAAACTCCACTGACTTCAATATTACTGAATTTAGCCCAATATCTGAATTCTTGAAATTGCTTGGTTTTATAGTAGAAACTCTAAAGCCAGTCTAGTTAGCATGTCTCAGTTCAGCTGGATATATTTTAAGAGCTTCCTGATCAGCCAGTGAGGTGGGTTGATAGGGTGGTTCTTTGGGTGGGGAAGATGCAATTTGATTCCTCCAAGGTGAGCTTCCTTGGGCAGTGAGGAAGCAATTATGTCTGTAATTTCATCCACCATTGAAGGCTGGGGAAGAAGGAATGGGAAGTGTAAGGTTGGAGGAAGGTCAAGGTTTTCTCACTTGTTCCCCACACACTGCTACACATCTCTACTCCCAGTTGTTGCAAAAATGGATCTTCTGTAATTCCATAAAGCTACAGATGTATTCATTCTCTTGATACATTCCTTATGTTTGTCCCTGGGGAGAAAGAATGCCCATCTGCCTGGATTTCCCCAGAGCAGGCCTAATTCTTTGTGTTTCATCTATTGTTCTGGCAATAACGGTATTGAACCTGAGTGAATAGTCATTGCTCAAGTCACTAGCATGCTGCGATACATGCTGCCTCAGCTTCAGAAAGCTGGTAGCTTTCTTTAGCCAAGTGAGAGAGGGAAGCATGTCCATGCCCAGCCAGTCATTTCACACTGGAGGTACAGTTTAATTCTTTGTCTGATGCGTGACAAGAAGCCCGTGCCAGGCACATGATGATCCTGCCACATGCACTTTCCAAGTAATCCTGGCAAGGGAACAAGGTGAATCACCAAAACTTTTTATTTCACTTTCCTCTTTCCTGCCCTGCCCCATCTTGCAAACTAAACCTTCCTCACCACAGTTCTGCAGCAGCCTCTAGGGTTCTAGTGCTAACAGTATCACTACCTTATCTCTTCTGGCTTGCATGGTGCAAGTGTCAAGAATTTGGCTTGACTGCAGCATGTAATTACCACACAAATGGACATACACACCCAGCAGCCCCTTGTGTACTGGGTCATCACTTTGGCTTGTGTAGAACATGATGAGGAGCATAACGGTCTGGCTCATGAATAAAAAACAAATTACACCAGCTGGCTTTGGAACAAGAGCTTTTAAAATGTAGTGTCCTTTTCACTTGCTGTGATTTCCATAGAGTAGTTATTATCCGATTCATGAAAAATGTACATAAAACTATGAGGATTTGAAATATTATGCAACTTGGCCTGTTCTCTATGCTCGTGTGCAAAGTTTGCTCCATCTTTCACTTGAAAGGAAAGATTTTCCTTTTATCTGGTTTCCCTGATTGCTTTAAAGAGTCCCTGGAACCCATATTATTTTGCTTGTTTGACACTGTTAGGCTACATTTTTCTCTAGTGTAACCCCACTGAGCTCTGTGGAGTTATGCCAGCAGAATGTTTGGCCAGTTATATTTGTGGTTCCCACCTATTTTGAATTTCATGGGTCTATACCATTTCTCAGAGGTCTATGCTTGTAATAAATATCTGAAATCTCATTTACAGTTAATTCATTAATAGTGACAATATCATTTAAAACCAAAAACAAAACCCCTCACTGATGTGACCCTGGAGGAGAAAGACCCTGCTCACATTCCCCTCGTACACCAGAGCCTGGGGGGACGGGGAGGGGACAGGCTAGTAGATTCTGTGTGCTCCATAGGGGACCAATGCTGGGGTGGGGAGCCCCAAACCTTTGAGGACGGATCCTGACAAGCCGGGGACTGCTTCTGGCTCCAAGGCCTTAGGTTCTCCACCTCTGGTTTAAAGGCAGCTGTGTAGGCTACTGGTTAGAGTATTTGACTGCAAATCAGGCAACCTGCATTCTACTCCCAGTTCTGCCACTGGAATGCTGAGTCACCTTGGACAAGTCCTGTCACCTTCTATGGCTCGGTTTTCCCACGTGTAAAACGAGGATAATGATTCTTTTTCTCCTTTGCAAAGTGCTTGGAAACATACTGATAAAAAGGGCTGTACAAGAGCGAGTTTTTAAAACTTGATGTCATACAAACAGCACCTCTGGGCCCTGGCTCCCAAAACTGCAGGGCCATGGGTGGCCAGATTTAAGTCAAAGAAGCATTAGTTACTCTCATTTATACCAGGGACTAGACCAGTAGTAACGGCTGCTAAAACCATCTGTAGCAGAGCCCTGAGTGGGACTATTTTTAAAAATTCCTACTTCTGTCCCATCCATAATACTCACTCCCACATCCACCTGCTCCCACATCATTTCTTGCATTTTTATCCTCTTCCCACCTGCAAATCTTTATATCCCAAAAAATCTCACCAGGGAAAGAAAAAAAAAAGAGAGAGAGAGAGAGAGAGAGAGAGAGAGAGAGAGAGAGAGATTTTTCCATGCACTAAAAAACCCAACCCTGGAGTAGGTTGGCTAATCTCTCTATATATTTTAGAGTATGTCTTTCTGTGTGTCCGTGAGTGTGTTTGCTCAAGAACTAAACAGTAAGAGCTAGGGCCACCCAATCTGGCATGCAGCTTCCTTTTCTCCTAACTTAAAGCAAGGTCAGGGTCGGTTGTGCCAGGACAACCAGAAACCCCAGGAAAAGGACTATTTTCCATAACATGCGAAGGGAGGGGCTGCTGTTTGGATGGATATGACAAGAGAGTGATCGCTGGGGGCAGCAGGCCCACAGAGGAGAGCTATCCTGCAGAGTGTCCACTGAGGGCAACCACACCACAATGGGAGTGGCCAGTAAGGCTGCGGCTCCACCATCTTGCCTGCCAATACACTGTGTAAGCAGCGCCTCTCCCCCAAACCCTTTCCCTGCCTCCTGGCCCTTGGCCCCAGCACTGGAGGGGTGTGTGGAAAAAAAGGCCCTTGGTGGCTGGCGGGAGACCTGGGAGGGAGAGAACAGGTCCCAGGAAGGCTGGAGGTTCTGGGGAGTGGGGAGAGAACAGGTACCTGATGAGCTGGGTGGACCTGGGGAAGAGAACAGGCCCCTGGGGGGGTGGAGGGGAGACAACAGGCCCTGACTGGCTGAGGAGTCCTGGGGAGAGTGAACAGACCCATGGCAGGCTGGGGGGCGGGGGGAGAAAAGGCATTGGGTGGGCTAGTAGGAGAGAACAGGTCCCTGGTGGGGAGAGGTGACTGGGGTGGGGGAGGATCTGCCCTTGGTGGAGGGGGGAGGACTCCCCACCCTGAGCCCTTCCTCATCCCACCCCTCATTCTCTGACCCCCCTTCCCCACATCTCCAAGGCCCTACCCTGAAAGACCCAGATAAAGTCGGCTACTATAGCTATTAATTGAATTCAGACACCATTTTTACCACTAAAAATAAAACGAACCTGGCTTAAACTGTATAAAAGTATGTAAAAGTCCTGTTACAATAGTCATCAAATCTCTTTCTATCCCAAGCTTAAATTTAAGGATGAAAAGTTCCTTTATTTTTAAAAAGAACTTGCTTTACCTTGCTGAAATTCTATTTATGACAAACTAAATAGAGTTTTAGTGTTTTCACAAATTACCAGTCTTTCTCCCCTCACACCCATCCAATCCTGCTCTCAACAAGTACATTTTACATACTCCCAGTATTCTGGCAGCAGGTGCTGTGGGAGCCGAGTCCTGCTGCAGGGCTATAATCTGCAGTTTCTGCCCTACCCTGACCAGGTCTGACACGGGCTAGGTGAGGGGCCAAGGTAGGTAGTTTTGTATTGGATTGTTAAATAAACAAGCTGCTAGTGGTAGGTGTCAGGCAGCTCGGTAGTATGGCAAGAGGAGATATGAAAAGCAAGATGTCATGTTTTTAAGGCAATTTGGCTAAACAGAGATGAGATCAGAGGGAAGATGATATCCGAAATTACCCTGTTTTGGGCTATCTGAGTAAAATATTGTAGTACAGAGAAAATAGTCATGCCCTTATTGAACAAGAATCTAAATGATTCTGAAACTCTCTTCACCACAAAAAGCAGCCCCAAGTGACTAAAGTTCACAGCCTGTATGGTCATAAACTGTAGCTGGAATAAAACAAAATCTGACAAGAATGAGATAACTTGGAAGAAAAGCCAGGGTAAACACTAATGATGGAACAACAGGGAAGTACATGAGCGAGAGTGGCCTTCTCAATGAATTTTACATTGAAAGAACATGTATATAGAATTATATACTGGAATCTAATTCCCAGAATATTAGAATAAAATGTAAGGGGACTACAGTGAATAAAGGATCTCTATCTGACCAGCCTTGACATTCCTGAATTCCCTTATCTCCTCTATAATTACTGTAATCTCAGATTTAGAATGATCATTACATCCATTAGACTTTCAGGTGAGATGTAAAACAGAGTTCCAGAACATTTTACACAAAAATGTTGATTTTTTTTTTTTACCCCGATAGCCTGACCAAATTAGATCTTGGAAACTACACACTGACATTTGCCACCAAAATTCCACTGCAGTTTGTCTGAAATAGTATTTTTCTCTTGTGCCATTTGTGCTAGGCATCATGTAAACACACCCAGCAAACAGTCCCTTCTCCAAAAAGCTTACAATGTAATTAGACAAGACAGGCAACGGCTGGAAGAAGGGAAATGTTTACATCCCCTTTTCACAGATGGAAAACTGAGGCACACAGTGATTAAGTGACCTATCCAAGGTCTTCTAGAAAGCCTGTGGATGTGTAATACTGTATATTAGCCCTGGTCTACACTGGCATGTTTTGTTGCCAAAACCTGCCGTTTGTTGACAAAACAGCAAGAGTATTTATACTACAATGCGACTTTTGGCAGGAAAAACACTCAGTTTTGGCAACAAAAAACTTCCACTCCTGTGAGAGACTTTTGCCTTTTCCCCTCCCTTTATAGTTGACAAAGAGCCAGTATGGACTCTGCTGTTTGTTTTGTTGAAAGAACTGGCTTTCTCCAGTATCCCACAATGCCTGCCCTGATGGCTGTACTTAGTGTTAAGTGATCTCCGCTATCCTGCAGGCATGGGTCCCCCTCCCCTTTCAAAGCTCCAGGAAGTATCTGACAGCTGAGTGAGCTGCTCCATTTTGGAAACAATCAACAAAACAAATCATTGGAATGCTTCTGTTCTGCCGCTGCAGCTGGAGGGCTGGAGAGAATGCTGTGCTGCTTTGATATTCTTTAGAGTGGAGAACTCACAGGAATCAGCTCTGCCTTCCCACTAACTGCACTGTGGGATGCTCACCCACATTGCTTTGCTCTAGCTATTGACATTGTGGCCATAAAATGTTGACAACGGAAGGCAAAAAAACCTGGTTTGACCGGTTTTCACTTTTGGCAACTTCTGCATATCAACAACACTTTTGTCAGCAAACCTTCCCAGTGTAGAGAGAGCCATGGGATTAGTGATGATTTGTTCATTGGGGGCCTTAACAAAAGTAATTACATTGCAAAGGTTTGTTTATTCAGACTATAATAGGCCTGATCTTCCGGTCTTATAAACTGGAATAGATCCATTGAAGTCAATGGAGTTAGTTTGATAAACAGAAGCTAAACATCCTACTCAACAAGTTGAACCTAGACATCACTGATGTCCTGTGATAATTCACATGCCCTGGGTGGTCCAAAATTATGTCCTCCAAGCTGCATGACCTTGCAGGCTCTACATGTATGAGGTCTCACTGAGCAGAGGACACAATTTTGAGGACTACAAATGGCATCTTCTATCGGGACTGTCTGGAATTGTCCCATAGGCTGGATCTGATCTCCAGGATGCTAGGTGGGCAACAGACAATGATCCAAGCATTCAGTGCAAGCCTGGTATTCGTAGATGGCACATCACTGCTAGAGATAGGCCTGCACTAAAACCCTACAGCTGCACACACAAACTTTAGGAGTGTTTTGGACTGAGTCTGAAATGTGTGGGTCAGCCTAATTTCTTGTTTAAAGTTCAAATGTCTCCGTGAAGTGAATGGGGTTTCAGTAAAGCCAAGATGTAACCCATTGCTCCATTTCCTATAAGAATCAAGAATGATCAAAGACCTGCAGCACATTCATGAGAAATTGCTGGAAATTTCATTAGCAGTGGCTTAGGCACTTTTGAACGTCACAGGATATATGGGTATCAGAAGGCAGCAGGGAAAGGAGGAACTGTTCCATGATATCTCAGAATGAAGGAAGAAACGTTTCCCTGACAATAGGACAAGAAATGATGAGCAAAGGAGGTTTAGGTTGGACATTAGGAAAATCTTCCTAACTGTCAGGTTGGTTAAACACTGGAATAAATTGCCTAGGGAGGTTGTGGAATCTCTATCATTGGAGATGTTTAAGAGCAGGTTAGACAGACTCCTGCCAGAGATGATCAGGTGGTGCTTGGTCCTGCCGTGAGCAGGGCTCTGGACTTGGTGATCTCTTGAGGTCCCTTCCAGTTCTAGTGTTCAATGGGTCTACACACAGACTAGTAGTACCTGCAGATCTGCTTTGTGAGGGGCACAGGACAAAGTCCAAAATGGTAAACTATTGTATAGACTTCCTCTTCCCATTAAAAAAAAAAAAAGGTTGGAGCACTAGTCCACCCTCCTTTTTCATTCATTTCGCCTTCCCATCACTCTGAGGTAATAATGGCTAAGCATACTTTGTACTTACATAGTCGTACGACCGTTTTTCCTTGGCGACACCCTTCCCCTTGGGTATTTTGCCTTTCTGGTTAGAGTGCTGGATCTGAGAAATGGTCCCTTGAACCAGCCTCAGTCTGTTACGTAACATAGGTTTACTAACTCATCAAGTGGCTTAGCCTCTTAACAAGGAGCAGCTGTGGTCCCCTCAGAGGTTCCGATGAGGGTTAGTGTTGTAGCAATAACCTTGTTGTTGTTATTTCATCATTAGTATGGTGATGATGGCCGGAGTTCAATACTGTAATTGGCACCCAGAAGATGTATGTGTGAAAGAAAAGACTAAAATAAGAACCATTGCTCCCTTTTGTTCTCACAGAGATTTCTTTCTTTTCATTAAAGCCTTTGCTGAGGCATTTCTTGTCCCAATTTTGCTGGCTACAGTTGGCAATTCCCAACTCCTTTGAGATCAGCACTTGTTCCTTTCATTGTTTTGAAATTCCTCACCAGCCACAGCAAATTAGGTCACCAGCCAAAGTGACTAAACATTTCATAAGCATCTGTGATTGGAGGAGCCCAGTGGGCTGCCCTTCTTTATCTCCACCCCTTACCCTCGCACTTCCCCCTCCCCCCCAAAAAAAATCAGGAAGAGGAAAAAGAAAGTTCCTGAAGATGCAGGGCATGCTTTGTGTTGCTAGGCTGGAGACTCAGATCGGGTTTCCTGAGGATTTCAAGCACAAGGAAGATGCATTTCCAGGCCAGCTACCCAAAGCTGCACTGTGGCACATTTATTACCAATGCCTTCACCCACATTGTACTTGGAGAGTAGAATGCTGGGATTACATGATAACACAAATGAATAGCATAACTAGGAACTTGTAAAACTAATTTTGACCTGGAAATCTGCCTGCATGGAAGAGTCAAGGGTTAGCTCAGCGTAATCTATTTTGTGAGTTTTAGCATAGCATGGAGCCCCTGTTCTGGTTTCTCCAGTGTTTTGGAGTTACTGTCTTTTCCAACAGGCAGTACCTATATGAGCCTGCTTCTATCCAGATCAGTGAAAATAGCCCAATGTTAGACAAAAGGCATGCCGCACCTTGTCAAAGGAAAGCTAAGTGACCTTGCTCCTGGTTTTAATGAGTGAACTGCAGAAGTGTCAGCTCCATCAAACCCACTAAGATTAGTGAACAACAGAAACCTACTTCCTGGAAGTGGTTGAAACTCACTTCTGCACAATCTAAAGCGATGTCTAAACTGCAGGCTTCTTTCGGAAGAACCTTTTTTCAGAAGAAAAATTCTTCCGAAAGAGTGTCCACACTGCCAAAGCAATCTGTTTTTTCGAAAGATAGCATCCACACTGAATGGATGCTATCTCGCATGTAAGCTGTGATTAGTATGGACGGAGTGGCCACTAGGGCACCTGTGCTTTTTCTTCTTTCCTCTTCTTTTGAAAGAACTCCCTCTTCCCTGTCCACATATGCCTTTTTCTGAAAGAGCTCTTTCACAAAAAGGCTTCTTCCTTGTAGAAAGAGGATTACCAATGTCAGGGAAAAAAAACTCTGTTCTTTCAATTTATTTTTGGAAGAACATGATTGCAGGATGGACGTAACTCAGGATTTGTCGGAAAAACGGCCGTTTTTCTGACAAAACTCTGTAGTGTTAGACATACCCTAAAAGAAAAACTGTTTCCATTCTCTCTCATCTCTTTGTCTCCACTCTTACTCACACATTAATCTGTCTCAACTCAAAACCATCTCAGCTGCACATGGCCAGGCTGGGTTTTGCAGAATCCTGAGCAAAGTATGACGTGTGTGGAGTGAGGCTGTCTTAAATAGCCCAAGTAATATAGTTGTAGGAAGAAGCTGGTGATGTATGCAGCATTAGGATGTTAGATAGAAAAGTGTGTTGGTTGTTAGTAGGGCAAGTTCACTAGGCTGTTTGTCTTTGTTAGGCCATAGGGTGCTGCAAGTGGGGGGTTGCTCAGAGATCATTGGTGCATTAGCCAAGATGGAGTTTGTCACACCAGCAAGTACCTCTCCAGTGACATAGCTGCAAATCAATGCAGCTGATTGCACTTTTGCAGCTCCTAAGAAGCAGCCTTTCCGGTGACTTAGAAAAGCCTCGTGTTAGTTCATCTAACCTCATCTTGGTTGGAAGGAGCTGTTCACATTTTTTTTAACAAGTTGCAAAACACGTGTATGTCAGAGGATCATTTTCTAACTACAAAGGATATAAATAATCCAGAAAATAGCATCTGAGCAATCTCTCACTGACAAACTGGCATGAACTGCTCAGCCTTCTCATGTAGACGCACCATATTAAACACTAACGGTAGTGTGCATAGTCTGGTGCTCGTCAGCAGCTCAACAATAACTAAGAAGTGTGCCTTATTATTCTTTATTTGTATTGTGGTAGTTCCTGGAAACCCTAGTCATAGACCCTCTTATGCTAGGCACTGTGCAAATACAGAACAAGAAGTTGGTCCCTCCAGGGGAACCGACAGCCATGCTGAGCCCTGGGTAAAGCGTGGGAGGAAGGACAGCTCTTTGTTCCTGGAAAAGGGGCAGGGCTGAAGGGGTGGGGCCAGAACAGACAGCTCTGAGCGCTAACCCTTTCAAATCATCATGCCCTGGATTAGTTGCTCCCTTTTGAAATTTTTGCGATCACCGGGCCCCTGTCAGCAGGCCTGGTCCCTGGTCCAAAGGGTTTACAATGTAAGTGATGATCCAGTGTTCATGAGCAGCCATATGAAAACAATCCAGTGAGCATATGAGATGATGGAAAAACAATCCTCCAAAGAAGCATATTTCAGTTGGAAGGCTCTAGGCAGTTATTAACAAAAGGGTAAATAACATTAATCAAGTAACATTTTAGAAGATGAACAATAAGTTGACAGTTCTTTTAAATCCAGGCAAATTTATCCAGGCAAATTTATTCAGGCTTTTTACAGGCATCTTACAACTTCCACAGCTCAAACCCACCCACCCACTAGGGGTTATATCAGGCTGCATTCAATCCATAATACCCCACAATCTGCCTCACGTGGAAGGAGCAGTCGCCTGAATTGTGTCTTCCTAATTTTCTGATATCATGCCATTATCCTAAATATTTACTTGGGTTGTTTTCCTGGAAGCCAAAATCCATTTTACAAGCTCAGACCAACACACTCGCAGGGAGGAGTGAGTGGTGAATCGAGTGCCGATTTCTGAATCAAATACACACCGACAAATGTGATAAAACCCACTGAGGCTGAGAGAATGTGACGTGACACTTGCAGAGTGAACTTAGGGATGGGAGACAGATGAATTTAGGTCACATTGTGACGTGATGAGGCGCTACATCAGGGCTAGTCAACGCTGGAAGCTCTGGGGACCACAATGATAGTCACAACACATGCTGAGAGCTACAATTTAAGTGTGGTTGCAAATGCATGCAAATAGATATGCAAATATATGGAAATTGTGTTTCCCACTGATGGGCATGAATACAAAGATTAAGACAAGACTACACAACACGCAGGCCCCACTTAAGTCAGTTTTGCTGATATCAATAAAATGCAATATTCACCCGATTGTCACCCATATGGCAGCACTTTTAATGAGCAATGACAGTCCAGGAATGTAACTACTAAAACACATATCTACAGAAGACCATTGTATTGACTACTTTTTTGTTTTGGCTCCCACCTGTGGGCTGCAAACAAATGAGCTGTGTGTTGAGTAGCCCTGCCCTACACTGTTCATTTGTTTCAATGGGAGCAGCAGGCTCCCAGCAGTTTGGCCCCATCCATGGACAAGCAAGATTTCTGGTTCTATGATACAATCTGAATGGAGATGCCTACCTCCTAGAGCTGGAAGGGACCTTGAAAGGTCATTGAGTCCAGTCCCCTGCCTTCACAGCAGGACCAAGTACCATCTCTGACAGATTTTGCCCCAGATCCCTAAATAGCCACCTCAAGGATTGAGCTCACAACCATGGGTTTAGCAGCCCAATGCTCAAACCACTGAGCTATCCCTCCCCCAGTCCATTATTGATCACATCATCTAAGTGAACATAAACCTGAACTCCTCCTCTTTTCTGAGCTGCAGAGACAGGCCCTTGCATGCCACGGGTTTTTGTGACTTTACTCCACACATGGCACATTACAAAGAGATTTGTAGAGCAATGTCTTCAGGTAAACTTCTCCAATGGTTACTTGAGTGGAGCCAGGCCCGTTTAGTTCATTTGAGGATCTACCCCAGAATATCTAGCTGGCTTCAGCAGACTGCAGTGCATGGTGTTTGACTTGGCTTGGCTTTACGCTCTTGAAATCCTAATAGCAATTCCAGTCCTACTTCAAACCTCAGCGTTCAATCCCTGGGCTATAAAACAAAACTATCTCAATATTTATTGTGGAGAAAGGGCAGCCTTATGGCTAAGACACTGCTCTGAAACTCAGTAGACAGGGATTCAGCTTCTGTCTCTCCCACAAGCTTCCTATGTGACCTTAAGCATGTCACTTAGTCCAGGGTTTCCCAAACAGTGGGTTGAGGAAGGGTTCTAGATGGATTGCAGGCCCAGAGCAAAGGGAAGGACCTGGGTTCAGGAGGATTGAAAAGCCAATCTATCCAGTACTCAGCCCACAGTGGTAGCTTCCGTTCTGTGGGGCTGGCTCCCAACTCCTAGGACAACCAGATGGCAAGAATAAAATAGAAGGACACAAGCATAGGCTCACAGCCCCCACCCCACTGGAGCACAGCCTGAGGAAGCTGCAGGTTGGGACACACAGCTCTGGCCCCAGCTGCAACAAGCTGCAAAATAGGTTTGTGCCAGTCACCAGCAGCCCCCAGCTACTGTGCCACTGTAAGTTGAAGGTGCATGGCCCCATCTCTGCAAGCTGTCAGGGACAGGTGAATGGCTGCCAGCCAATGAGATCTGCAGAGTTGGGGCTTGTGGGCACAGGCAGTGCGCAGAGTCCTGAGGCCACCCTTGACCTCGAGCCAGAGGGACCTGGTGGGGAAAAAGTGGGGTCCTGGTAGCAGTTACCTGAGGTATCTCCCACTGGGAAGCACCTGGCAGGTCCCTCTGGTTCCTAGATCACCAGCAGCCAGGTGGGTCTCTATGTACTGTGTCTGTCACAAATGCTGGCTCCAGCTGCTGCTGGCTGGGAACTGTGTGGGCAGGACTTACTTGAGGGTGCAAGTGGCGTGCAGAGTCCCAGGGTTGGGGCAGTCAGGGGGTTCTGTGCATTTTATGCACCCACAGAATCTGCCCCTGGATCTCACTTTGGCAGTGATGGAGCCAGAACTCATGGCAAGTGCAGCAAGCAGAGACTTCCCTGGTTACCCCTGTGTCTAGAGGCCACAAGGTCCTGCTGCTGGCTGCTTCCCAGGAGTTGCCTCACGTAAGCACCGCTGGGACCCTGGGTAAGTGCTGATCAGTGTGCTCCAGCCCCACGCTAAAATATCAGGACAAATAACATCTGTTGAGACATGGAACAAGCAACTAAATACAGGGACAGTCCCAATGTTACTGTCATGTCTGGTCACCCTACCAGCTCCAGACATTGCAACCAAGCCCCTTTGCAGCCCCTACGCTCCCGACACTGTGGTGCCATGTGCCAGATCTCAGCACTGCTCATTCAAATCTGCCCCAGCTGCCCTTGGCGGAGAGTCGGGCCCAGCCCTCAGGGGCAGGAAGTGAGCAGAGGCAGGCTCCTTCTTCAAGGGCCAGATATTAGAAATGCAGCAGGAGAGCATGGCTGATTGTGGGATGGGGTCAGCGCCCTCTCAGTGGGATGAGGAGCAGGCAGGGGTGGAAGGGAAGAATGCTGCCTGATGATTCTGGACCAACAATTCCCATGAATTTGGACTTTGGGTGGATTGCCAAAAAGAGAAATGCAGTTGCTGGTGGCACCTCAGAAAAAGGAAAAAAAAAAACCTTTAGGAACCACTGACTTAATCTCTGTGTTTCAATACCTCTTCTTCTGCTCAGATATTTTATCACTTCCTCCCCATCAGGTCTGTTTAGGTCGTAGGCTGTTCGGGACAGGGACTGTTCCTATTTGCATGCACAGCACTTGGCACATGGGTCGCTGATCTGGGCTGCAGATTCTGTAATATAAATAATAAATTTCAAATTAATCTTTCAAGCTTTTAGCCCTTTTTTGGCAATACCCCAAATGCTGGTGACATTCCCCAGCTGTGCCGTAATAATCATAAATTTTGAAATATGTTTGAGATTTTACATATCTTTGCCATAATCTTCTCTTTTCGCACTTTTGTGCCAGGCATTCACAAAGCTGTGATGAAAATCTGAGAGACTGGACTTTCTTATTTTGATTTTTCTTTCAAATAGGCCACACTCACACCTCTGACCCCGAGTTAAGGACTTGCAGGGAGGGCCTTACTCTTCAGATTTTTCTGAGGCAGCAAAATAGCTGTGCAATTCCAGTTCAGAAAACATCAGTCTTTTGCTCCCACTCTTGAGAAATACACAATGGTTTGGAAAGGCTCTGTTTCCAGGACAATTCATTTCCTCCATTAAATGATCCGATAGTCCTCGGTAACCTGCTTAATGGATGAGGCTGATTTCTATACTTTCTTTGTCTAGCACATCTTTATGTCATTAAGAAAACTAACAGCAGATGTGCAGACATATGGAGATCAGCTAACATCTGGCAAGGCACCTGTACGCTTTCTATTTCTGGAGCACAAGTAAAATCCTAAAACAGGAGAGAGAAAAGAGGGATTGATGTTTTTTCATTCTACAGATTCTTTTGAATTAGTAGAGAGCTGTGGAAGAGTGGGGAGAACAGTTGTGGTCTTCCTAATCAAAGAAAAAAATCAACCATGTAAAGGAAATCCCTAACTTGCTCTGAGCTGTGTGTATTGATTTCAGGTGTTACTGGAGATCAGCTTCCCCCATCTGTGGATCTGGTGATGTCTGAGTACTTCATAGTGAGCTATATGTTAAATTAATTTTGCCTCTATTTCTGTTCACAAATAGTTTGCAGATAAATTATTAAATTCCTTAATTTATTCATGAGATTATTCACTCTTTTGTTTGGCAAATAATTTTTAGATTCAGGTCTTCCTTACTTTAAATAATAGTTTGGGGAGCTCAATGGGACATCTCACAGACTAAGGTACTGCTCAGTAGGAGTGATAGCATCTGGCTGTTAGCCTGCAGAGTGTAAATTCATAGATTTAAAGGCCAGAAGGGATGGTTAGATCACCCAATCTGACCTTCTGTGTATCATAGCCATAGAATTTCACCCAGCTATTCCTTTACTGAGCACAGTACAGTACTTCTATTTGGCTAAAGCATCTCTTCCAGAAAGGCATTCAGTCTTGGCCTGAAAAAATCAAGAGATGGAGAATTGGCTACTTTGCTTGGCAATTTGTTCAAATGGTAAATCATCCTTGTTGTGCACAAAAATTGTGCTGGATTTCACAGCAAAATGTTGAAAACAATTTTATGTGAGTTAGTTACCGAATGCCTGTGGTATTGTTTCTGTCCCCTGATTGGATGTCTCATGAGACTCAACGCTGAAGTTTGTGACTCAAAATCCCTATTGGGGCCTTACAGTTGTACAATTCAGAATTGACCTTTTGGATTAATTTTTGAGCATTCACAATTGAAATGAACTGGGGTCAGGTGTGCATGTGTGCATGAACAGAGCATGCCCATTTGAATATTTAAGGGAAATAACAAAAAGAGAGAAACATAGCTGAAGTTAATTCACTGAAAATTCAAATATCTTTTCATGGAGCTGTTTTCAGCCTTTGCCCTGCAATACAGAGTGCAGAAGGAGCAATAATAGCTTTATGGGGCTGTGATAGGGTGGACTAGGCCCAGAAGCCCCTGCTGTAAGCTTGTGGCCTTGCCACACCCCACTCCAGGAAAAAAGCAGAGGAGAAGTCCTCCAGGCAAGCTACCGTGGCTGCTTCCACGACAGCCAATTAAGGCCTAACAAGCCAGGATAAAGAAGCTGCTGGGCCAGGGCCTGCCAGTTGCTCTTTGGAACTCAAGCCAGGCAGACCCATGGATGGACAGACAGATGGACTGACTGAGAAAGCAGCAGTACCTTGGATACATCGGTGCATAGAGTGAATTGCAGACCTGGCTGAAGACCAGAGATGGTGGGTAGGAAGAATTGCAGAACCCTGGACAGAGTGCTGTTGGGACTTGGAGGCAAATCCCTGAGGGCATGTCTACACTACCCCCCTAGTTCGAACTAGGGTGGTAATGTAGGCAACCGGAGTTGCAAATGAAGCCCGGGATTTGAATTTCCCGGGCTTCATTTGCATAAAGCCGGGCGCCACCATTTTTAAATGTCCGCTAGTGCGGACTCCATGCCCCGCGGCTACACGCAGCACGGACTAGGTAGTTCGGGCTTGGCTTCCTATTCCGAACTACCATTACTCCTCGTGAAACTAGGAAGCCTAGTCCGAACTACCTAGTCTGTGCCGCATGTAGCCACACTAGCGGACATTTAAAAATGGCGGCGCCCGGCTTTATGCAAATGAAGCCCGGGAAATTCAAATCCCGGGCTTATTTGCAACTCCGGTTGCCTACATTACCACCCTAGTTGGAACTAGGGTGGTAGTGTAGACATACCCTGAGAGGGCAAAGAGGGAATTGGCCCAGGGAGCGAGTAGCAGTGAAACAGCAAAGACTGACACTTAGCAAACAATTGCTATTACAGGGTCCCTGGGATGTGACCCAGAAGAGTGTGTGGGCCTGGGTCTCCCTCCCATCCCACAGTAGCTATTAAGGGGAGCAGGAAGAAGTCTGGATCTAGGCAACCCCACAGAAATGGCATCTGGAATATCCTCCATGCTCAGAGCCAGGAGCGGAGTGGGAGCTTGCAGATACATGTCCTCAGCCAGAAGGGGGCACTTGAGAGAGGGTGAGCCCTTTGCAGTGGTGCAATAGACAATAGAGTCTATGCAGTATTGGTTAGATCAACAGTCATGGAACCATGCGGGTACCAGTCTGTCACTTTTTCAGGCTGGGCACTCCCCACAACTCCATTGTGTCCTGTGTCCTGTGTCCTGGAATCACCACAAAATGGCATCCTAGTACACTATACCTGGCCCCGGGAGTCCTTCCTCCAGAGGAACTCGAGTAGTGCACCAGCTGTGTCAGTGACTCAGAGATGGTAGCATAGCTACTGTCTCCCTTCTGCACCAGCAGAATGAGGAAGTCTGCATGAATGACAGTGTAAGGGAGGATCTGAGGGTACGTCTACACTACAGCGCTAGTTCGAACTAACTTAGTTCGAATTAGTTAATTCGAACTAAGCTAGTTCGAACTAACGCATCTAGAACTAAAAACTAGTTCGAACTAGCATTTTGCTAGTTCGAACTAGCGCGTCCACACTGATTGGACGCAGGGGGGCATTTAAGGGCAGCTGAAACCGGTTCTGGCAGGGCATCAGGTCAGCAGTTGCTTTGTGTGGCTGCTGTCTGAGGCTATCTGAGGCTCGTGCTTAAAGGGACCCCCCTGGACAGCCGGTTCTCAGCTTTTCCTGCTTGCTTGCCAACCTCGCCGAGGGACAGCAAAGCGTCGGTCTCTGTGCCCGTCTGTGTCGGTGCTTCCCTTCGGGGGGGACCGCCGCAGGTGGCAACATGGAGTCACGGCTCGCCCTGCACCTTCTGGTGCACGTTCTGGACTTGCTGCTGCAAGCCTGCCAGCAATGGCTCGAGGCTGCCTGGCACCACCTGGGGAACGTCAGCCCCCTGCCTCTCCGCCTGGCCGCCCTGGAGGCCGTGGAGGAGCCGCGGCGGCGCCCCAGCACCGGTGTGCCCCGCCGCATCTGGCGTCTGGACACCAACAGCGACTGGTGGGACCGCATCGTCCTGGAGCGCTGGGACGACCGACAGTGGACCCAGAACTTTAGGATGAGGAGGGACACCTTCCTGGAGCTCTGCGAGTGGCTCGCCCCTGCCCTGCAAAGAAGGGACACTCGCATGAGACCCGCCATCCCCCTCCAGAAGCGGGTGGCCATCGCCCTATGGAAGCTCTCCACGCCGGACAGCTACCAATCCGTCGGGAACCAGTTCGGCGTGGGGAGATCCACCGTCGGAGCGGTGCTCATGCAGGTACGGCGCTCGTCGGCCACCGAGCCGGGGGGGAGGAGGGCTGCGAGGAGGGGATGGGCCGCCCCAGGGACAAAGGGGGGGGGCGGGAGGAGGCGAAAGCGCCCCGCAACGGAGGGGTCGGGCTGTCCCGGCCGTACTACACGCCGCCAGGGGGGTTGCTTCCGGGAGTGGGGCGCGGGGCACTGCCAGGACACGCACGCTCCCAGCCACCCGGGCGCCCCACTGATTGGCGCTTTGCTGTGTCTCTCTCTGCAGGTGGTCAAGGCCATCAACCGGGTGCTGCTCCGCAGGGTGGTCCGCCTCGCCGACCCGGACGCCGTCATCCGGGGATTCGGCGCCCTCGGCTTCCCCAACTGCGGGGGGGCCATTGACGGGACGCACATCCCCATCCGTGCCCCGGAACACCAGGCGTCCCGTTACGTCAACCGCAAGGGGTACTTCTCCATCCTCCTGCAGGCCGTGTGTGACCACCGGGGACAGTTCACAGACATTAATGTGGGCTGGTCCGGCAAAGCACACGACGCACGGGTGTACCGGAACTCCTCCGTGTGCCAGCGGCTGCAGGACGGGACCTTCTTCCCCGACCGCCACATCAGGGTCGGGGACGTGGACATGCCCGTCTGCCTGGTGGGGGATGCCGCCTACCCACTGCAGCCGTGGCTCATGAAGCCCTACACGGGGCACCTCAATCCCTCCCGCCAGGCCTTCAATGCCAGGCTGACCAGGGCCCGCATCGTGGTGGAGGGGGCCTTCGGGCGACTGAAAGCCCGCTTTCGATGCCTCCTCACCCGTCTGGACCTGGCTGAGCACAACATCCCTCCCGTGGTGGTGGCATGTTGTGTGCTCCACAATTTGTGTGAGCGGAAGGGGGAGGCTTTCCTGCCAGCCTGGATGGCTGAGGCTGACCGCATGGCTGGACACTACGGTCAGCACCGCACCGCCGCCGTCCGGGAAGCCCAGCGGGGGGCCATCCGGATCCGGGAAGCCCTGCGGGAGAGCTTCCAGGTGGAGGAGGAGGAGGACTGACCTCTCCCTGCATGCCCCACTGGGGCCTTCTTCCACCCTACCCCCCCCCCCCTTCCCCTTTCCCCTCCCTACCTACTGTCAAATAAAGACACCTGTTTTTCCAACAAAAACGTCTGTTTATTTCACAGAACTGGGGTGGGGGGAGGGAGGAATGAATGTGGGAGAAGGGAGGGGGAAACCTGGGACGAGGGAGCTGGAAGGGGAGGGGAGGGAAGGGAGGAAGGGAAAGGAAAGCTCAGGGGTGGGAGTCCTGCTGCCTCTCCCGTCTCGCCACACTGCGGGTCCGGGGGCGTCGGTGGGGAATGGTTGTGGAGGGGGGGGCAGAGGGGACAGGGGGTGTGGAGGAAGCAGGAGCGGAAGCAGAAGGAGCAGGGGCAGCAGGGGGAGCAAGAGGGGAAGCAAGAGGAGGAGCAAGAGGGGGAGCAGGGGGAGGAGGAAATGGAAAGCGGTCCAGCAGGCTCTGGAGGTGGCCTCGCAGGGCACGGCCCTGCTCCTCCAGGGCCTCCAGACTCCTCCGGCGCAGCCTGAGGTCCTCCTGGACCCAGTGGTCCTGGAGACGGAGCTGTCGGTCCAGGAACCGGAGATGCCGCCTCTGGTAGTCCTCCTGGTTCCTGGCTGTCCTGCTTGCCCGGGCACGGGCGGCTGCTGCAGGCGGTGTGGTGCCTCTGCAAGGCAGGCCCAGGTGCTGCAGCTGTGGTGCAAGAAGACCAGCGGTCAATTTCCCCAGGGGCCCAGGTGTGTGAAACCCAGCTCCCCACTGCAAGGCCAGGGCCCCTGCAGGATCCCCAGCTGCTGCTCTGTGGTGGGCAAGGCCCAGGCGCACGGTCCCGGGGCTCCCTCTCGCCCCAGCCCCCCGTACACATAAGGGGAACACGAGGGTACTCACAGGTGGATGCCTCCCCGGCCTCTGATGATGCAGGCGAGCGGGTCTGTGGCGTGCCTCGGGGGTCCCGGGTCCTGGGCAGGCTGGCGGCAGGCTCCTGGCTCTCAGAGCCCTCTTCCTCCTCCTCCGTGTCCAGGAGCGGTCCCTCTGCCCCGGGGTCAATCACGTCCTGGGGGGCAGGGACGGCATGAGGCCCCAGGATGCGGTCCAGGGCATGGAAGTGGGGGCAGGCCTCCGGGTTGGCCCCTGGCAGGCAAGCCCGGGAGTAGGACTGCGGCAAGTCTTTAATCTTGCAGCGCACCTGCTCCCGGCTGCGCTGGTGGCCCCTGGCGGCCAGGCTGACAGCCGCGTTCTGGTGGCTAGTGCGGAGATCGTGGACATTGGAGGCTTCCCCCCAAACCTCGATGAGGTCCACGATCTCCGCACTTGACCAGGCGGGCGCCCGCCTTTTGCGCCCCCGGGCAGGCTCCTGGGAGCCGCCAGGCTGGTCGTGGGGAGCAGTGGAGGGCTGGGAGCCCTCGGATGGCTGGCTCATGTTGTGGCAGGTGCAGGCTGTGCAGGCACGGGTGCTTGCAGCCTTGCAACTGGCACAAAGTGAGTAGCCAGCCCGTGGCCCTTTAAGGGCTCCGGGGCCGGGAGGGGGGCAATAGAGTTTCCCTGGTGTTGGCCAGAGTGGCCACCAGGGAAACCTGGGAAGCCTTAGCCTCCCACTAGTTCGAACTAAAGGACTACACAGCCCTTAGTTCGAACTAGCTAGTTCGAACTAGGCGTTAGTCCTCGTAAAATGAGGTTTACCTAGTTCGAACTAAGCGCTCCGTTAGTTCGAATTAAGTTCGAACTAACGGAGCGCTAGTGTAGCGCCTAGGAAAGTTAGTTCGAACTAACGTCCGTTAGTTCGAACTAACTTTCTAGTGTAGACATACCCTAACTTATGCTATCTTATGTGTCACCTCTGAACAGTCTGCCGCAGCACTTCAGTGTTGCAGTACATATGAACCCAAATGTTGCTGGCATAGGGAACTCACTGCTCTCTGGCCCAGAAATTTCCCCTTTGCAAGTGGCAAGGTGAAAGGGTGTAGGTTTAGAAGAAACTTTTTGTAAGGACTGCCTTTTCAAGGACAGAATGAAGCTGCTTGTCACAGCGTCTATGGATGAGTGGCTTCTACGGTATGTTTTCTTGATTTCCATTGTTCCCATTCCCTTCTTAGTTTGAAGATTCCTCCTCCTTGTTTTGTTTGTGTTGGCCAAACCCACCAATAAGGAGGAAAGGCAATTGACCCAGCACCTGGCAATCCAAGGGGGCCCTGAGATCTGCTCACCACCGCTGCCATACTATGCATTCTGTCCAGCAGTAAGAACTGTGGGGAAGAATGACCTATGCCTTGGGCAATGCTGAGGGCCTGCTACCATTAGCTCCACCCCTTCTAGGAGTGCAGAGCCAGGACCCCTGGCTCACAGGCCCATGGACACTGTCTGCTTCATTGGTGTTGACCTTCCTACAGAGTCCTACCTGCAACATCTTCAGGAGCACCAACATCCAGTCGCACTATCTTCCTCCTTTTCTCTCTGCACCTTGCTTCAAGAAATGAAAATAGTCCACATCACTGTACAGTCCTCTGCACAGTCATCTGTGAAGAGAAATTTCAAATTCTTTTTAGGATGGTTTTATGCCTGCTAGTGACCTGGACCATGCCATAAGGATGAAGAAGAAAGGTGGTCTTGAAGTGAAGGCCTGAGACTGGGACATAGAGTGGGAATTGCACGTACACAGGAAAGGTTTGCATCTCTAACAAGTTCTACATCGAAGTCGCTGTACAATCCACACCTTCTGACCATTTTCTTTGCAGGCAATAACACATATCAGGGGTTTCAAATCAAAACATGCCTTGTACCCTGGGGTGATAGAATAAGAAGTAAACCTGGGTTGGGAGACTGCTTATAGGAAACGGGCTCTTCTTTGATGCATGATTCACAAATTAAAGGTAAACGGAAACAATTATAATGGAACAACTTTTAAAATAGAATGTATCTTAAAACAGCATCAAAAGTTGCCTGATTCTCCTCATGCATTCCCATGGCAGTTGCATTTCCTGTGTCACCGTTAGTTAGATGTTTAAATATATCACCAATATTTACATTTGCAGCAAATTTCTCTTTGAATCATAGTGTTTTGGATTCAAGGTTTTCTTGAATGCCATTTCAAGATGGCAGCTTCACCTTTGAGTCTTATTAAACATAATAAATAAAAAGAAAAATAAATGTGTAAGCCTGGCTCTAGCCAACAGAGCAGAAAAAGATAATTGTGTTTTCAATTCTTGGGAGCTCAGAATATAAGATGGTGGGCACTGATATAAGAAGCTCGATCAACATATTCTATTTTTTTAATTCATTGATGTAGGAATTTTTGGTTTTACAGTTATTGTTTTCCTTCACAGGGAATAGAGACTTCAAATCCAATAATGGGGGCTTTACTGCATAAAGGCAAGTTTCTACAGGCCTTTGTGTAGCGTTTGTCACCAAGAAGTTACCTGTGTGAGTAACTCTATGTAAGGGCTGTAGAAACAGGTCTTAGCAATATGCTGTGTTTTCTCATCTTTCTGAATCAAGTCAAATGATCTTTTCTCTTTCCCTTATTTCTATCCCTGCTGTTCCTCCTCTAGCAGTTTCTATATTTCTCTTGATTAAGGGTCAGTATTAAGTCGTTTTAACCTTGGATTTTAGATAGAGAAAGCAAAATGTCAAAAAATAAAACAAAGATATGCCTAACCACAATCAATTATCTAGAGAAGCTAGATAATTTCATGGAGGTTAGGTCCATAAAAGGCTATTAGCCAGGGGATAAAATGGTGTCCTTGGCCTCTGTCTGTCAGAGGCTGGAGAGGGATGGCAGGAGATAAATCGCTTGATCATTGTCTTCGGACCACCCTCTCTGGGGCACCTGGTGCTGGCTACTGTCGGCAGACAGGATACTGGGATAGAAGGACCTTTGGTCTGACCCAGTACGGCCGTTCTTATGTTCTTATGTTCTTATGTTCACTGCAGCGCCAGTCAGGCAAAGTTCAGGTCCTGGCCTGATAATCAATTGCACGTGTTCTGCGTTCACTTTCCAAACACCCTGTGGGACTGTGGAACATGCATCCTTCTGGGGTCAATGCAAGTGCTGACCACAAAGTACAGAAAGGTGGAAATATTATAAACCGTTTTGCTCATCTTTTATTAATACAGGTCCAGTCGTCATGAGTTAGGTGGATGGCATTACTTCCTTCACCGCCTGCTGTACCTCCCGCATGGGTTAACACTACCCTACTCAGCAAGAGTCAGCCCTTCTGCTACCAAGTGTGCGGCAAGCTCAGCCATAGATGCAGGGCTGCAAAACATCTAGAGATTCTTGGCTGATCAATTGCAGGATGCTGAGGAGTAGATATGCCACAGTCAGCTTGAGGTGGCAGCAACCTTTGGAGGCAGGTCTGGCCAATCAGGTGTTGTTCTATTAATGCAGTAACTCAACAAGAGGACTATAATGGCTATTCCTCTAACAAAAACAATACTTTCAAACATTAAATATTCTGGGTTTCACTCACACCCCCACAGACAGTCATATTCAAAGATGACAGTGAAATAATAACTTGAGGCAGGATGTCTGGGGTTTGAATCTCACAGCAAAACTCTCATGTCAATAGTCCAAGGAACCACTTAGGGGAGAAGTGGAAGATAAATGATAAGCTGCTAAAACACATTCTCAATGGCCTTTCTGAAGAAGCTAGGGAATATCTTCAGGGAACTTCCCTGCACTCTTCTCAACCAAATAGGTTCTAGTCTCTGGGGCTGTATGTGAACTATCACTGGGCATGTGATGGCTGCTGTATTTGCTGACACAAGTCACTGCACTGCTACTATCAAACTCATTTGCTTTGTCAAATGCTTGAGATTCTTTCAAATAAAAAGAGGCGCTGATTTAAAACTCTGTCCTGGGAAATAAAGTAACTTCCCCCAGCCCAGTCCTCAGGACTGGCAGAGCTCTACTCAGACAGACACCCGGGAGAGGAGGCAAAGGTGCCTCTAATACCTTTTATGCCCCCTTTTCACCAGATCTTAGCACTGACAGTCCTCATTGCAAGTTAAAACAGCCCTCAGACCTGCCAGAATATGCACCCAGGAGCAACAGCTACAGCAGTGCTAAAGCCATGCCCTGGCATCCCCTTGCACTGGGGATGGGGGAAGGTTGGTGTAGAGCAGGGGTCTCCAAACTACGGCCCGGGGGCCGGATGCGGCCCGCGAGGCCCTCTCATCCGGCCCGTGGAGACCTTTTTGGATTCAAAGGCAGAAGAAGTGAGATTGTTTCAAAACCCATTTGAAGCAGATGTGGCCAGTTGCCCAGATGAACTGCAGCTGGAAGTCATTGAGTTGCAAGCAAATGACCTCCTTAGGGACAAGTTCAAAATAGGACTGGTGGGTTTTTACCAGTTTTTGCCCAAGGAAGACTTTCCTAATGTCAAAACTTTTGCATCAAGGTACCTTTCAATCTTTGGAACAACATACCTGTGTGAACAAACATTTTCAAGAATGAAATACGTGAAGAACAATTTGAGAACAAACTTGTCCGATGATAATCTCAGGTCACTGTTGATGTTAGGGACAACAAATCTAAAGCCAGAAATGTCTGCTATTTTGGCATCCAGGAAACAATTTCACCATTCACACTAATACAGGTGTTCGTGTGTAGTGTATGAATGTGTTATTAAATAATAACTGAATAAAATAATATTAAATAAATAATTAAAAACAACATCCATGTTTTTATTGTTTTTTATTTGGACCTCAAGTGTGTAGTCGGCCCCCGAACTGCTGTTTGATAGTTAATGCGGCCCTCGGGCTGAAAAGTTTGGAGACCCCTGGTGTAGAGAGAGCTACGCTCTGTGTGACTTGGAAGAGCCCATCATACACCTGTGACAAGTCATGACCTTTCCCATTACAAGGGCTGGCCATGGAGTTTGAAGGACTTCAAAGTAACTCCTGAGTGACTCTACCCAGCTCCAACCCAAACCTGGAGCAGCTCCACCCACCTCTTTGTACTCTCTCGTGGCCACATCTGTTTTGTTCAGGTCCTGGCAATCCATGCTACTGGTACAAGGGGGCTAGGAGAGCGAACCAAAGTACAATTTTCATCGTGGGACTATAGGCGGGAAACTCGAGTAGTCAGTCATTGCCACTGAGACCAGATGAGAACACGGAGGGACAATCAGAGATAATACTCTGGCTCAGGTGTGTACATGTGGTGCTGGATAAGGCTAAGCCACCCCGAAGTCTGGAGTGACTTTAGAAGTAGTCTTGATTTATCTTCAGTTATTAGCACTAAAGAAACCTCTTTGAGAGACATGTAGAAAATTTCAGCTATAGGACAAAGGCAACAGGAGAGCTGCCTTATCTAACCAAACTCTAATTCTAAAGCATTGCCTGGAATTTTATCTCCTAGGAGCACTCCAACGAGTATAGCAGCAGAACCATTACTGTTCCTCTGAGTTATGGAGGAGAACAGGGAGGCATGGAAGGGCCAGTTCTTCTCAAGATGGAGTATGGTATTGCAGAAATCCCCCCTTGTCCCGTCCCCCCCCATAACAGCAAAAACTACTGAGCTCTAATAGAGGCTCACCTTCAAGGAGACCATGTGGTGTTTCTCCTGGCTTCACTTGGGTTTGCGACTGGGACAACAATTCTTTTCCTATTAGGTGCCCCCGGCTGTTGAGGTTGTCAAGGTGCTCACTAGCATGGCATAGCCCCTCAGAGAGTAAGCTTGTAATAACCTTGCATGGCCATAAATTTCCACCATAACACAGAAGTAATGTCTGATCTACAACACACTGAGATCAAAAGAATGACTCCCATTGACGTTAGTGTTTGTGGGGTCCTATAATCCAGCCTATTGAAGCGAATGGGAAAATGTGCCACTGAATCATCTTCCCGTTTGGATTTGGTGCTTATTCTGCAGCCCTGAAGACTGGAAACTATGTTATGGTTTCACTACAATAAACATATCTAGGCATAATGCTCGCTGATGTCAGTCATGATATTTTGTATGATTTCTTTTCTGAATGAAAGGTAAATAAATAAGATTCACAATGTAGTAAGCAAATGATTTTTGTATTTGTGACTGTCTTCTTTTCTCTTTAGTTATTTTTTGTTCAAGTTACTACTGGGATGCAAACAGGGTGAGCAACAGTCTGGGCTTGAAAGACAAACAAAATATCTGTGAGTTTGTGCCAGTTCTTAAGTGAACCAAAATGGAATTTTGGAAAAGGGAGAAAAACCCATACTTACCACAGTACCAGTGAAATGCAGGAAAGTCCAATGTGGTTACTTTAGAAAGAATAAAACAGACTTTAAGAAAACTTTCAACACAAAAGTCTACGACTAAAAGACAATTTCTTGTAACTGTATCTCTTGGTGTTATATTTAAATATCTAACTAACAATGACCCAACATACAGTGATGAGTTAGAAGCTTGCAGTGCAGTTCCCAATTCGCTAAAGAGTTCGTGGCCTTTATAAAAGTTTGTGGGATAGCTCTTGGCAGTGACAATTCCATCATGTGCGTCATTTTAGAAGCAGATGAGTTAAAGAATTAGGAAATGTTTGGTGTGGAACATTCTTGTAATGGAAAAACTAGGTGATCAAAGAAGGCACTTCCACCTCTAATTATTAGGACTATGTACTCACTGTACCTACACCCACACATGCATGAGTTAGTGAGAAGGGGAGAGTTAGCCAAGACACATTAAGTGATCTGGGAATCTCTTATGTTGGTCTATTATTCCCCATGAACTTTTGTCTGTCTTGTCTAATTAAACACAGGAACAATCTCTACTATGTTTTTCATAGGGTCTAGCACAATGGAGCCCAGAGGCACAATAATGTAAATGAGAAAAAAGTCAAGTTTGTCTCCATTGATTTAAATGGTTGTTGGGTCAGGCTCTGTATGGCAGAATTGATCAGAAATCTTCTTTCTGGTAAACAACGAGAAGTCCTTATAGACTATAGATGGCATCTTATAGATTACAGATGCATCTGACGAAATGGATCTTTGCCCACGAAAGCTTATGCTCCAATAAATCTGTTAGTCTGTAAGGTGCCACAGGACTTCTTGTTGTTTTATGCAGACTCAGACTAACACGGTTGCCCCTCTGATACAGGCAGTCCCCGGGTTACATGGATCCGACTTACATCGGATCCCTACTTACAAATGGGGTGAGGCAACCCCGCACTAGCTGCTTCCCCCCCTGCAGACCAGGGAGACGTGAAGCTAGCGCCCCCCCACACCCTCCCAGCAGACCAGGGAGACGCGGAGCGGCTTTTCTCAGCAGACACATCAGCTTGAGAATAAAGGACTGAGGGAAGTGAGGTGTGGGAGAATAAAACTGAGCTCTGGAGAAATGTTTGGCTAGAGTTTCCCCTACAATATGTGCCAGTTCCGACTTACATACAGATTCAACTTAAGAACAAACCTACAGTCCCTATCTTGTACGTAACCCGGGGACTGCCTGTACTTCTTTCTGATAGTCACAGTTTCTGTGAATGATGTGAACCAGACATTTCCTCCTCATCATCATCAATATGATATAAATTGCTATGAACAAAATATCTAGTAATGCTACAGGAAATTCCTTTGGGGCCCAAACTAGAAAAGAGATGGTAAGCCATACAGATGGTCCTGTGCTATTCTTTGATAGTGTACCACTAACTCATGTGAGAGCTGTAAGCGTGGAAGGAAGTCAAATCAGCAGAAAAGTTTCTAGATGAATTTATAATAATTAAATTCAGACTTCCTTAAGATTGGCAGCAAATAATTCTCCATCTTGGTTTTTGTGCTAAATTTACAAGCTTGTAAAGACTTAGTAAATAAAACCTGAAATTGCTTTCTGTAAATGCCTATACAAATCCTGAGGGAAATGTTAATCACTGGGGTTAGAATAATTGAGAGGGGGGGAGGGATTGAATTAAAATGCTGAACAAGAGAAAATAAAAATAAAAAAGAACACAACATCTATGAAGACAGACAGAAGACGTTCCTAAGAACTGTCGCTAAGGTTTAATATCTGCATACGGGGCCAAGCAAACAGTTCAGAGAGTTAATGCAAAACTGACCCATATAAAGGGCTTTTTACACAAAATACACACAAGCCTCTTGTTTGCAAATTTAACACGTTCAGGTCCTGGCCCAATCAAAGCTCGCACCCTACAAAGGAATGTCATCCTAGTCAATTGTGGATAGGAGCCATCAAAAGTGGAGTTAGTGATTTAGTAAGAGGTATTTTTCTAAAGGTGTGTCTACTCTTCAAAGTGGGGGTGAGAATTCCAGCTTGAGGAAATGTACCCATCAAACAAGCCTGCATGCTTAAAGATAGAATGTAGCCACTGAGGCACAAGAGATGGAGAGGCTAATCCAGTGGCATAGTGAGGGGAGACGGGGGGGAGGGTAGTTGCCCCCGGGCACCACACTGGGTGGGGAGTGCCAATTTAGTCCCTCTCTCCTCCCCCTGTTATCCCTCAGCTCGTCTGCTCCTCCTCTGCCTGTCGCCATCAGCTGGAGCCTCCTCCCCAGCCTCCTCTACCCCCAGCCCAACCCTTCTCCACCTCCACCGGTGGGTTAGTGCATTCAGGGGCCTGGCCCCAAACTGGAGGGGGTGAGGGAAAACACTGTACTAGCTCCACCCCTCCTCCCATAGTCAGGCTCAGCTGTGCACCAGGTTCGGGGCCCTGCCGCACAGTGGCTGCAGGGCAAATTTTTCCTTTGCCTCCGGGCAGGTAACACCCTTGTTATGCCTCTGGGCCAACCACCCCATGTAACAACATGCCCTCAGGGTAGCCTGCCTTTCCTGCCGTACTAACCGCCACAGCTACACTCTATTTTCAGTGTGCTTGCTGGATCACAGCTAGCATGTGTATATCTTCCCCCAGCTCAGAATTACACTCCCAATTCAAAGTGTAGATGCACCTTAAGTCAGCACGGTGCCAATTTCCTAACATTCAGGGAGCCTTGTGCTTATGGAAGTGATGTCTTCTGGAGAGTTGTAAAATAAGGGCATTGATCACTCTTAGCTAAATTCTAATGTAATAATCCATATTCTACCTACCTAAATTCTCCCTGTGGACTTTCAGCTGGCAATATCATCCTTCACTTCCTTTCTCAAAAGCTGTTGTACAGTGTCACTATTAAATAGCTGTTGCATTTCTGTGGGGGATAAAGGCTGTATACATAATTTTTACAGTGCCTGGGAGATAGTTATAGACGTAAAGCACTATTATGGAGATATGACTGTGATTCTAGAATTATCCATCTGTCCTGAATTTTAATCTATTTTCTAGCTCTCTCTAGCATTGAATTGCAGATAGTGATTAGTCTGAAAATATATATAGTTATAGTAGACTAGGAGAAAATGTATAGCTGGGATTATTTTTTCCTACCTGCATTAATTTACACTTATCAGCACTGAATTTCATTTGTCACTTGGTTAGTTTAGTAAGATCCCTTTGTAGCTTTTTGCTTTGGACTTAAATCTCTTGAATAATTTTGTATCATCTGCAAAGTTTGCTACCTCAGGGTTTACCCTGTTTTTCCAGATTTATGAACATGTTTACTTGCATTTGTACAGATTCTTGGGGCACCCTCTTATTTACCTCTCTCTACTGTGAAAATTGACCATTTATTTCTGCCCTTAGTTTCCCATTTTTAACTAGTTACTGATTCATGAGAGGACCAGCCTTCTTATCCTGTTACTGCTTACTTTGCGTAAGAGTCTTTGATGAAGGACCTTGTCAAAAGCTTTCTGAATATCCACGTACACTGTGTCAGCTAGATCACCTTTGTCCATATTCTTGTTGATACCTTCAAAGAATTCTAATAAACTGGTGAAACATGATTTCCCTTTACAAAAGGGAGTACAAAAGGGAGTCGCACTGTGTTGAGTCTTCCCCAACATATTCAATTTATCTGTATGTCTGTTAATTCTATTCTTTCAACCAATTTTCCTGCTACAAATGTTACACTTTCTGTCCTATAATTGTCAGGATTGCCTCTGGAGCCTTTTATAAAAATGGGTGTTATGTTAATTATCTTCCCATCATCTGGTATAAAGGCTGACTGCATGATAGCTTACACATCACAGTTAATAGTTCTGTACTTTCATATTTGAGTTCCTTTAGAACACTTGGGTGAATACTATCTGGCCCTGGTGACTTACTACTGTTTAATTTATCATTTTTTAAAAAACCTCTCAGTCTGGGACAGTTCCCCAAATGTGTCACCCAAAAAGAATGGCTTAGGTCCGGGTATCTCCACCACTGTCTCTGTAATGAAGACAGATGTAAGTAATTCAGTTAGCTTCTCTGCAATAACCTTCCCTAAGTGCTCCTTGAGCACTTTGATTTTTCCAAGGGTCCACCAAGTGTTTGGCAGGCTTCCTGCTTCTGATTCACTTCAAAAAATTGCTGTTAGTTTTTGCATTTTTAACAGGTTGTTCATATTCTTCCTTTGGCGTGTCTAATTATACTTTTACATGACTTGCTAGAGTTTCTTCTCATTTCCCTTTTTCGTCTATGATTTGACTTCTATTTTTAAAGGATACCTTTTTGCCTCTTTTGCCCTTTTACTGTGCTGTTTACCCATATTGGCTTTGGAGGTGGAAGAGGTCTTCTTACTGCCTCACTTGAGTTCTGCCTTCAGAAGGAATGACACTTAAGTGTCCCATTTCATGGATAAGTTCATGCTACATATGTCCAAACTTGGAAGAATTCAATGGTTTTATAATGTTGACAGATAATATTACTGCTAATTTTTAAACATTTTTAAAGGGTAAAATATTGATTTAAATGTTCAAAATTGTACAAAATTATGGATGTTAAGCATTTTAATTTTTTCTTGATTTTAAATGTTCAAATTTGTGTGGCTTTATGGGGGAGTATCAGACAACATGAGGAGTCAGAAAATAATACATGACATAAATTGAAATTCAAAAGTTCAAGGTCTGTAATGTTAAAACACAAATTGTTAACATTATATGTAAACATATATGTTAATATCCAGAAATCAAACTGGAATAAAGCCTCAAAACATCATTTTTCTACTTTTGCCTGCCTATACATTCTGATTGCTGTAGATGGAAATATTTTTTGTCAGTTTGTGAGCATGTGGTGAAATCAGCACCTAACTGATAGCAATTCTTCCAAGCCTGGATTTAGTACAGCTGTGGCTTACTGGTTTGCAGAGGAGTAAGTGTTGCCTATACTGTTTTAGGTGGAATGTGAGCAACAAAACAAGGGTTTAGTGACTTCCTAACTATACATGGCAGCTCCAGAACAGAGTGACATATCCTTTCCCTGTGACAGTATTCGCTTCCCAAACAGAGGCTCCTTTCTGGTCCTGAATTATAGAGAAAACATCTAGGTCCTATTATTTATATTTGTACTTTGGTAGTGTTTAGGCTCCTGGATCGTGCACCCCATTGTGGTAGGCACCAAACAGACAAAGAGCAACAAAATGTCCCCTACCTCATAAAACTTATCTAAATAAATGTTTACAATCCATACAGTGAACTTCCTTGCCAAGTGCAAAGTTCTTCCCTGCAGCATATTTTCTGCAACACACTGAACTTTGGCTAAAGCTGATACCAAGATGTCCTTGGTTCTCCTAGGACATGTCTACAGTGGGGGGTTATTTTGAAATAACTTCCTTTATTTTGAAATGACAAGGCGAGCGTCCATACTACCAAGCCTGTTATTTCAAAATAACGGGCTTGTTATTTTGAAATAATAACTCCTGCTTGTGAAGAGGAATAAGCTTATTTTGAGAGTTATTTCGAAATAACCTGGTAGTGTAGACATAGCCTTAGTGTGTGCAACTGACTCAAATCTCTCTTTTTCCCCAGCCATGCTTTTCCCAGCTGCTCAGCGGTATAAGAGATCGTTATCTGCCCTCGTGAGCCCGGTGCTGCAGAACTCACTGGATGATGTGGACATGCTTTTCGAGGTTCAGTATGTGGGGGCCAGAACCCCCTTCAGTCCATATAATGTCATTGTTTCTCATTCATCACATCCTCCCCATTTCATCCTATCTCTGAGCTCTGCTCCCAGCCTCAAACCTAAGTTACTGAGCAAAGTGCCATTTCTTCTCGTTAGTAGCTCAGGGTATGTCTACACTACCACCCTGTAGCCAGATGTGAACCCCCATTTTAACATCCATCTTTGTCTGCTTGAAACCATGCAGGGCACATAAGAGCAGGAAAACAGCATATTCTTTGAAAACCTTAGAGCAGGAGGTTTAGATATGCTGGCTCAGTGACCGTGACCAACTGTAAGCAGACATAGGAGGGTGGTCAAACTAATTGTTGACCAAGAGGCTGTACATCGTGCCCTTGACTTAACCCATATTGATACGAACACATAACCGTCCGCAGGGGGAGGAATCTCCCGCCCAACAAGAACATCCGGCAGTCCTAATTTAGCTATCTTCCTCTCTTACAAGTGTAAATTAACTTGAAACTTGCTTGTAAGAACTGGCGCCACAAAACGGACCAGTAAAATTTAGCCTCTTAAGATAAGAAAGAGAATACGGGCCCCCAGGGGTATAAAGATAAGTCCAGCAGCACACTTGCTTTGTGTGTCAATCTACCATCTATCTGCTAGTCGGGTTTGATGTTTGACCTCCCGAGGTTCCAGAGGGGACGCCCACCTCGTATTCGTCTTTCCGAGGAATTGAGAGACTGGCCCTGGCCTGACATGCTGGAGTCGAGAGGCACAAAAGGGGGTAAAAATTGTACCTGAATGTGGTCCTTTGTTTAAGTATATATACATAGTGTTAGAGCTCTTTAAAGATTAAGCTGTCATTTAGTACCATTATTTCTATTTTCTATCTTTACCTTTTTCCTGTAACCATTTTAAGATCTGTATTTTGCTAATAATTATAAAATAGAGCAATAGCCATTGTAACCATATAATTTATAAGTTCCTTTAATAAACCTGTAACTGTTTAAGTTTTAACCTGACTCCTTCAGTTGCTGTAATAGAACCAAGCACTATTTAAAAGAACTTCAGCCGGTCATAAAGGGACAAACATAAAGAAAGCTTGGGCATTTGGATCTGTGTCACTCCCAGGTGACAAGAGCCGTTGAGGCACCTTTCCAGCCTTTCCCAGGCTGCCCGCTGCGAAAAAACTTTGTGTTCTAGCAGTTAAAATCTAAAGTGTAATAAGCTCTTCCTACACACTAGGGCGTCTGTTAGCCTGTTTGGCTACCCTCTGCGAAAGGACTGTGGTCCTATCAGTAAAGTCACGGACGTTAAAAACTTTCAGGGCTCCTTTCAGCCTTCTGGGCTGCCCGTTGCGAAGAAACTTCGTGTCTTAGCAGTCAAAGACTTAAGAGACATACCCACACACACTGCCCTAACCGTCAGCTGACACAACCTAGTTCGAACTAGGGTGGTAATGTAGGCAGCCGGAGTTGCAAATGAAGCCCGGGATTTGAATTTCCCGGGCTTCATTTGCATATAGCCGGGCGCCGCCATTTTTAAATGTCCGCTAGTGCAGACTCCGTGCCGCGTGTAGCCGCGCGGCACGGAGTCCGCACTAGCGGACATTTAAAAATGGCGACGCCCAGCTATATGCAAATGAAGCCCGGGAAATTCAAATCCCGGGCTTCATTTGCAACTCTGGTTGCCTACATTACCACCATAGTTCGAACTAGGGTGGTAGTAGAGACATATCCTCACTGCCTGGTACCAAACAGGGAGGGATTGGAGTGATGAATACTTTCAGAAGTACAAAACATCCCAATTTCAGATTCTAGGAACATGTACACTGTTGAATATGAGTCAACAGTGTGATGCTGTTGCAAAAAAAGCAAATATGATTTTAGGTTGTATCAACAGGTGTGTTGTAAGCAAAACTCGTGAAGTCATTCTGCCGCTCTACTCTGTACTAGTTAGGCCTCAGCTGGAGTACTGTGTCCAGTTCTGGGCGCCACATTTCAAGAAAGATGTGGAGAAATTGGAAAGGGTACAGAGAAGAGCGACAAGAATGATTAAAGGTTTAGAGAACATGACCTATGAAGCCAGGCTTCATGAACTGGGCTTGTTTAGTTTGGAAAAAAGAAGATTAAGGGGGGACATGATAGCGGTTTTCAAATATCTAAAAGGGTGTCACAAGGAGAAAGGAGAAAATTTGTGCCTCTTGGTTTCTGAGGACAGGACAAGGAGTAATGGGCTTAAAGTGCAGCAGGGGAGGTTTAGATTGGACATTAGGAAAAAATTCCTAACTGTCAGGGTGGTAAATATTGGAATAAATTGCCAAGGGAGGTGGTGGAATCTCCCTCTCTGGAGATATTTAAGAACAGGTTAGATAGACATCTGTCAGGGATGGTGTAGACGGAACTTGGTCCTGCCTTGAGGGCGGGGGGCTGGACTCGATGACCTCTCGAGGTCGCTTCCAGTCCTATTATTCTATGATTCTATGATTCTATGATTCTATACAACCCACATTAAAATATATTTCACTTTGAGAAACACTCGATTCAAAGTGGACTCCTGATTTAAAACAAACAAATCTTCCCCCCCAAAATTAAGTCCCCTCGGCCTTTGGATAAGCCTGACATTGGCTCTTGGAGGTTAATAAACATGAGTTCTTTTGAACCAACAGGGGAGGTAAGATCCAGAGCCAGTGCACACACTCCCAAACATACCCCCATCCTGTGCTTCCAACTAGTAACTATATAGTGACATTTTGATTCCTTGCTTCACAGCAGCACTGCCAAATGAATCAATGCTTAGCAGCACAGCACCATATCTGCCAGTGCTAAGGAATCAAAATGAAAAACAGACCTCCCAGGATAGCGTGACTATTTCCCCTGTACAAAGCAGGTTCAAATACTCTGTTCAGGTCACATTTGAATATGATTCTGGTGCTTTGACCCTAGTGTAGATTACAAAACCACCACAAAATCTGCCACAGTTCAGCATAACTGGAAAAGATCCTAACTTAGAAAAGCAAGGACATCGTAGGCCAGTAGTAAGATGTCTTGGGAAGGTGGTGTAGTAGTCCAGAACTGGAAAGGCAGGAGTTAAGGTGCAGTGGTGGATTTGTTGAGGGCAGCTTCCAAAATGTCTTTCTTTTCTAGACAAGTTTTATTAGTTCTCTTTGCTTGGATTTTACCAAAGAAAAGAAATAAGAATATGCTCTAAATTCATGTTTACTCTGTCTATAGACTCCCAGAGGATAAATAACTTCCTATGTTCTGATTTTGTGCCAGTTTCTTTTAGCTGAGCTTGAAATTGACAAAGGCCTGAAGATCTCCATCAAAGACGAGGAGCTGGCTTCACTGAGGAAAGCCAAAGAATTTGACACTATCTGCAATGACATTATCCCCAAGAGCATCACAGAGATTCGACGGTTGAGTGCCAGGCTGTCTAATTACCCAACGGTCCTAAAGAAGGAAGATTTTGAAAGAACAGTGTTGACCATGGTCTATACTGCCTACAGGGCCGCTCAGTCTCGGAAACACCAGAAGGCTGTTTGGGCCGAATCCTTCATCAGTCTCTACAAGGCCCTCAAGCATGACTTGATGTTCTCACACAGCAAAAAGCCATTGCACTAAAGGAGTTTATACACCAAGAATGCAACAAGCTCTGCTGATAAAGTGGTTCTGCTATGTGTCTTTTTCCTCTGTAAACAATTTGTCTATGTGCAAAGATTTTTTATTCTCTTGCGCCCCCTAGTGGTATCCTGTTACAGGAAAAACATCTTCATGATAAGCAGGAAAAACATCTTCAGGGGAGTCCATACCCCCCAATGAATGAGGTAGGGGTGTGTGTGTGTGTGTGTGTGTGTGTGTGTGTGTGTGTGTGTGTGTGTGTGTGTGTTGTTATTCCCAAAAGATGGAGGAAGGGAATGTTCATCTGGAAAGTTTGGAACCCCTCTCCTGTTTGGAAAGTAATAGGTATTTGGAAGTCTCATTAAACAAGTCTATACCTGGTGTAATATCAGTGAAGTTAATGGCTTTGTCTAGGATGATTGTGACCTGAAATACCCTGGGGGTGAAGGGAGTGTGCTCTGGTAACTAGTCTGCCAAGGAAACTCAGAAGGACGGTGTACTGGGGAATTCAGGCTAGAAAAAATATACTAGCTTTGCTGCCATCTAGTGGGGTCTAAAGAGACAGAAAGAGAGACATAAGCCCCCAGAAAATGAAGAAGAATCATGGAAAGTAGAGCTTGGAGACTATGGCAAGAATAAAATAATCAATGTTCTTGCAAGTAAAACCAGTTGACTTGTTTCCCAGGTACTGACAACCTATCTTAATCTCTTGTTCACAGTTGAGCCAGTTTTTATTCACTAGAAAGATCACATAGCTATTAACGTGTGCAGTCTCCCCACACGAGCTTTCACAGTCAGTCTATAAAGGTCCTGCCATTATTTGCACATGGTTCTGAGCCTCCCATGTGTTATCAACTGCAGGATCAGAACCTAAATTAATTTAACAAATACAAATTTTTCAGCGTATCCCTGTAACTCAGTTGCTGAACCAATCTCCTGCTTCAGAATATCCTTGAACTTCCTAAACAGTGGAAACCCCCCATATTTTGTGTATTACTTTGCAGCTTGGCTCACCTTTGCCCGTTTGGATCATCTTTGCTTGTATCTCTGCGCGTATGAGGGAGAGAGTGTGTCTATCTTAGGTCATTCAATCAGGGAACAACCGTGGCATTCCATACTATTTAAGTGATCGGTCATGTGGTGAGAACTGTGAATGCAGAATGAAAAACATTCATGCTGACTTGATTGTGAACAAATCATAGGCTAAAATTTGTACAAATGATTTAACAAGCAATTGCAAATTATGAACAAAGGCCTTCTGTGGACACTTCATGGAGAGAGGAAAGGACTATATTCGTCAGCTAAATTATTTACAATAGGCAGTTCAACCTGCTCTAACGGCAGTAGCCTAAGGTTTGAAAGCTGTGCTCTAATGCTGTTTATCTACCTATGCTAGCTAATTTTGGCATGTTTCACTATGGTATCTGAGCACTTCTGACATGCTGTTACCCCTTTAATATATGCACCTGTGGTCTCTCACACACTCCACTCAGTCTTTCTCCCTTTAATTCCCCGAGGCAGAAGTTGCATAGGAGCAATGGTAAACAGAGAAGGGGGTAGGGTCCTTCATTTTGGAAGGGAGGTGGTAAGAAATAAGGAGTAGAGTTTCTGCACTTTGCTTAATATTCTAAACTTTCTAAACAGAGACAGGCCCAAACCAAACCCAGCAAGAGAAACAGTGGTGGTTGGATTTTAAGGACCAAATGCCAAGTCCCACGCTGCTCCTTTTCCATCACTCAGGCCATGCGCAAAGAGAAGAAGTCTCCTGCATGTCCCCTACTGTGGTGCTATTCCACTGGGAGGGTGATTCCCCAGTAAATGTGCAGCTGATACAGACGCTTCCTTCTCTGCAGCTTTCATTGCAAGCAGGGTTTGGGGGACAGTTAAGGGCAAGCAGTTTGAGCAGTTAAGACAATTAAGTCTCAGTTTGACAAAGCCCTGGCTGGGTTGAGTTAGTTGAGATTGGTCCTGTCTTGGGCAGGGGGCTGGACTCGATGACCTCCTGAGGTCTCTTCCAGCCCTAGGATTCTATTATTCTAAGCAGGGGAAGCTAGCAGAGCACAATGTACTCTGGCAGTCCATGGCTGGTGAATGGCCACTGCGGGATCATTACCTGCTGGTGCTGTTTAGGGTCTGCCAAAGTTATTAACAGCTGAAAATAGGGTTTTCTATTGGTTAATGGGAGGCATCTTTAACAAGAGGTGTAACTAATTCCATTTGTGTGTGAAAGAATATTCACATGCAAAACCAGCATGCAGAGCATCCTTTAAAACAGGGGTGGGGAACCTCAGGCCTTGGAGCTAGATGCGGCTCCCAGCTTGCCTGAATCTGGCCCACACAGTTCAGGGATCACCACAGTATTGTGGAGGCTGCACAGGTGCTCCAGCCCCAGCACTGCCATACTGCAGGGCTGGTGAACAGAAAATCTACTATGCTGGCCCTCCTAGGCTCTGGTGTGGGAGGAGAATGTGGGGAGCGTCCCCTCAGTTGGAGGCCACATCACCACCACAAGCAGGCCAGTAGATGTCTCACATGTAATGCCTTTTCTGCACCTCTCTGGGAAATCATACTCACATACTGCATAGACTTGTGGATTACTCTTTTTTTTCCCCCAGTGGGACTGGAATGGGAGCGCCAGATATATCCCTTCTTAAAAGCAAATACAAACTATCTATGTTTTTTTCCTTTATAAAATTACCCTGCTGTATAATTAATTTACTCATGGAGGCCAATTGTCATGAGTGTTCACCTTGTTTTTATTCTGTGCGACTATTCCATTCCCTAGAGTGACATCTGCTGGGAGAGTCTGGAACTAGAGCATTCAGGAGCTCCCACCACAGCTCCTTGTCCTATCCTCTTTCCTCCGGTGAAACAACCAGGATTGGGGCAAGCAGGTTTTAAGTAGAATTATCTACACAGAGAAGTCTCCCCCGCCAGGTGGCATTATACTGCACACCAAATTCATCTGCTAGGGAACATAGTAAGCATCTTGGAAAATTATCCGTACAAATGTTACTCAGAACATCCTTCCATTCTCTATGGATAACTGCGCCTTACAAATGACCTTTTATTTCTTTACTGTTAAATTAAGTTTTCTTGAGTTTATCCCCTAAGCCTGCCCCAGTTGCTGTAGATAATGTAACAAAGGAGAAATAATATTGTTGTCACTTGGCTTGCCCAAGTGTATTTAATACAGAATCATTAATGAAATAATAAAACCCTGACTGAGAACTATTTGACTGTCTGGTGCATTTGCTAAAGGAAGTAACTCCACTGTGGATGTGTGGCAACTTGCAAGTGTAACATGCCCTTATTTCAGGAGCTGATTTGCTATTTAACTACCCTGCAGCATGTCCCCAATCCTTGGATATCTTTCAGTCTGTGGAGCTTCATTCACACAAAGCATAACCATTAGAGATGGGCAGGAAATGGGATTTTTTTTCAACAGGCTATTCCGACGCTTTGAAACTCATTTCCATTTTTAATTGTTTCAAAAAGCATTAAAATGTCATTTTATGATGCAATGTTGTAATATAAAAATGTTAAATATAATAGATGTAAAACAGTATTAAAATTAATATAATAGCCAAAAATGAAAGAAGAAGGTGTTTGCCTTATTGGAACTAAACATTTCAACATTATCAAAATGAAATGAGTCACCTGAATGTTCTTCCTTCAAAAGTGTTGTTGAAATTGACACATTTCAACCAAATGTTTTTTATTTTGATCACACTGCATTTGCTGAGGGAAAATTAGTCTGTGGAAAATGCTTCAATCAATGTTGATAACCACACCGGAAAATTCTGCTGGCTGGATCTCTTTCCCCTTACAGTAGGAACAGCCACGTGATTGGCCACACAAGTTTTCAGCAGCTCACAAGGTTACACCAAAAAGATATGTTCACGTAAAAGACCTCACTATTCAGTGCAAGACATTTGGTACTCACAGTGATCTGGCTAAACAGAGGCACTTCCCTCTGCGAAGGAGTGGAAAGTACTGAGCAAATGGATCAATACCCCTATGGGGTATCTATCCTCCCCCAGGTCGATAACAGAGGATGCATAGGAGCAAGGGTAAAACAGAGATGGGGAGAGAATTTCCCTACTTTTCCTTCAGCCCGGAGCGAGTGAGGGGCCTGGAGTTCAGTGTGGTGGAGTACCCGGATTCTGGAGAGCCTTCCCTTCACAATACCTCTCCTAGACTTGCTCAGACATGTGCACAGATTGTCTCATCTTTTAGGGGAGAAAATAAGCACTATTGTCAACTTTATTCCCATAGCTCTTTCTAGCATAACTTGGTTAAAGCCTGGAATTTTTTGCCTCTCCTTACCTTGGTGTCACACCCACTGACTGTGGCATATGAACAAACTCATTGCTCTTCTCTAGTATGACAAAGATCTAGTGTCCTTCAGAGATTTGTATGCCATACCCTCAGTAATACAGTGGATTGAAACACTGCCCCCTTGTGGGAGTGCCATGTTCCGGTGGCATTAAATACACTTATGGCATCTTCAGATGTCTTCTCCTTAGCATGTGGGGCATGGCAGGAAGAAGTGACTATTGCACTGCAGCATTTCGTCTCCTTCTGGATTTACCTCAGGATGCTGCTGCTCTAGGCCTTAGGCTCCTGTGCAGTCATTTACCTCTGGGAAAAGTGGCTGTAAAAGTCCTGACGTGAGAATGGTGGCTCTTTGCATCCCCTTTGCGTGGATGTGGTTAGCCACACAGGTGTAAAGTAAGGGAGCACATGACCCTGTGGCTTTAGTTCGTGACCAGATTGTGCATGGCTCTCAGATTCCCATTTCTACGGTGTGCAGGGAAACAAGGGATAATCATGACCTCAAAGAGGTGCAAGGAGGGAAGAGTTCCTTTTCACCCTGTTCTGCTCAAATATCTTCTCTTTGCCACCAGTCTCCCTTCATAAGTCCATTTCTTTTCATGGCTGCTGCTTTACCCATCCCGGAGTCCTTCAGCTACATTCCCTTGCTCATTAGCTTCTTCAGACATCCATAATAGGGGGCTGCAGCTGTGGAGAACTCAGCAAATCCAAGCTTATGAGTGGTAATGGGAGTGCACATGAGGACGAATAATTTGTCTTCACTGTTCATTGGGCTGAGCCAGTCCTTTGACCTGCCCGCAGGAGCCCACACTCAGCCTCCCACCAGCAGGGCTGCACATGCAGCTGCCTGGGCTCAGCCTAAGCTGCAAAGTTTGTGCACAGGCTGCCAGCAGGCCTGACTGGCGTCCAGGTGGATGGAACTGATGTTGGATAATTTGAACCTGTTTGGAACCTGACCCTCCAAAACTGTGTGGTTCCCCAGGAAATCCTGGATGCTTGAGATGCGCACCTCCCCATGGACCCCCCATAGCCTATGGATACATCAGGCCTGTGGATTCAACATGCCTCTTATATCTCAACTATTGTCAGCCCATTCCTCATTAATGATATCAAGCTTAATGCTAAAAGGCTGAGCTCATGAAGGTGCTCCTATAGCTAAGCCATTAGAACCCTGTGGTTGGGGAACATTAGGTTCTGAATTTGTGTCTGATTTCCATGGACCCTGGCTGATGTGCGTGTGTATATAGGCACAGATTGCAACACATCCCTTATGAATTAATAGCCCCCATGACTGAAACAACAATGATCATGAAAAAGAAAGCATGCTCTCTGGAAAACAAAGTTTGTTTACTTATCAGCAGCTCCTGGGCCTTGAAATAATCTCACTGTTCAGCAACTAAGAAAAGGCCTTTCTTTGTGAGAGGAGGCTGGTTGTGTCTCAAGCATCCTGATTGGCCTTTGGATGGTGGGTGGTGGCTCTACCATTTTCCATCCTCCTTTATGGTGAATTCTAGTTGGACAAGACTTTTTAACAAGTTTTTTATCTTGAGAGTGAGGATAATCTTTCCAAGAAGTGCTGCCCTGCGAATTCCAGGCTGAAGAAAAAGTAGGGGAAAGGTAAACTCAAAGTTGAAAAGAAAATTAGAAGGAAGAAATCTGAACAGAGCACACCATCAAAAGAGGAAAACTTTTAAAAATACTGCATGTTTTCTTCGGGGATTTAAACTCTAAAGAGTCGCTTCTAATAATTTCCAAGGAAGAAAATAAATCCAGTGTTGGAAAACTTGGGCAATAGTATTAATGAGCAGAGAAAAGAGAGACTTTAGAGTATAACCGTGAGTGGCTATGGAGGTATAAAAACTGGTTTACCAAAAGCAAGACTTACATCACTGAAAACCAGATGATGGAAGGGGCAGAGGCTTTATAAAACAGGGATCAGAAGGCAATGCAGAAACTTCCCTGATTCTGAATAAAACATCAACACCAAAAAGACCACTATGCTCCAGCTTGCAAACCTCTTTGGATTATGGTGTGACAATCCTAAGGATATACTAGTAAGCCCTACATAAACCCGAAAAAGGTTAGCAACATTGATAGCATTTCTTTAAAACAGATCAAAGGAAAAGAATAAATCTATTAACAAAGAAATTTCAGGAGTGGTGGTGGGAGGGGAGGGAAAGAAGTTGACAGTGCAAAGCTGAAGAAGGACCTGGAGCTGAAGTAGAGCATCTGGGAAAAACAAAGACACAACCAAGAAGCAGAGCAACCAGGAAGAGAAGCATTATGGCACTGATAAAGGAGCTCCTCAGGGCCAGAAACCTGCTGCTGGTTGTCCTCATTCCACTTCTGCTGCTTCCTCTACCACTCTTATACCCCAGTAGTGTAAGTACATTACTGTTTCCTTTTTATTGAAGCTTACAAAGCAGATGGGCAAAGAGAGTGATGGTGAGATGCAGGGTCACCAGGCTGGACAGGTGTACTGCAGGAAAATGAGGAGAGGGGGGTGAAAGAGCAAATTATTCTTCCTGGGCAATGAGCTGATGCTCCTTTGTAGAATTTAGAAATATGATTTATTTAGAAGCAAGAGTAGTAGTCCCCACAGCAGCCAACTATGATGTCACAAGCCAAGGTGGGAAATCAGTGCTGAAGCTGAAAAAGATCCTGTTTTCAGACAAATGTATCAAATGCTTTTTTAAGAACATGACAAAAATACAGACTTTGTATTTCAGTACATGGAATTATCTTGAACAAGAATTCTTTAAAATAATTATTATCAGGAGTCACGAGGCTCAAAATGGCAAGTGGTTGTCTGGGGACTTTCAAATTAGACTGAGTTTATATAGGACATCTGTAAATATTTTGTAAAGAACAGAACCAGGATTCAGTGATAGATATATAGGAACATGCACAGCATTTGCCTTTACACATCAAACCTTTGTTTCTCTAGTCTAGCAATTACATTTCTGGCAGAAGCCAATAGCCGAAGGCTCAGAGAAAGGCACAACAGAACAAAAGGAAGGAATTGTGGTTGGGCAATGAGGAATCTGCTTTTTATTCTTGACTCTGCCTTGGACTTCCTGAGGTAGTTTAAATTCCTGCCACTGATCAGTATGATCTAGCGCAAGCCCAAGATTTTCAAGTCTCTTGAGTTTGGGTATCCGACCTGAGAGGGACCTGGCTCTGAGCACTCGTGCTCTGACAAACAAGCCTTTTCAAGCTCTCTCAAACTGGACACTCAAAAAATCTGGCCCCTGTAACTTTTAAAACTCTTGCCTCATTTTCCCCATCCACACAATAGGGAAATGCCTTCCTACCTCGTAGGGTTGGTGGGAGGCTATTTCATTCATGTTTGTAAAATGCTTTGAGGTCCTAAAAGGGAAGAGTCTTAAGGGTGAAAAACTTAATTATTATCTTTAGCTAGGGCTTGTAATATGGCTGCCTGCAGTCTGGCCTTTCTTCTGCCCCGCGGGATAACTGAGATGGTGTCAGTGGAACCAGAGTCATTTCATTTCTCTCCCACTCCACTTGCATTCTGCTTCCCAATTCTCTGTTCCAGGCCTCTCCTCTGAGGCTATGGATGTACCAGCCCCCTTGGGTTGCATGAGGAGAAAGGAAGGGGCAAAAACACTTAACACCCTATTGACACAACCCCACTTTGGTATTAGTCACTCTGGTTACCAATAAATAAATCAATAAATGCAAGTTAAATGGAGAAGATTAGCATGTTTCTCAGAGAAACCAGCCGTGTTACAGCAGTTGCAGAATAAATAGCTCAAGCTGCTACAGAAGCTGATTAAGCCTTCAACAGAGATTATCACACAGCAGTTATTGTGGACACTTTTCTCCCCATGCACCTACTACTCTGTTTTCTGCGAAAATGGGCTTTCTTTTGTTTTTGTTTGGAAATTGAGGATACACATTAAAACAGCAAAAAACATCAGCACTTATCCTTCCCCCACGCTGTTATAGATTCAACTTTTTTGAAGCCATACAAAGGTCTTCTTTATTTATGTGTCAAAATTATATCACATATTTTGAAAGTGGAAATAGTTTAGAATCAACATATCGGAATAAAATTATTTCTGGCAAAGAAAATCCTTACGATTTTACACATTTACCGTAAGCAAAGTATAGCACTCTTCCACCAAGATGGTCACTGTTTCTCACATAGGACTTACACAAACACAATGCCTTTCTTCTGAAGAATAATAAACATTTCAGAACTACATTAAATGGCTCCCTGGGTTTATGCAGCTTCATTCCCCATATCATATAAGTCTATATTGCTCTTGTAGTCAATGCTGGGGCTGCACAAACTAGGGAGTAAACAAATAGAGTTGTGTTAATTTTATGTTCTATGACAAACAAAATGAAAAAGTCAATAACTGTTAAAGGGAAAGAGAGAAAGTTGTCGTCAGATTTTTTTTAAGCTCCTAAATGTACTTATAAGCAATGGAGAGGAAAAATAAAGAAAATTATAAAAATGTGCTTAGTGTATAAATTAAGTATCTTACAATATTTTTTCCTTATAGATACAAGAGATACAAAAGATCCTGATGTTGTGAAAACCAGGACTTTAACAGGGTTCAAAAAAGAACTAGATGTATTCATGTAGGTTAGGTCCATCAATGGCTGTTAGTGAGGATGGGTAGGAATGGTGTGTCCCTAGCCTCTGTTTGTCAGAAGTTGGGAATGGGCAACAGGAACAGGTTCACTTGCTGATTCCCTGTCCTGTTCATTCCTTCTGGGGGCACCTGGCATTGGCCAGTGTCAGAAGACAGGATACTGGGGCTATGTCTAGACTGCAGAGCTTTTCCGGGATACCTCTGGTATCCCGGAAAAGCTATGTTGGGTCCAAGGAACGTGTCCGCTTTTCCGAAAAAAAAATCAGAAAAGTGGAAACGTTCTTTTACCATTCCTGTAAATCTTGTTCTATGAGGCATAAGGGATGTGCCAAAAGAGGAAGTTTTTTCTGAAATTTGGCCCCATGTAGATGGGCCAAATTTCGGAAAAGCCTCTTCTGAAAGAAAAGCTGAAAAAGATATGTAAAGTGTGGGTCACAATTTGTCTAGCTTTTTCCAACTTTTCTTTGCAGTCCAGACATACCATGGGCTAGATGGACCTTTGGTCTGACCCAATATGGCCGTTCATATGTTCTTATCGTTGCTCCACATTTTAACTCCTGTCACTGCCACATCACAGGTGTGAATCAATATCAACATGCAGATCAACCTGGTCACCAGACTTTTGACTTGTAAGCAGTTCCAGTATTTCCAAGGCTGCAGTTCTACCCCCACTTAATCTATAGGCCTGAGCCAAAGCATGCTGAAGTCCCTGAAAGTCTTTGGATCAGGGCCTATGTGAGCTTTTCAATGAGACTGTGTCAAAGGGTGACTGATCTTTCAATCGGTGCTAGGTCTAACCCCAGCTGTGGCACACTTAGATCACCTCCCTAGGTGAAGAAAATCAGCAGATGACAGGCAGATCGTGTGGCTAATATCAGGCTTTTTGAGGTGGTGATAAAAACAGAAGCCTCTGAAGAGCCATAGGAGTTGAGGTGCTAGAGCAGGAACACTAGAACCTGCCTGCTGGTGGGCTGGCGAAGCTGATTTGAGCCATTTCAGCATGGCTGTGAAGTCCCTTAACAAGGGAGAAGCACTGCATAGCCTTCATAGGAGGTCTGTCCATTCCTTGAACCAGGGAGAAGGATTTGACCCTGAAAGACCAAAGGAAACCGCGTATTTATAAAAACTCGAGAAATTGGATGCCAGGAAAGGGAAAGTGACTTCAAGGTGTGAACAAACTAGTTGAGAGAAGCAAGGGGGAGCTGAGAGTGACAATGGGGTTCTAGAACAATTTGTGTAATGGGGGTGCTGAGAGCCGTCAAACCAAACTGTAAACTCTGTGTATGGTGGGAACCACTTCAGTGTCTCCACATCATCTAGTTGCAGCACCAATGGTGGTAATCTAGGTAGCATGCCTGCAGCACCACATTGTGCCACGAAGGGGCATGCTGCAGGGATTGAAGCAAACTCTACACCGACTGCAAATGGGATCCTTCTCCTGGGTGTCTCTCAAAGATTGACTATAAAGTCTACAAGTATGTGGTGTTGTGGCTGACAAATCATTGCCTTCTAGGTTAATGTCATTAAATGGATTGTGCATGTAACTCTGGCTTACACTTATATTTAGCTTGTCTCCATGACTTACAGAAAGTGGGCCGAGTCTCTGTTTCACACAGTCTTTGCTCTGTCAGTCTGCTCTTCATTTTGTGTAGGATGAAGCGGCTACAACACTTTCTAAAGGGAACACTCTGAAGCTAATCAAGAATTTCAAATTCAGACACTTGCACATCAAATAAGTCAGATGTATGTTTCCATAAGATTTGTATCTCATTATTCATGCTTTCGTTTCGAAAAAAGAGACAAACAAGAGGATTGCCACCTGAACAAAGGATATCTTGCATCTGTCTACATAGCTAATATTTACAGTGAGCCATATCCCAGCGTGAACATTTTGTTAACACCCATGGAATTTTGTCTGACTTTGGCACAATTTAAAAAAGAACATTTCAGGTTAGCTACAGACTGAGCCTTTTCAGGACATTATTCTATATAACATGGGTTATGAATACCACAAACTGTATGTTGGTCTTTCTTCACTCCCAGATATCCTTCCTCGGCACCCCCGCTCTCTTTTTCTAGACTTAATCCTAGGTTTCCTGCTACTATCCTGCCTGACAATATTTTAACAAGCAAAAGTGACAAATGACCCTTCCTAAACCTGCTATCACTGGGAAATGTACCATTAAGGATGTCACTATCTATACAGGGGTAGGGAACTTAAGGCCTGGGGGCCAGATAGCGCCCCCAGCTTGCCTGGATCCAGCCCACAAAGCTCAGGATCCCCATCCCCCCGCATGAGGGAGTCAGTATTGCTGCTCCAGCTCTGCACCCCACCCATCCATCCTGCCCAAACTCTCCCACCTGCACTTCACTCCTGAACCTTACCTCCCAAGCAGATGCTTTATCCCCAGGCCTCTCCTGCATCCTCCTTCCTTCCCAGAACCTGCACCTCCACTCCACTCCTCCACCCTCCCATTCTCCCTGCATCATCTCTCCTACCCAGACCTCACACCTCAAGCTTGCTTCCCAGCAGCTGTCTCCCACACTCTGAACCCCTCAGTTTTGGCTCCACCGCAGAGCCTTGGGGGGGGGGAGGAGGAGGCTGAAAAAAAAATCTACTAGCCCAGGCCCCCTGAGGCACTGGTGTGAAAGGGGAATGTGGAGAGTGTCTTTCTCCTTCTCAGTCGGGGACCACATCAATAGGTTGTTGGGGGTTTTTTAAAATGTTTTTGGTTCTCACCTGTGTGCGGCCCCCAACTGATTTTTCTATGGGTCAGCGATTCCAAACCCAGAAAAGGTTCCTTACCCCTGATCTATAGCTTACTTTCTGGCCCGGTGCCAACCGTTTGAGATCAATGGGTGGGAAGGCAGTGTTTTTCTGAAATTCAAACCTGTGTGTATGTGTGTGTGTATGTGTTTTCAGAGAGAGATCAGTGAGTATGTGGCAAGAGGGGGATGCTCTTATCCATGTTTGGGAACCTGCATGATGGCTAGCTCTAGCCGAAACTATCGCACTCATGAGTCGCAAACTCATGACTCCTCACAAATTTCAGTTTTAATTATGGAGTAGCGCTACCAAGGAAAAGAAAAAAACACACCAACCCTTAATTTTACAGAACTCATTGCTGTTTAAGGGTCTAGGATAGAGAGAATTGGCAACAATTTGATGTGTGCAGTTGTAGCATTGGCGATAGCTGGTGTAACACCCTGTAATTACTTTTTCTAGGCTACCCAGAAAATTTACCACAGCCTTCCATCTTATTGTTCAAACAGATGCATGGGTTGCAGGGTTATATAATTTTTGGTTGTGCCCAGAATGGGTCCAAGTCCTGCACCCTACACCCACACTTCCCTTGTAAATTGATGAAAGGATGGGGGCTGTGGGGTGGGCCCAAGAATGAGGGGTTCATGGTGAAGGAGGCTACTCAGGAGTTGGGCAGGGGATGGGAATAGGGGTGGGGGCTCTAGCTGGGGGTATGGACTCTGGGATGAAGTCAGGGATGAGGGGTTCATGGTACAGGAGGAGTCCGGGGTGTAGCAGAGGGTTGAAGAGTGAGAGATCTGGCTGGGTGTGCAGGTTTGGGGGATGGGCTGATGGATGGGGAAGGGGCCTCAGGGCTGGGGTGCAGAGGTGAGGAAGGTTGGAGAGGGGATGAGGGGTTCAGGGAGCAGTAGTGTGCTTAGGGCTGGAGCAGAGGGTCGGTGTGTGGGGGTCTGAGATGGGGCCAGAGATGAGGAGTTTGGGGTGCAGGCAGGCTGCCTCAGGGCTGGGACCACAGGCAGCAATGAGCTCTGACGGAGGGCCCCCCCATGCAGCAGCCTCCTCAGCAGCCAGGCCCACAGACTGAGGAGTAAAGGGGGGCAATTACCCAGGGGCCCAGGTGATTTAAAAGGGACCGGGGCCCTAGCCACTGTCATAGTAGCTCTGCCTGCTCTGGGGAAAAGCGTTTCTTGATTCTAAGATGCTTTTGATGTGCCCCATGCAGGTGCAAAGATGGCTGAGGCGGCAGAGTAGATGCTGCACAGAGTAGGGGCATATCAGAAGTATCTTTGGCTTTGTCTACGCTTACCGAGAGATTGATGCTGCAGAAGTCGACCTCCCAGGGGGTCAATTTAGCAGGTCTAGAAAGGATGCACTAAATTGACTGCTGATGGTGCCTCCATCAACTCTGGTACTCCACTGGCTCATGAGGAGTAAGGGGCATTGATAGAAGAGTTTCTCCCATCGACCTCTCACAGTGGGGAGGCCATGATAAGACAAACTAAAATATGTCAACCCCAGCTATGCTATTCACATGGCTGGAGTTGTGTACCTTAGTTAAACTTTGCCCCTTAGCGTAGACCTGGCCTTTGAATCAAGAGATGCTGTAGCTTTTACCCAGAAAATGCTGGGTCAGCAAGGTTACATCTGCCCTGGGGCTCTTCTGAACAGCAGGAGGAGCAGGGGAGGGAGTCGTTCAGGGCTTCTCTAGGTGGAGGGACTTATGGTCCCTGCTAAAGGAGGAGAATGGGGAAGGAGGGGTTGGCAGCCAGCCCCTACCCAGGGCACAGAGATGGTCCGGGGGAGGTGGGTGGGATGGTGGGTGGGACCAGGGGAGATTCCCAAACATTGGTAGAGCCAGATCTCTGTGCTCTGAATATTGGTGGAGCACAGACACCAAAGGCCCATATAACTTGTCGCCTATGAATAGATGTCTCTGTCTTTACTCTCTGTGACATTCAGCAGAGCTTACCTTAGTCTCAGTGAGTTATGCTTGAAGTTCTGGGAATATTTCCTGCCCACAGCTGAACAAATTTAGCCCCTTTCTCTGTTCATGAATTATTTTCAAACAGATGTCAATTTTCACAAATTGGGAGCCAGATCCTTAGCTGGTCTAAACTGATAGCTCTATGGAAATTAAAGGTGCTCTGATCATTTGCATCAGCTATGAATCTTGCCATGTTCATTATTAAAAATTATTCATTGGAAAGTTTGTATGAAAATATTTCACTCTTTGTATTTCTTATATAATAATCACGGACTATTGCTTGTAGTGTTCACGACTCATAATTTCCTGTGTGATTTGTCACTTACATTTTATTGCGTTGTTACTGTTCCTGGATTCGATGACTCCCAAAACAACAAAGAGTTTTCAGAAGTTGCATAAACTCTTCCAGCATGAATTATTGTGTTAATTGATGAGCATTTCTAACACTTTCTTTTCTACAATAATTTTTGTACACAATAAATCCTTTGCTGAAAAAGGTAACGGAAAACAAATAAAAGGAGACTCGAATACCCTTTAAACGGACTAGCAGTTTTTATTCTAATTAATGTGAATATCTGTTGTCAGTACTCCCTGTACTCTACTTATGATCCATTCTCAAGTGTTTTTTTTCTGTAGTTCAGCATATCATACCATCCAGAACACAGCCCAAAGAAAATGTTTACACAGATTATTATCTGTCATTGCTTCTATTTATTTAAAATCTTCTGCCAGATCTTCTTCAGTTCCTTAGGTTTAAATTGGCTATCATTGACCTGGTTTTAACCCTTATTTCTGAAACGTGGCATTAGACATTCACAATTAAGATAACAAAGAATATTAAAGTAACTGAAATATAAATAGTAAAACCAACAATTGAGTTGAATAATAGTACCCAAGATGCCATTAGACAAATACAGATCCAGATTGCTCTGCTATAGCTTTATAATTTCATTGGAAAGTCTGGGTCACAGGAGTACTGCTATGATTGCATAACACACTCTGGGTATGTCTACACGACAGCACTAATTCGAACTAACTTAGTTCAAATTAGTTAATTCGAACTAAGCTAATTCAAACTAACGCATCCAGACTAAAAAACTAGTTCGAATTAGCGTTTTGCTAATTCGAACTAGCATGTCCACATTAAGTGGACCCTAAACCGGGCTTAAGGATGGCCGGAAGCAGTGCCGGCAGGGCATCAGAGGAGGACTTAGAGCGTGGAGCTGCTGCCTCAGGCTAGCCGAGGGCTGCGCTTAAAGGGTCCCGACACCCACCCCGGACACACAGTTCTAAGGGGTGCCCCGCTTGCAAAGCAGTCCTGGCTTGGATTGCCCAGAGTGCCCACACTGGGCACATCACACCACTCAGCCATCAGCCCGGCTGCACTTGCCGCAGGCTGCCATCTGGGGAGAGGGGGCAATTGGGGGGCTGCAGGAGAGCTTCCACCCCCAGAAGCCCACAGAGCCAGCCCAGTCCTCCCCATCGGGGGCTCGTACCCCATTCCTCCCTCATCTCCTTCCACTTACCCTTCCCTAGCCCCCCTTCCTGATATACAAAATAAAGAAAACGTGTGGTCAAAAATAGAATCTCTCTTTATTGAACAAAACTGGGGGAGACTGGGAAAAGGAGGTGGGAGAGGGGAAGAGAGAGGGTGGGAGAGGGGAGGGCAACTAAAATGATCAGAGGTTTGGAACAGGTCCCATATGAAGAGAGGCTAAAGAGACTGGGACTTTTCAGTTTAGAAAAGAGGAGACTGAGGGGGAATGGGATAGAGGTCTATAAAAGCATGAGTGGGGTGGAGAGGGTGCATAAAGAAAAGTTCTTCACTAGTTCCCATAATAGAAGGACTAGAGGACACCAAAGGAAAGGAATGGGTAGCAGGCTTCAAACTAGAAACAGAAAGTTGTTCTTCACAAAGCAAAGAGTCAACCTGTGGAACTCCTTGCTGCAGGAGGCTGTGAAGGCTACAACTAGAACAGAGTTTAAAGAGAAGTGAGATAAAGTGATGGAGGTTGGGTCCATGGAGTGGTATTAGCCAGGGGGTAGGAGTGGTGTCCCTGCCCAAAGTTTGTGGAAGGCTGGAGAGGGATGGCATGAGACAAATGGCTTGGTCACTGGCTTCGGTCCATCCCCTCCAGGGTCCCTAGGGTTGGCCGCTGTAGGCAGACAGGCTACTGGGCTAGATGGACCTTTGGTCTGACCCAGGATGGCCATTGTAAGCTCAGAGCTCAGGGTCGGGGGTCTCACTGGACCACCTTGATTTTCATGCACACCTGCTCCTGGGTGGCCAGGCTGGCAGCTCTCCTGCCCTAGATGGCCACTTTCATGTGCCTAGTGCGGAGGTCGTGGATGAGGTCCACGATGTCCGCACTAGACCAGGTGGGTTCTCGCCTCTTGCGGTCCCGGGCAAGCTCCCGGGAGCCACCAGCCTGGTCCCGGGAAGAGGGGGAGGGCTGGGGGGCATCGGGTGGCTGGTTCGAGCCGTGCCAGGTGCAGGGTCTGCTGGCTGGGTGCTGGCAGGCTTGCACCTGGCACGGGCACCGTAGCCAGACCGTGCCCCTTTAAGGGGTCCGGGGCCGGGTGGGGGGCAATAGAGTTTCCCTGGTGTTGGCCAGAGTGGCCACCAGGGAAAGCTGGGGAGGGCTAGCCTCCCACTAGTTCGAATTAAGGGGCTACACACCCCTTCATTCGAACTAGTAAGTTCGAACTAGGCTTAGTCCTCATAGAATGAGGTTTACCTAGTTCGAACTAAGCGCTCCGCTAGTTCGAATTAAGTTCGAACTAGCGGAGCGCTAGTGTTGCGCCTATCAAAGTTAATTCGAACTAACGTCCGTTAGTTCGAATTAACTTTGTAGTGTAGACATACCCATATATATTTTATTTTTTTCTTAACCTTAGTATAACACTTGTTCAAATGCTAAACTCTCGATCCTAAGATTTCACTATTCCACAGTCTGGGATCTGGCTGAATTAAGAAACAGAGATGTTTTCTCAAAGCCCTGTACAGAGTTCATCATAGTTACAATCTGTCACGACTGGCAGAATACACCAATTTGTGTGCCCAGACTAGACCGGATTAGAGTGGAAGAAATCAAAGATTCATTTTAATATTTACAGATCATGGCACATGCATTTGAGAACTGGAAATACAGTCTGGAGACGGAGGGAGTTGTTTAATTGGTAGCAATGCGAAGTGACCATTCAGTAAAAGCAAATGATCAAAATTATATATTTAAAATTGAAGTGATTTAAGAAACTGTGTAACCTCTTCAATATGTGCTTCTTTTTCATCCCAGGTGTTTTCCTCATCCGTTGCCATTGCTATCGTTCTTAAACTCTTATGAGCATCCTGCTGTCTTTTGGAATTTCTCTAATCCCCTAGGGGTAGCACTCAATTTAGTCCCAGCCAGCTGGCCATTTGGGAAGTCCCCTTAATGCAGTCCCCATAGACAACATTGTGATCTAATCACCTGTGGGCTGGGCCCATTCTCTGGACATATTTGCAAAGGCTGATACAGCAGAGGTGGTTTGAGTGATGTCTAACCTCAGTGATTTCTCCCCTCAGGAATGCTCATGTGCTTATGTGCTGATCGTGACAGCTGTGTACTGGGTCTCAGAAGCGGTACCGCTCGGAGCTGCAGCCCTAGTTCCTGCTTTCCTCTACCCACTCTTTGGAGTCATGAAGTCCAGTGAGGTAACCCAAAGTGTATTCTATCACTTCTGACTCTGTTGACTGTTTGCAGCAAACAGGAGAGCAACGGGGCTAAAATGGCAGCTAAGCGCCTAAACCTGTAAAAAGTAGGCTAACCAGCTGCCTATAGAAGGAACATAGTCTGACATTCCCAAATACAATCCGGACCCACGTGGTGTTGTATCACCCCTGCCCTGCAACCTTGGATGTCTCACAATGCTGCTGTAGCTTCCATCCTGGATTACTCACAATTAGCCTACCAGCATGTAGGCTACACCCAAAGTGTCTGTATTCCCATAGCCCTGGACCATCTGCTTTGAAGCCAGCAGCCTCTCAGCAAATACCAATCACACACTGGCTTCCACCAGCCTTGGTTGCTATTTGCAGGGTGACCCTCTACATACTCCCAGTCCTGAATTTCCCCCCAAAATATGGACAATCCAGATATATTAGGCCTGTGGCCCCTTGAAGGGGATCAATACAGAACAATTTGCTACCCTAAATGAAGTTACCCAAACAATTCACAACACTGGATTAGATTTCATTAAAGAATAAGATAAGTTTATTTTACAATAAAAAATAAAATATTAGTGAGTGCAATGGATGAGGCATTGCAGTCAGAAACAGTTACAAGAAAAACAAAACTAAAATGCTGTCTAGAATTAAAAACACTAGACTTGGTCCAAGGCAAAGTTCTTGCACGTTTTTAGGACACTGCTGACTAACCTCATAGGCTAGGACCCAAAGCCCATAGGCTAGGTTTCTTTTGTCATCTTAGGTGGCAAAGAGAGCTGGAAAGGGAACAAGAACTTGGGGTGCTTTTCCCCCACTTTTATAGTTCAGTCACCCTTTGACATGCATCTTCCTGAGAGTGACCTCTAGGTTAACTTCTTTCCAGCTGAGAGCAAAGAGCCATGGAGTCTAGTAGGCTAAGTTTCCCCTAAACTATGCAGCCACGCAGATTCCCATTAAGCCCCATGCAGGTGCCCAGATCTCTCTCCCAGCCCTGAAGCTGCAGTGGCCAATGGAGGAAAGCCCCTTCTTGCCAACCCCAGCACTGAGCTGCCATGGCCAGGGGAAAGGAGCGCCTCGTTGCCATCCCCATCATGGAACCATCTGGATAATCCCAAATCCCAACCTCCTGCCCCACTCTGAGCCCTTCACCAAACTTGGAACCACCTCTGTTATGCTTGTAAGAAGAACACAGGATCTTTATAGGGGAAAATGCAATATGCCATGTTTATTAAGAATACAATAGTAAAGCAGTTAACATATGCTTATATAGACACACACACATACAGTCCCACCAATTGATGTTATATTTACCAGTTCACAGTCCACGTCTTTCCAGTGGCCATCCAGATTGATCGCTGATAGGAGCAGAGCTCTATCGCTCTGGACCAGTGCTCCTATGTTGGCAGGATGTACCCAAAAATTATGGGGAAGCAGCTCCTTTTTATAGCAGTTTTCCTTTACTGGGATCAGCACATTTTGCACTGTCATGCTGTAATCAATCGCCATTTGATGAGTGCTTGTTTTCTTAAGTTGTTCTTCTCATGTCCAGCTATCTTGTCCCAACCGATAGGTGCTCGCCTTATCTTTTAGAGTCATCAATCTGCCCTTCATCCACATCTCAATAGAGGTACACAGCATCTCCTGCCGCTTTTACATCTAACCTCATCTTTTCTTTGAAACATCTGGTCTGTTGATGGCCTTCACATTTAGCTTCTAACACACGTTCCTCATTCACACACACAAAACAGAATTGATCTCATTGTTGCACAGACACAATATGAATATTTAAGCAGGAACATCAAATTACAATTTAAACAAAACAATCATCACACCCTTTTACTTAATTAACAATACTAATTTTAAAACTTAAAATAAAAACCATAAGAATTCCTGACTTGGAATCAGTTTCAGACACAAAATTCTGGCAGCTGCAACTTTTCCAATGGTAGGGTAAAGGTCCCAGCCCTGAGTCCCTCAAACCCACCCTCATCCTAGAGCCTGCATCCTCAGCGGGAGCCCTCATATTCCTGCACGCCAACCGTCTGCCCCAAACCTGATTCCCCTCCCACACTCAGAACCTCTTGGCCCCACTCCCACCACATGAATTTTGTCATGTGCACCAATATGAAGGTGACATGTTGCACATCACCTTCACAGTAAGAAAAAATCATTCCACTGAGGGCTGGAAAAAATGAGAGAGAACACTGATGGTACGGCGAAGGTTTTTTGCTGCTCTTTGCTAAGATGAAGACTTATGTTCCTGTCCTCTCTGCTTACCAAAGAGAGGCTCTGATAGGCTCTGTCCCATCAGCTTTGATAATACCTTGGCTGGGTTTCAATTTGTCCTTTGTCTTTGAGAAACAAAGACACTTGCCAGACCTGTCTGGTAAACACACTTCAGTTATGATTTCAGTTTATGTTCATTACTGTGTACATAATGTTGTTACATATATTTGATCATTATATTATTGACTGGCAATTTATTACTTTTCAAATTATTCCTTACAAGGCATATTCTGTATAAATATTATTATTGTGCGAATACAGGGGTGCATTCCATCATACACGGAAACATAGGAATGGCCACAGATGATTGGTCCAGCTAGTGCAGTTTTCTATCACCAACAATTCTTGGTACCAACTGCTTTAGAGAAATGTGGGAGAAGCTTCGTAGTAGGTAACTATGGATAACTCCCAAGGAAACCTCCTCCTAAACCTCAGTCTGGGTGTGTCTAGACTACAGGGTTTTGTCGACAAAAGTGGACTTTTGTCAACAAAACTATACCTGAGTCCACACTACCGCTGAGTTCTGTCAACATAACGTCAACAGTTTTGTCGATGGTGGTAAACCTCATTCTACGAGGAATAATGCCTTTTGTCAACAGAAGGCATTATTGCATCTACACTGTCATTTGTGTCTACACTCTGGGTATGTCTAAACTACATGGCTCCGTCGACGGAGCCATGTAGATTTGTTTGTTCAGCAAAGGGAAATGAAGCCGCGATTTAAATAATCGCGGCTTCATTTAAATTTAAATGGCTGCCCGCTCTGCCGATCAGCTGTTTGTCAGCAGATCGGAACAGTCTGGATGCTCCCCTGCCGACATGAAAGCCCTTTATCGACCTCCCCGGTAAACCTCATCTTACGAGGCATAACAGGGAGGTCGATAAAGGGCTTTCAGATCAGCACAGGAGCGTCCAGTCTAGCGCACTGAGCCGACAAACAGCTGTTCAGCTGTTTGTCGGCTCAGCGCGGCAGCCATTTACATTTAAATGAAGCCGCGATTATTTAAATCACGGCTTCATTTCCCTTTGCCGATCAGCCTAATCTACATGGCTTCATCGACGGAGCCATGTAGTTTAGACACATCCTCTCATGTCAACAAAGCAGCTTGCTTTGTCGACAGAACTGGATGTAGTCTAGACGCTCTTTGTTGACAGTATCTGTCGACAAAGCCTCTGTCAACAAAAGCCTGTAGGCTAGACGTACCCTCTGATCCCTGAAGCAGGAGGATATCTATGTCTTCCAAAACTGCTAGTAATATTTACTATTATAACTAATTATTGTTACCTATATAAATGTCTAATTTGTTTGACAAATCCATCTAAACTTAACTTCAGTGATGTCTCGTGTCAATGACTCAGAGGGGTAGCTGTGTTAGTCTGTAACTTTAAAAACAGCACCTTAAAGACTAACAAATATATATATATATAGAGAGAGAGAGAGAGAGAGAATGAATCATGAGCTTTCAGAGGCACAACCCACTTCCTCAGATGAAATGAGCTAGAGTGGAGAAAAATACCCATTAGTTCCACAAGTTAATTGTGAGTTGTAAGGAAAAAAATATTCTCTTGGATCTGTTCGAATTTGTTTTTTTAAATTTTCATTAGTCATCTTGTTCTTGTATTATGAGACCGGGGATTTCCATTAATGCTATCTACATTCTTTATAGGATTTTTCTTTTACTCTTGTTCTCAGCATGAAGATCAGTGTTAGCTTATTAGAACAGGAAGCACAGGGATTGTCTGCACAAATAATGTGAACAGAAGCCAGAGAGTCATATCCCTCACTCATAGTACAGGCATGATCTAAGTGCAGTACCGGGCCTGAATGTAAACTGCTACAGTGAAGTGTACAGTTAGTCTGAAACTGCTCTTCAGGGTGTAAACTGCCCTGGTAGGCTCAGTGGCATAATGAACTTGCAATCAGTGGTGAAAGGGTTGACATGGAAAATTACTTTATTAGACTGTGAGGTTATGCTTTGTGCTTGTTACACACACTGAGCCTCCTTTTTGCACTCATTACACAAACCCAGCCTGCCTCATACTCCTTCCCCACTGCCAAAAACCCCAGTTGTGCCCTATGCAATAACAAGGCCCTTCAGTTCTCCTCCCTCCCCTTGTAAACGGCTGCATCTTTTCAATACAAAAACTGAAAACAGCTGACTATTTAAAAATGTATGTGCCGCATACTACAAATTGAATTTAATATTTAATTTAAATTAAATAATAACAGGAATACTCTACAGTCTGCTTTATTCATTTCCCAAAAATAAAACAAATGCTTAAATTAAAAAAAATCCCTGTATTCGCTGATGCTGTTGCAAAATTTCCAGTCTGATGTGCAGGGGAGCCTTCAAAATTGCTAAGCCCATGGGCAATGTGGCTGCGGGGGACAGCTCCATGCACCTGGAAGGGGCAGAGTCTCGGGAGGAAGAGGCGGGGCTGGAGCAGCGCTCCCATAGGGATTCTAACAGGCCTGTGGGCAGCTCCAGCAGCTGTTGCTACCGCAGTAGCAAAAGCAACAGCCAGAGCCCTGGGCTCTTTAGAATCTTCAGGCCTCAGAGCAATTCCCCTCTTTGCCCCACTCCTGTTGGCGGGCCTGCTGAACTGCCAGGGAACTCAGGGTCTTGCCACATGGTTTATACGAAATATCACTCACATGGCCATGTGTGTGTGTGTGTGCGTGTGGGCGTGTGTGGTATATTCTTTTGTTTCACCAAAATACTTTTAAAGGGATAAAGGGAAACAATTGAGTCCTTGTGTTGCTAGCTCAATAGATCCCTTTCATTCAGTCTAAGAATTTTTTTATTAGAAAAATGCTGGACTAGGTGTGTGTGTGGAGGGGGGAGTGGCGGGAGGAGAATTAATGAGCTAGAAAGTAGGGAAAGAGAGATGAAAATGTGATATTTAAAAGTTGTTGGCAAACATTGAACTGTGACGGCCAAGTCTCTTTATGTCATCATGGGAATTTGTTACATAAATAAAAATAAAGATTTTTTACAACTTAAGATAGCACTTTTCATGAGCAATGCTTTAGAAAAGAGAGCAAGGATCATTATCATGAAATAATCACCAATGAGGTGTGGCAAGGCTAAGGACAGTAAGAGAAATATTGACTCTTTTGAAGTCAATGGCCAGCTCCCAAGGATTTCAATGGGGCCAGGATTTAACCCTGTGTTTTCAAACCCTAGCCCGACATTTTGCTGGTTCTATAATTGGGCTTCGGTTTAAATGTTGGCCTACTCTTTTAAATGTTACTTGTTTGGGATCATCCCCACCAAAAAAAAAAAAAGAGAGAGAATGATTTTAAAGTATATTAACTGACACATGATTGCTAAAGCATTTTAAAATCGCAGGGTATGTCTAGACTACATGGCTCCGTCGACGGAGCCATGTAGATTAGTTTACTAGACATAGGAAAATGAAGGGGCGATTTAAATAATCACCTCTTCATTTATATCAAAATGGCTGCCGCGCTGTGCCGATCAGCTGTTTGGTGGCACAGCATGGTAGTCTGGATGCTCCACAATCAACAAGGGAAGCCCTTGTCGACCGCCCCATTATGCCTTGTGGAATGAGGTTTACTGGGGCGGTCGACAAGGGCTTGCCTTGTCAACCGCGAAGCATCCAGACTACCGCGCTGTGCTGCGAAACAGCTGATCGGCACAATGCAGCAGCCATTTTGATGTAAATGAAGAGGCGATTATTTAAATCGCCCCTTCATTTTCCTATGTCTAGTAAAATAATCTACATGGCTCCATCGATGAAATCATGTAGTCTAGACATACCCGCAGTGTAAACATGAGAAGTTGTAAAATTAACTGTTAGTTGGTCGTTGTGAACCATTTCCTGTGACTCGTTCACCTCAACTAGTGAATGTGTTAAAACTACAACTTTCTCTGCTACATTATTGTCATATTTTTTAAATACAACCTATGTCCTTGCATGGAAAATTATTTTGATAGTGGTGAACTAGCAGTGGAAGCTGCAGTTGCATAGCATATCTGAAACCCAGTCTACCTATTTACATGCTGAAATATGAATTTGGATGCCTAACTTCAGATAACTAATTTTGAAAATTTAGACTTTAGGGACTTTACACCAGAAATCTGTGGCTAAGTTAGGAATAGCATTTAGGTGTCCTTACTTTCTTTTTTTAATCATGGGGCGGTCCAGGATGGTCCAATGGTTAGGGTGCTAGTTTGGAGCTCTGGAGACTTAGAATCAGTTTCCTACTCTGACACAAGCTTCCTTTGTGACCTTTCATGGAGAAATGCGGCCACAATTTGACTCTAAATATCTTACCTAAAGTGACTGAGAGAGTTTGTGTCACGGTAGAGGGTTGAGGTTTATTATACAGGCATTGGTGGTGACTCCGTAGTTAAATTTGCCTAGAGATTTGCTATTAGATCGTGATTCAAACCTGTTCTGTTTCACAAGGGGATGGAAATTTGTCCCAAGATTTCCAGAAAACTCTTCAAAAGCACAGTGGCATTTTCTGTGTAATTATTTGTATAAAATAGCTGTGGATTTTTGTGATCTCTTGCTCTCTCTCTTACACAAAAACACGTGCACACACACACATGATCAGTCTCTGGGAGCTTTCTGTGGGTGTATTTTAGCCTTGCTTTCCTTATGATTAAACAAGATATAAAGACTTAAGAATAAGTGGGTAGGTGTAGAATCCCAGGTTGAAAGAGCACTTCGGAAGTTTTGGCAGGTGGGAATCCACAGAAGATGTGTCAGTTTGGGCTTAATCTAAACATTTAACACATTACAAAGTAAAACTTTTATAAACTAACAGAAAATCACATGACCTCTCTCAACTTCTCTTTGCCTCTCCAAAACTGAGAAACCTAGCTGAAAGGTTGCATGATACATTTTAATTTATCAACACCAGAGGAAAAGGAATTAAGTTGTGGTATTTTGAATCAGAGGGTTTCCATTTCTTCCACTTTCCCTACATGCTGTCTGCAAGTGACTTCATTCTGTGATTGCTTATCTCCAACTTGCTTTCCTGCAGGTGGCTGCAGAGTATTTCAAGAACACAACTTTGCTCCTCATGGGGGTGATTTGTGTGGCAGCTTCTGTTGAAAAGTGGAACCTACACAAGCGGATTGCTTTGCGTATGGTCATGATGGCTGGAGCAAAGCCAGGCATGTGAGTGAATCCTTTATAATAGTTTAGAACATTAAAAGGTACTAGCATCATGTTTAAAAATAAATGAGCAAATATTAATTAAATCTAGCCCAGTATGCTTTTCAAAAACATATGGTGTCAGTTCCTGTAATGCATTGTACTTTTCCAATCTGGTGTCTTAAGTCAATCTTTGATGATCTTTTCATGTCCATAAAATTTATGAATTTTTCTGCCCCCCGTCTTTCTGACTTTTTTTTTTGTCTTTTATCCCTTCATCCAATTCTTTCTGTTCATTGTGCTCTCACATTTCCTTGGGCTCTTCTATTTGTTCCCTCCTTGACTGTTATTTGATGTGTACAAAGTACTCATGATGAAATGCAGAATTTCCTGTCTTCACCTTGTTATGAATTTGTAGTCAGGGCATAGATGGGGCTGAAATGATGTAGTGTGCTGGTCCACTGTATTGGGGTGAATTTCAACTTGAGGCAATATAATATATTTGCAAGTAAAGAGGAGAAATAATAAATAAATACTAATTAATTAATTAAAATATTGGACAAGGGGGGGCATGAAAAAGTTGTAAAAGTGCCCCCAGAGGGCTGTTCTATCTTGTATTCTAGGTTACTTCTCTGCTTTATGTGCTGTACAACCGTTTTATCCATGTGGCTTTCCAATACCTCCACCACAGCCATGGTGATGCCAATTGTGGAGGCAGTGCTACAAGAATTAGTGTACGCTGATGAGGAGCCTGAGGTCATCGGTACTGCAGGCAACACCATGTCTAAAGAGCGGGAGCCAATAGGTATATGAAGATCTCAGTAATTCTTCTTTCATTTTTACATATTGGAGGCCAAATCCAGCTCCTGTAAATCTTCATAGATCCATGGAAACCAGTGGAGCAATGTGAATTATACGACATGAGGATTTGGCCCTGTTATCGATTTTTTGTATATTGTGTACAGCTATATTTATTTTATAGCCTCAGGGATATCTGGCAGGAGAAGTGGAATTAGGAATCTGTGTAGGCTGAAGGGAAGCTGAGTTGAGGGCATCACTTCAGGGCAGATTTAAATTATAGCTTATGCACAAGCTTTCAGGGAGTTCTAACTAGATGGAAAGTTTGAAGGCTCTGTGGCAGGACACAGGTAAGGTTGTTCAGGTGTTCTACATGTGCATTTCTATATCTTCACGTCTGGATTTCTTTTGCATTTAAACTGTTAATTTCCTGGGTTTATAATGCTTAGTTTTGAAATGTTTATAACCTCCCTATAATTTAGCATTAATCTATGGTATAAACATTTACCCTAGATTTACTCTCAGCATAGTTTTTGTCTAGGAATTTCCTCAAGTTTTTTGATGAACATTTTCATATATGAACCACACTAAGCAAGAAATTCAAAGAGAATGTATCCGGGTGATTTAAATATATATAGTATCCAGCTTAGATATATTATTTAGTTCTAACTTTTGGAAGATCAGATTCTTTGCTACTCTCTGGCTGCTTTACCTGACTTGGAAATAGTACAAAACAGCCAGAGAATACGGGTCATTTAACCTGCCTGTACAGCTGCTTTGTTTCATTGGAGCTGAACAAAACAGCTTCAGTTTTCCCTGCCCTTTTAGCTTTCAGATGATCACTGCCTTTTCCATGTTCCTCTGCGCACACACCAGTTTCCTTTACTTCTCTACATTCCCTGCATGCACACACATGTACATCTAGTTTTTTCACCTTCCTAGTGTACTTGTTTAGTTGACCTGGTGCAATGGACACATTTTGTGCCATTAGTTCTCATAACTGAAAGTTTATCTGTGACAAAGAACTCCCCAAAATAGCCACCATCTCTATCGCTGTCATTGGAACAACTTAAAAAACAATGAATGATCCTACAGCACCTTAAAGACTAACAAAAAATGTAGATTTTGTGGGCACAACCCACTTCTTCAGATGAATGGAGCAAGGAATCCAGAGGTACAAATAAACAGCAGAAAAAGAGTGGATGGGGAGGGAAAGAGAAGGGGAAGAAAAGCTTGTCAATTAGAGTGTCTGTGCTAAATAAGGCTAATAGAGTGGTCTGTAAGTGCCCAATACCTAGCTTTTGATGTCAATAGGGTATTGAATATAGCAGCCCATCCAGTTCATGTCTTTGTCCAAACCTTGCTTAAAAGTGTCAAATTTGCAAATAAAGACAAGTTCTGCAGCTTCGCTCTCCAGCTGGTTTTTTAAATTGCTTTGTAAGAGTATAGTCACATATAGATCTATTAGTGAGTGCCCGGGCAATTTAAAATGTTCCCCAATAGGTTTGTGTATGTTACCATTTCGAATATCTGATTTGTGTCCATTAATCCTTTCTCATAGAGACTGTCCAGTTTGGCCAATATAAATGGCAGAGGGGCATTGCTGGCACTTGATGGCATAGCTCACATTAGTGGATGTGCAGTTGTATGAGCCTCTGATGTGGTGGCTTATGTAATTGGGTCCTGTGATGATGTCACTTGTATAAATATGTGGACAGAGTTGGCCGCAAACCACAACTGCTCTCAGAGAAGATAGTGGCCACATATGCTTTGCGGGCATGAGCAGCTGGCAACCAAGTTGTTGGGGGAGGCTACCCCTGGACCTTCCCATTCTGTGCAAGGCCCTGCTCCTTTCCATCAGCCTGTCCCTCCAAAAGAGCCCCAAGCACACCCACTGTGGCCACAAACTCCAGCACTTTGGATCTGGTGCTCCAGGTGGATAGATAGTGCAGCTAGCCCTATCACCCTGTCTACCTCCAGCAGGGAGGCCAGCCAGCCCAGGCCCACCAAGGCAGAGAGCAGGGAACAGCAGGAGGGGGCCTACCCTAGTGGCAGAGCATGGTTGGGGCCACACTAGGCTGTTTGGGAAGGCACAGCAACACCTACCCATGTTTGAGGAGTCAGAGGCACTTGATACAATTGAGAACAGTGAAAGTGAGAGAAGATTGCTTTTTCAAAATGGCCACCCACCGAAGACAGCTGTCTCTTCAGTTCTGCCTAGAACAATGGGCGATGGAAGATGTTTTGAAAGATGTTTTTGTGGAATTTCCTAGCTGAACATTGTGTCTTTCAACCTCTGCTGAAGGAGAAACTTTCAGTTATAAAGAATAAAAAGGGAAATGACTACTAATCTTAAAAACATTAAATAATAAAATGAAATAATTAAAAATAATAATCAAGTGCAGCTCATGCAGAAAATGTGTGAGTTTTAACTACACGTGAAGTTCAAAGAGTGGGTTATTCTGATACCAAAATAATTAGGAATAATAAAAAGTCTAAGATTGGTTGCTAACTTTTTAAAGGTCCTACTTTTAATTAATTTTAATCCCTAGACTAAGACATTTACTTGTAAATTCTTAGAACCGGGGGAAGGAAACAATATATTTTAAATAAGGAGCAAAAATGATTTTTGGGGGGGGCTTTAAGTGCAAGAGTCAATATTAATTATGGGCCAAACACTATCCATGCCTCCATAAAATATTACCTAAAGTTCTGGACCATCTGCATACCTGATTATGGAAGATAACTGATTATGTTACACTTGTCTCATCCATGGGAGTGGAGGAGGGAATACTAGACTAGGTATAGCACTCTCATTACAGGGCATATGGAAGGCTATTAGATCTCTTAACTGCATTTCCAAACCTTGAAATGTTTGGATTTCTTTTAAATATAACTCTAACTCTGAATTTCCAGGGTTGGTAATATTTGGTTCTTAGTTAATTTACAACATCATAGCAATAGTGGTTTAAAAAAAAACCTCCTAAGTTACTGTAACATACTTTCAACCTTAATTCCATCTTGATGTAATATTTTGTCTGGCAATTAATAATGGAACATCCTCATCCAGCAATGAAATGCTTCCAGCACACAGAGGCACAGCCCAGAGGCAAGGAAACAAAGGTGTACTTAAGAGGCTCGGGGTCTGAAACAACCACCCTTCTCTTACACTGCCACCACTATAAGTAGCCAGCCAAAGGAGCTGATCCAAGGCACAACAACAAAGTTCCTGTGGCCTATGGGCAGCTACACAATACCTTCATGGTGCTGTGTTACAGCCCCCGCTCCACCCTGGCATGGCCCTTGTGATATTCTCCATCTGCCAGCTAAGGAACTCTTTCACTCCCTATTCTACTGCAGAGCCTGTGTTGGGAGCTAAAATCCCTCTTTTGTTTTTGGATTTGTGGTCTTCCATCTTAGTACTGACCAGATCCAACCTTGATAGCCTCTCATATCTAAGACTAAAGGTCTACAGCTGTAGTCACATACGGTATGTTACTGACAGGTCTTTATTAGCCAAAGTTAAATAAATAAGAAAATAGGGAGGAATCACAGAAGACTAGGGTTGGAAGAGACCTCAAGGGGACATCCAGTCCAACCCCTTGCTCAACGCAGAACCAACCCCAACTAAATCACCCTAGCCAGCGCTTTGTCAAGTCTGGCCTTAAAAACCTGTAAGGATGAAGATTCCACTGTCTCCCTAGGCAACTCCAGTGCTTCACCACCCTTTACTAATAATTTGCTGCATTACGTCCCAGAGTAGAAAAAAGTGTTCATGGAAATAATTCTGAATTGAAGCAAAGGAAAACTGCTCAGCTTCCAACTCTGACAGTCTCTCTCTCTCTCTTCTCTCTCTCTCTCTTTCTTTCTTCCCTCCACCCATTACTTTAGGTCTCAGCGAAAAACATGGCCAAGCCTCAGTGGAACTCATTTTCACCAATGAGGAGTAAGAATGAATCCTGGGCATCACTACTGGAGATTTGAACCGACGCAGGTTGCAATGAAATGAGCACAGGAGTGGCAAAAAGAAAGGGCAAACAGAAGCTCACAAATGAGCATTTGAGATGTTTGACAGGAAAAGATTATGTGAGAAGTGGGGCTTAGGCTGACAGATGTTCCTATTTTAGAAATGTTCTATGTCATTATCTAAGTCATTGATGTTGAACAGAACCTGTCTCAAAACCGATGCCCACAGAACCCCGCCCATTATGCTCTTCAAGCATGATGGTGAACCATTGATAACTACTCTCTGAGAATGGTTATCCAGCCAGTTATTCATCTACCTTATGGTAGCTCCATGTAGGTTGAATTTCCCTAGTTTGTTAATAAGAGGGATATGAGTAATGATATCCTCTGCTCTACGTTCTCCTCCTAGAACTGATCCTGATACTAGAGTGAAGTAGCTTGGAAGCTTTGCATTATCACTCTCATTATCATGGGACTGATTTTCCCTAAATTCCCTCTCCGGCATCTCTCCTTTTACCTTATTGTTATCTGCCATGCACCTGTGCTATAAAGCATCAGGCTCCAAATGGAGCATTATTCAATTAACCACCTTTTATGCCATAGGGTATGTCTACACTGCATTCCTCTTTTGAGAGAGGAATGAAAATGCAGCTGAGCGAAATTGCAAATGAAGCGCAGATTTGAATTTCCTGTGCTTTATTTGCATAATCGCATCTGGGCGCTATATCGAAATACCCTATTTCAAAAAAAGAAATGCTGTCTAAACGCGGTTATTTCAAAAGAAAACCCTTCTTTCGAAATTACCCTTACTCCTTATAAAATGAGGTTTAAGGGTAATTTCAAAAGAAGGGGTTTCTTTCGAAATAACCGTGTCTAGGGTTGGACAGTGTTTCTTTTTTCGAAATAGGGTATTTTGAAATAGCGCCCGGATGTGATTATGCAAATGAAGGGCAGGAAATTCAAATCCACACTTCATTTGCAATTTCACTCAGCTGCATTTGTATTCCTCTCTTGAAAGAGGAATGCGGTGTAGACATACCCATACTGAAAAGTGGCATACTAGTAGTGTATGTCAATAGAAAAAAACTAGAAAAGTAGATGAGCTTGAAATATATTGGGAAGGTAAAGCTACTGAACCAATCAGAAGTAAAAGATTATTCCACTGTATAAAAGTTAAGTCCAATAAAGTGGTGGAAGTGACCAAGATCATTACTCCAAGATCCACAAGTCACATGAGATAGATGTTTGTGACATTGCTTTAATGAGTTACTGGAAGATGCTCAGATGCTGTGGTAATGAGGGAGGAATAAGAATATAGAATAGAATAGAAGTGTTCAGTTTTTCAGTGATTCACTCCACTGGGATAATGACATTAAAAGTTTGTCAGTAAACACTGTTGGTTTCATGGAGGTGGAATCCCATTGTCATAGTGCCAGAAACAGACCTTTGGAACAAAGCGACTCTCCCATGTATCTAGCTAAGATGTCACTTGAGCTGTTGGAATAAATTGAACTTTTCACAATTCAGCAGAATCTAGTTCTTGTTCAGGTGCTCCACTACCTGCCCTGAACATGTGCCCTCTGGAATAGCTGGGAAAAAAATGTGTTTAAAAATATATTTTTCTTTCTTTGTTTTTAGTGCCACAACCACTGACTCCAGCTCCCTGGTGCATACTAAGGTATTGTGATAGATAGCCCCTATGCCACGTGACCTACACTCAGCTCTGCAGGGGCAGATGACCATTTTGCGGGGCCCAGGCAGCACAATTTCGCGGGGCCCCCCTTTGCTACGGTGCATGCACGGGGCTTCTTGAAGCGTGGGGCCCAAGGTGGCTGTCCCGCTTGCCCTGCCCTATATCCGCCCCTGCAGCTCTGCATTATAAAGCAGTACAAACAGGAATGACAAAAATGTGGCTCACAGAATTCTATATTGTGCATGGTAAATTCCTTTATCCTTAATGGGAGGTAGTTCTTGTAGAGTCCATACTTTACAGCATACCATGCTTTAGCTTGATCCTAACAGCCTGGCTCCTGAGATCAAGATGGAACACCGGGTCTGTAGTTTCTGTATTCCATGCTGCCATCTTACATGAGAGGTTGTGATCAGTTCAATTGATTTGTGAGTAAATGTGGCCCATGTACTCCCAGCAAGTAGCAAATGTGGCCTTTTGTTATACAAGATTTGGGCACTCCTGCAGCATGGGATGTTCAGTCAACTAGGGCACTCTACTGGCTGACCATTCTAGCCTTTATAAAAACAAGGCTCAGGTGCCTCTAGGCTCTTGTAAGGTTTATGTTGGATTCTACCATCACAACGTTGCCATGGACAGAGGGAGGAAAGCTAAACCGACCATTTAAACTTTATGATTTTTTTAAATTTTGATTTAATGTTTTATTCCATAGAATAAGGTTTCAGATAAATTGTAGGGGATTTATTGGATGGTTCTCTGACTGAACTATTCACAAAGCACCTTGAAGGTGTCTTCTGGAATTAGATAGAGAGTATTGGTTAATCAAGGGGCATTTACCTTCTTATAGAATATGAATGGTGTGCACATGATAGCCAACCCAACTGGAACTGTGACTCCCAAAAACAAGGGGCAGCATCTACCTCAGGTAAGAGGTGGTAATTTTCTGGAGGAGAGAAATGCAGCACATTCTTGCTGCTTTCCGATGCTTACTTGTCAGTAGCTTCCCATGCAATCTTTACCCCTGCAAGTTCAGAACATATGACAGTTAGACCTATGCTGGTTCCTGAGATGGTTTCCACTTTTAGTTTCTGCCTTTACAACCCTATTACATCTTTTGGGCTTCTTTAGTGTAGCTAAATGGTAAGAGAAGGTGTTCCTCAAAGGCTGTTCCCATAGGCATTTAGTGCCATATATCCCATGCTGTGGCTGGATAGTTTCCATTTCTGTTTCACTGTTCCACTTTGTTTCCCCAAAGGTCCCTCTGGAGGTAGCTCTACACAAACATTAATTTTTCTCATAGATTTCTAGCTAAAGCCAAACATAAGGCAGCAGAAACTGTTTCAGCATCTTACAGACAGCTCTATCAGTCCCTATTTCCAATATCCCTGCACTTCCTCTCCTTTGACAACCCACCACACACATGCCCTCCCCACACACACATGCATACAGACACTTCCACCAATATACCCCAATCCTGATCTGCATTTCCTACTTCCAATGCCTGAGGTTGAACTTTGGCTATGTGTATATACTGCTTTCATGCACAAACAGATCCCAACACAGGTTAGACGCCAATCAACACATTTATTTGCATATATGGCTCAAAAGGGATCTATACACATATCTTTAGAAAAGCTACTGCATTGCCTGTGCCATTCAGCATCTCTCATACCCATATTCTATGGTCACAACCAAACTCTTTCCAGTTTTGACCTAATACAAATTTGAACTAAGGCTTTCATGAGAGAGACTACAGAAGGGATGATTAAACCAATAGCACCACCAGACTCCTCAGGGGGAAGTAAGCCCATGAGAAGCCAATAGAATTATACTGTTGCAAATGAATCCGGCTTCTCTGGTGCTCGTGCTTTTTTCCTGATCCTACAGTACAGGCTTTTTATTTTCTCCCTTCCCTGTGCTACAAGTGACAGGACTCTAGGGGTACGTCTAAACTACATGGCTCCGTCGACGGAACCATGTAGATTAGTTTACTCGAAAAAGGGAAATGAAGAGGCGATTATTTAAATTGCCACTTCATTTGCCTTTGTTGTCCTGCCTCATCTATATGGCTCCGTTGACGGAGCCATGGAGTCTAGAAACACCTTAGGTGTGGTACCTTATTATTTTCAATATAACAACTTGATTTCAAGAACTATTCACTGCCGGCCACCACATGAAACGTCTTTGTGTCATACTGTTTCTTGTGGCCACATTTTCATCTACCTCTTTTCTGAGACATATGCTAACTGCTGTGCAGTAGGTATTACAGCTATCTTGCACCTTTCCCCCCTCCTAATATTAGATTGCCCAGTGTGAGGGTAAAAAGTCTGCCAGGCATTGCCTGGAGGCTTCTAACATGCCTCAAAGATTATATGTTCTTAAAACTGAAATTATAGAATCTACTCCTCCCAGCTCATAACGGTTTCCTGGTATCCAGTTAAGATCGGATTGGATTGGAATAGGGCCAAACTCTAATCAGAAGTCTGATTATAGTTTACCCTGCATTTTGGCTTTAGATCAAGCAGTTTGGGGTTACTGGCCAGGTCTCTAGTTCTGATCCCAGTTAATTCCCATGGAGCATAAGCTGCCTCCTCTTACCCAGGCAGGTTATTTCTTTATAACCCATAGACATCTTGGCACTCAAAGTCTCCCTCGCTGGCCCAGGCAAGACTGTTGGTAGTGTCTAATACGCTTTATGGCATGTGTTTCTTTTTTACAGACTCAGATACTTGTCCTGCCTCCTAAACCCAAAGACCTGGACTTGAGCACTAAATATCAGTACCAGTCCAGGCACGACCATATGATCTGCAAGTGCCTCTCATTGAGCATCTCATATGCTGCAACCATTGGGGGACTGACCACCATCATAGGGACCTCCACGAGTCTCATCTTCTTAGAGTACTTCAATAAGTAAGTGATACTGCAGAGTCTCTGATATTACAGTAGGGACTTGTGCTGAAGTGGCTATCATCACCTTGATGATCCTATCAAAGAGTTACTCATGTCTAGTGGAAACCCTGCAAGACGTTTGCTGTAGAGATAATTTTGCTTTTATCTCAGATACTTTCTTTTTATATATGCTTTCTCCCCTAAGTCTTTGGGTACGTCTACACTACAGCGCTAGTTCGAACTAACTTAGTTCGAATTAGTTAATTCGAACTAAGCTAGTTCGAACTAACGCATCTAGAACTAAAAACTAGTTCGAACTAGCGTTTTGCTAGTTCGAACTAGTAAGTCCACATTGAGTGGACTCTGAACAGGGCTTAATGATGGCCGGAAGCAGTGCCGGCAGGGCATAAAAGGAGGACTTAGAGCATGGAGATGCTGTCTCAGGCTAGCCGAGGGCTGCGCTTAAAGGGTCCCGACCCCCACCCCGGACACACAGTTCTAAGGGGTGCCCCGCTTGCAAAGAAGTTCTGGCTTGGAGTGCCCTGAGTGCCCACACTGGGCACATCACACCACTCGGCCATCAGCCCGGCTGCACTTGCCGCAGGCTGCCATCTGGGGAGAGGGAGTAATTGGGGGGCTGCAGGAGAGCTTCCACCCCCAGAAGCCCGCAGAGCCAGCCCAGTCCTCCCCATCGGGGGCTCGTACCCCATTCCTCCCTCACCTCCTTCCACTTGCCCTTCCCTAGCCCCCCTTCTTATTGATGTACAAAATAAAGATAACGTTTCTTCCAACATTGACTCTGTCTTTATTGAACAAAACTGGGGGAGACTGGGAAAAGGAGGTGGGAGAGGGGAAGAGAAAGGCTGGGAGAGGGGAGGGCAACTAACATGATCAGGGGTTGGGAACAGGTCCCAGATGAAGAAAGGCTACAGAGACTGGGACTGTTCAGCTTAGAAAAGAGGAGACGGAGGGGGGACAGGATAGAGGTCTCTAAAAGCAGGGGTTGGGTGGAGAGGGTGCATTCAGAAAAGTTCTTCCTGAGTTCCCATAAAGAAGGACTAGAGGACACCAAAGGAAAGGAATGGGTAGCAGGCTTCAAACTAGTAAGAGGAAGTTGTTCTTGACAAAGCAAATAGTTAACCTGTGGAACTCCTTGCTGCAGGAGGCTGTGAAGGCTACAACTAGAACAGAGTTTAAAGGGAAGTGAGATCAAGTGATGGAGGTTGGGTCCATGGAGTCCTATTAGCCAGAGGGTAGGAGTGGTGTCCCTGCCCAAAGTTTGTGGAAGGCTGGAGAGGGATGGCACGAGACAAATGGCTTGGTCACTGTCTTCGGTCCATCCCCTCCAGGGTCCCTAGGGTTGGCCGCTGTCGGCAGACAGGCTACTGGGCTAGATGGACCTTTGGTCTGACCCAGGACGGCCATTGTAAGCTCAGGGCTCAGTGTCGGGGGTCTCAGTGGACCCCCTTGATTTTCATGCACACCTGGTCCTGGGTGGCCAGGCTGGCAGCTCTCCTGCCCTAGACAGCCACTTTCCTGTGCCTAGTGCGGAGATCGTGGACGAGGTCCACGATGTCCGCACTAGCCCAGGAAGGTGCCCGCCTCTTGCGGTCCAGGGCAAGCTCCCGGGAGCCGCCAGCCTGGTCCCGGCAAGAGGGGGAGGGCTGGGGGGCATCGGGTGGGTGGCTCTGTGCCGTGCCAGGTGCTGGCAGGCTTGCACCTGGCACGGGCACCGTAGCCAGCCCGTGCCCCTTTAAGGGGTCCGGGGCCGGGAGGGGGGCATAGAGTTTCCCTGGTGTTGGCCAGAGTGGCCACCAGGGAAACCTGGGGAGGGCTAGCCTCCCACTAGTTCGAACTAAAGGGCTACACAGCCCTTAGTTCGAACTAGCTAGTTCGAACTAGGCGTTAGTCCTCGTAAAATGAGGTTTACCTAGTTCGAACTAAGCGCTCCGCTAGTTCGATTCAAATTCGAACTAGCGGAGCGCTAGTGTAGCACCTATTAAAGTTAGTTCGAACTAACGTCCGTTAGTTCGAACTAACTTTGTAGTGTAGACATACCCTTTATTACTAAGCTTCAGAGGGGTAGCCAAGTTAGTCTGTAACAGGAAAAACTTAAAAAAACAACAAATAGATCAGTAGCACCTTAAAGACCAACAAAACATGCAGATGGTATCATGAGCTTTTGTGGGCGCAACCCACTTCTTCAGATTACAGGAGTATTAGAAGCCCGGATCCAAGAATAAATAAGGAAAGGGGAGGAGGGGGAGAGAAAAAAAGAGAGAAAAAGGAGGGGGAAAGGAGAAAAAAAGAGAGCGAGACAGTGAGTATGTGGTTCCAACAATTACAACAGGCTGATAAGAACAACTAGCACCGCCATTGTTTGGTTGGTAGTTTAAGTCCTAGGATGTGGAAGGTAGTGTGTGAGCCAGCCAATGTCCTTGTTCATACCATTTGCATAAGAATTAAACATGTAAATGAAGTTAAGTTCCAATCCTTCTCTGTGTATTTGGCTTGTGGAACTGGCCTGAAACAAAACAGTTACTTGGAGATCCATTAATGAGTGTCCAGGTAGATTAAAGTGTTCTTCAACAGGTTTTTATGTGTTGCCTTTTTGGATATCTGATATGAGTCCATTAATTCTTTCCTGAAGAGACGGTCCAATTTGGCCAATATACATGGCAGTGGGGCATTGCTGGCATTTGACGGCATAGATCACATCAGTGGATGTACAGTTAAATAAGCCTCTGATGCAGTGGCTGATGTGGTTGGGGCCAGTGATGAAATTGCTTGTGTAGATATGTGAACAGAATTGGCACCAGAGCTGATAGCAGGGGTGGATTCCTGGATGATTATGATGGAGGTGTGTTGTGTGGTTATTGGAAAGAATTTGTTTGAGATTGGGGGTTGTCTGTAAGTAAGGATTGGCCTTTTCCCCAAGGCTTCTGGGAGTGAGGGTTAATTTTCCAGGATAGGTTATAGATTGCTGATAATGCATTGGAGGGGTTTAAGTTGTGGACTGTAGGTGATGACAAGTGGAATCCCGTTGTTTTCTCTTTTTGGCCTGTCTTGAAGTAGTTCATGTCTGGGTACTTTTTTGGCTCTGTCAATCTGTTTTTTTTCACTTCTCCAGGTGGGTATTTCAATTTTATGAATGCTCCCTATAGATCATGTAGGTGTTTGTCTCTGTCTGTGGGGTTTATTACTAAGGATATTTGACTGAAAGCAGGATTTGTATTTCTTATGTGTCCATGTCTAAATGGGAGCTGACCCCTTTTGAAATGATCTAGCCCTATATTAGTATAGTGTATACATATAGATACACAGACGGAATGTTTGTCTGCTTCTTTTATTTTAAAAAAATGCAATACAGGTTGGGCCTCCCTGGTCTGGTACCCATGGGACCTGAACTGTCCCAAATGAGGGAATTTCTTGGCTACAGAGTAGGCCCCTGCCACCGACCTCCCAAGATACTGCCTCTCCCTCTGGCTGGCTCCTCTCCAGTCCCACTGCCACTGGGCTCCAGCCCTGCTGCTCCAGTGATTGGGCTCTAGCACACTGACGCCAGCCAGCTGGGGTTCTCCGGGGTTGGAGCTCCCCAGCCGCTGCAGCCCTGCTTCTGTCCCACCTGGCTGAGTCTTCGCAGGGCTGGGGCTCTGTGGCTGTCCTGCTTCTGTCCCAGCCAGGGCTTTCCAGGGACTAGGCTTCACGGCTGCCCTGCAGCTTCCTGGGGATGAGGCTCACTAGTTGCTGGAAGCCCCACTGCTGCTGTGCCCCACCAGGATGTGGCTCTGCGGCTGCTCCACTGCTGCTGCACCGGGACGGGGCTCCAGGGAGATGGGGCTTGCTGGTTCCATTGCTGCCCTGCCCTGCCAGGGCTCTGCAGGTACAGGGCTCACCAGTCCAATGGGGGGATCCCCTCCACTGGACTCCCTGACTGGCTCACATTCCCAGGCACCGGGGCTCTCTGGTTCAGCAACATTCGTGATCCTGCCAGAGCATAGATGTTGCTGGACCAGAGAGCCCCAGATGTAAGAGGTTCAACCTATACTATTCTGAGGCTCAGAGATAATTTCCCAGAGTAACTTTTGAATGGTTCTTGTAAAACTGATTCTGGGGGTGAGCTCTTATTGGAAGATTTTGATTTTCAAGTATCCTGAAAGAAGATGTATTAGTGCCCCTTGTTATTATCACACTTCCAGCACTTTTTGGTTGCCCTGAGGTGCACTGATAAACAATTTTGCCAGACTCCATCCTGCTGTATTAGTCATTTTATATTTTGTGGCCCAAGACCAGAAGTGCACAGAAACCACATGTGAAATTAACAAGAGTTTCAGTAAGGCGAGGATTTCATTCCTTGTGCTTGCCTGTCCCTCTGAAATTATCTCTACCCTTGTTATCATTTTATTAAAAAGCAATTAACTGTTGAAGCAGTTTGGGATTCAGGACACTATGCAAAACAGCTGTATTGTATTATAATGTCCATTCACAGGTACATTTAATTTCCATCCTCAAACTAACCTATAATTTCCATAGCCATGGTAACTTTTGCATATTACCCAGACTACCCCAAGTATGAATGAATTTGTTTCCATCACAAAATCCTTGGAGAAAAGATGTATGTTATGGAGATGCTGATTTCTATTGAGGTGGAAAGCAGGATATATGGAGCTCTGAGCTTCTTGACTGAGGTTAATCTAGGTCAATATTAATCTCTTTGGATAAAGAATTTGTTTTTCACGGAAAAAATGAAATTAATACATATATTGTGACATGCATTTTGAATCTCTGTTATGCTAGGTCTAATGAATCCCTCCTGTAGTAGCAATAAAAACATTTTGTACCATCAAAACATTTCTACAATACATGTTGAACATCTCTGTGTCCGGCATTGTCTGTTTTGGAAATATCCGTGATCTAACATGGTTTTAGTTAGCCATGTGTCCATCCCTCATGGGTGTGGCCAAATTTCCAGTAGTCCCATAAAGTTTGTTTACAGCCACTAGTCCTGGCTCTCAGTGTTCAGTGCTGTTCTTTAGCTGTAATTTACACCAAAAGGTCTTCTAAGAGCCCAGTAAGCAGTGGAAGTGTTGGTAATGCTGCTAGACAATATTGACCTCCCATGATCTGGCACATTCTCTGGTTCAGTAGGTCAGGTCCCGAGGATGTTGGACTAGAGAGGTTCAACCTGTATATGCAGTAAACGGAACATATTGGTATATGGTATAGTGTTGATATAAGGGCTGATTTGGCATTCATTTGGGAGTGCCTTTGCCATGTGTAATGCAGACCATGGTTATCACAAACCCATGCTAGTACAACCCTTTTACCATACCACATGGCCACAAATGTGTGCATAGCTGCATGTTGAAGGAGTCTTATACAGTTTTATTTTTTCCTTTACAGCCACTATCCAAATGCTGAGGTGGTAAATTTTGGGACTTGGTTCTTGTTCAGCTTCCCCATCTGCCTCCTCATGCTGGTCCTGACCGGGTTCTGGATGCATTGGCTGTTCCTGGGCTGCAAGTGAGTGCAGGTTTCTAGAGCTGTATGGGAATCCCAGGGCTAAAACAGCAGGAGGTATGGCAGCTTCCTCCCAGTGCTGGTGTGAGTTCCCTGGGCACCGTAAACAGAAATATTTTACCACCCCCACACACTCCCCATTAATAAGGATCCCCTTGAGCTGTTTAGGGTCCTACGTAATTGTTTATTCTGCTTATGCCTAGCGCCTGCTCTGCTGGGGGCCACCATTTGAGAATTCACAAAAGCATTAACAATCACACAAATGTTGGGTCCCCTTTTCCATGGATATGGGTCCCATCCACTCCTTAGAGAAAGTCTCCTTTCCTAGTAGCACTAGATGCACAACAATGGTCTTTACTGATGCTTGAGTCCAGTGGCTGAAAAGGGCTGATGAAAATCTATGCTCCGCACTGTCTTTGTTTTTGACGGGAAAAGTTTTTAATATGGCTGTGCCTTGATCAAGGCCATCAGGGAGCCTTCTGATCAGAAGGGGCAATTAGAAGGGGGAAAAAAAGCCAGTTGGTTAAAACATGCCCAATTCTCCTCTCCCACTGCTGTAAATCAGGAGGGATGCCACTAAGGCAAGGAAGCTTACTTTGGTATCAGACCAATGCAAATAAGAGGGGAATCAGGCTCCGTGGGATCCTAGCTGTACCAATACAAAGTGCCATACTCACAGCCACAGAGACAAAGGTGCTATGTTTATCAACAGAAGAGGTGGCAGGGAGAGTGAAAGCTTTTCCTCGCACCCAGGCTGAAGGGATGTGGAGGCATTCAGTCACCATGTCCACAAGACAGTGGCCTCTCTGAGGGACAAAGTGAATTGTGAGGACAAGAGGGAGCTTTGTTACAATCCCTAACATATTTCACACAGGACAATGAATAGCTCTTAAATGATAATGACTTCTGGTGGCTACTGTTCTTGAGAGCATTGAAGAGGTAAATAGCTCTGTAAATAGCTCTGTGTTCTTTTCCCAATCAGTCCCCTGAGTCTTCTAGTTTCCACTTAAAAGGCTGTAATAAATTAATTTTTTTTTTAATCCTGAGAGGAAACAGGCCCTAACATGACCCTTAGTTTTTAATAAACAGAACTGACATTCCACATTGCAGCCAAGAACTCCCCCTGATTAATGCTGTTCTAAAGAACACCAAGGAACTGGAGCATTATCGACCTTTTGTAAAGTGTTGGTTGGTTCCAAGCCTCTTTAATCTCCAACTCTTGTTCTCTGTAGTTCATAAGAGAATATGTCAGGTTAGGAGTTTGGCTTCAGAGCTCTGGCTGAGTTTCCTTCTAAGCCTTGGCAAGTGATCTTGATAACACATCGAAGCAATGTCTAATTCAGTGCTTGCTGACAGACATCTATGGCAGGGATGGAGAACCTTTTTTGGGTCAGGGGCTGCTGACCCACAGAAAAATCAGTCAGGAGCAGCACACAAGTGAAAAACAAACAAAAAAAATGATCCCTCCCCAAAAAGAAAACTTCAAATCCTCACTGACATGGCCCCCAACTAAGAAGGAGAAAGACATTCACCACATTCCCCTTGCACATCAGAGCCTAGAGGAGCCCAACCTACTAGATTTTGTGCTATTCAGCCTCATGGTGGGGCGTTGAAGGTCTAGAGCACCAGTGTGGGCACTACAATGCTGGGAGGGGTCCTGAGCTTCGGGGGCCAGATCCAGGCAAGCTGGGCGCCACATCCAATCCCTGGGCCTTCGGTTCCCTACCCCTGATCTATGGGATTCTTGGTAATGTGTATGCCTTTCTAATAGGGCTCCCACTACCAATCTTCTGCCCCTAGTACTGTGACTGGAGAAGCTCTCCAGTTTTTCTTTCTAGCCTAGAAACTCAAGTTCTTAAGTCAGAATGTAGTAGGGTGACCAGACAGGAAGTGTAAAAAATCTGGACAGGGGTAGAGTGTAATAAGTGCTTATATAAGACAAAGTCCCAAATATCAGGACTATTCTTACAAAATTAGGACATCTGGTCACCCTAGAAAGCAAAGTCTAGGAAGGTCAAAAAGGGAGGGAAATAGTGCTATAAAGTTCTTCCTACCTGAAAAATCCAGAAAAATAATACTGTGACTCCTTGGAACAGAGGAAAGTTGCAGATAGACTCCTAGTGCAATTTACAAAAGCCCCTAAGCAAATTATCTCTCAATGGACTAGAATAGTAGAATGTTGCTACAGCATTTGAGGTATAGTCAGGTAATACTACTAGAAGCAACACAGAGAATGGGGTTAAAAAACAAAAAAGAAGCTTACCAGCATCTCAGTAAACGAATGAGTCCAGACTTTGTGACACACAAAGGCAATTTTCCCTGAGCCTGAGGGCTGCACCTGATTTGCATATAAATTTGTAGGCAGTTTAAATGCATTCAGCCATAAAATGTGCTTGCTTTTGTATCTCCTTGATAGAAGTATAGAAATTGTTTGCTGGCAGAATAGTAAGATCATCAGCTTTGACTTTACCCTTCAGTTACAGAAAGAGTGAAACCTTACAAGAATAATCCTGGTTTAAATAGTGATAGAATTATCAAAGGCAGTCTTATGGACAACAGACCTTGTAGTTCTGGGGATTCCCAGCATGCATTTACCAGATCACTTAAAGTAAAGAAGATTTCACCCAGAGCTTTCAAGAAGTCAAATGGGATGGGGCAGCCACCAGAATGCATCTTAAGTGGGCTGTACTGAATTCTATCCTTTAAGGGAACAACACACTATATAGAAAAACTAGTCCCAGTCTAGAACAAAATCCCTATATGTGCTGGGCCTTAATATATCCACTATGTGCCGTAAAGTGATTGTAAGCTGTTTGGTATCAGAGAGGTAGCCGTGTTAGTCTGAATCTGCAAAAGTGGCGAGGAGTCCTGTGGCACTTTATAGACTAACTGAAGTGTAGGAGCAGAAGCTTTCGTGGGCAAAGACCCACTTCGTCAGATGCAAGTGTTAGGACAGATGCAAGGTGCATCTGACGAAGTGGGTCTTTGCCCACGAAAGCTTATGCTCCTACACTTCAGTTAGTCTATAAGGTGCCACAGGATTCCTCGCCGCTTAAGCTGTTTGGGCATTCTGGTGTTCCTAAGGACTGCCTGGCATTGACACCAGCTGGATGTTGCAGGTCTGGTGAAGCTGGGTGTGATGGGGCATGGTGGAAAGGGGGTAGCATGGCTGGAACACTAATGTGCTCCAGTGATTATGGTCTGGCATATTGACCTCTTGTGGGTTCTTACCAGGTGGTATGTATTAGAACAACTCTGAGACTGCTCATGCTGGGGGTTGAACTGAATCCCAGCATCCCTGGGAATTGGATGAGTGCAAAGGTGATACACAGCAATCTTCCCCACTTTTAATGTCATGTCCTGCACCAAGCGCATCTCAACCATCCATCTCAGCTGTCTCGTCTACTGCATAATTTGCTATGTCACCTTCATTCTGAAATCTGATTCCTGTCTCTCATTTGGCTGTGCCAAATTATCCTTCTCAGTTTTAAAGAAACATGTTCTCTGAGCAAGAAGAAGAAGACCAAACGAGAAGAGATGTCAGAGAGGAGAATACAAGAGGAATATGAGAAACTGGGGGATATTAGGTAAAAAGAGCATATTTTCCTGTGGAATTTGCCTTGAATGCATTGGAACTGATCTTTGTTTTCTCCTCCAAGCTGAATTTGTCTTATGTACATTGGACTTGATCTCTCAGTTCTTTCTCCCTATTGAATCAGTCCCGATGTTATAAAAATTGTTTCTCTTTTTTTCAGGGTAGGTATTAAGTTCTCTAAAATAATAAGTCAAATCAAGTGACTTGAATAAAAACAGCTATTTGTTAAGGGCAGGCAGAGGGGAAGGTAAGAAAAGGGCATTAGATACAGACTCGGACCAATACATCTGGACTTGCCCCTACAATTAGGATTCCAAACTAGAAACCCTAGAAATTAGAAAGGGATCTGTTTTCCAATTCCATATCAGATGTGGCAAAGAAAAGCTAATTTTGCAAGGTGTCTACCTCTCAAGATGGGACTTCTCTCCTGAGATCTGCTCTTCTTCAGATTTCTCAGTGTTCAGTTGAAAGTTCATGAGATCAGTTTGCAGGATTTTTGCACAATCAAACTTCAATCTAAAACCCAGCGCTTATTCAGCTTCTGAAAATTGAACTTTAAAACCAAATACCAGATCAGAATACTGACGAGTATTCATGTTTGCGGTTCAAATAGTAATGTTTGTTTATTTTAGTATTTGTAATTATATTTTTCATATGGTTTTAAAAATCACATAGAAAGCTATTTACAGTGCAGAAATGATGGAAAGTCTATCTCACTGCCAAATTTCAGGTCCAGAATCATAGAAATTCCATGAGAAGACAAGATTTTGTATTTGCTTGGGCTCATAAATGTCTCATGACAAATGAAAGTATAAACACCAATAGAGATACTCAGCTTTATTATTTTCTGAGGTAACAGCTGGGACTCAAACATAAAACTCTAGTTCAAACTGATCTCCCATTTTATTCTCTTTGTGGAGTTTTTCCTTGTGTATTGAAGCCAATCTCTAATTTCTTTCTCTCTGTTGAATTTTCTCCTGGATTTTGACATTAATCTCAGGTTATATTCTTGCTTTTTCTTCCCACCTCACTTCCCTAGCTATCCCGAGATGGTGACTGGGTTTTTCTTCATCCTGATGACCTTGCTTTGGTTTACTCGGGAGCCTGGCTTTGTTCCAGGCTGGTCATCTTTCTTTGAGAAGTGAGTAAGGTCACCTCCTAATCAGCTGAGAAGAATGAGGTTCTGATTTTCCTGGGTTTCTAAAGCAACTTGGTTGATTGGTTTTTGGCCATAGAATCTCAGGATGCCAGCAGCAATTTTGGTCAAGGCTGGACCAAATTGAATCTTAATCTTAAACTGAGGGGTATTCACTATTTTAACTATACCTGTTGACACAAGCAAAATCATGTCCCTCTGTCTCCAGGTGGCAGGGTGATTCCATTAGCGTATGAGAAACAACATGAGAAAATTGTTCCTGGTAGAATCAAGAGAAGGGTAATTCTGAAGTCAGAAGCACAAGTTTAAAAAAAATAAGTTCCAAAAAACATGTTTGCTGCTAGGTCTGTTTGTTGTTATAATTCACAGTTCTGAGGCATGGGGCTTGGTTTCATACTTTAGCACAGGTTGCATCAGAGAACCTGCAGATTGTTTTTAAAGTCATTGTCATTTTCCAGTTCATCCATGCAGACAAACAGTCAGATTTTCTCCCAAAATTTGTTTGGTTTTTGTAAACATAACTCCTTCTGTCACTCTCTGTTCTACCAGGAATACTACAGATGGTTCAGTATTTAAATCCTGAACAGATCTATTGGGTAGATTCATGGACTTTGAGACCTGAAGAAGAACCGTTATTAGTCATTAGAATGCTAAATAATTATTGAAGAATGAGTGAAGCTAGCTAGAGTACACAGGCTCAAATCAAGGGAAAACACCAGTTTATTCCCTTCAGATTTTGGGGCACATTTTCTAAAGGACATCTGCTAGGTTTTCAGTATTTGCAAAATTGCATGCATTGAGCCCTGCATGAATACAAAATTAGTATCTACATCCAATCTGTGATCTTCAAAATTGACTCATCTGTGGGGCTGATTATCACTGGTTATAAAGCAGATATCCATGGATTTCCAGGCTCTATGGGTATGTCTAGACTACATCCCTCTGTCGCCAGAGGGATGTAAATTAGACATCCCGAAATTGCTAATGAAGCGGGAATTTAAATATACTGCACGTCAGTAGAATAAAAATGGCCACCATTTTTTGCTGACGCAGCACTATGCTGGCAAAAAGCGGCAGTAGACGGGGATCAGTCAACAAGGAAAGCCTTTTCTGACCAATCCTGTAAACCTTGTTGGATGAGGCATAAGGGATTGGTCAGAAAAGGCTTTCCTTGTTGACCGATCTCCATCTACTGCCGCTTTTTGCCAGCAAAGTGCAGCGTCAGCAAAAAGCGGCGGCCATTTTTATTCTAATGAAGCACGGGATATTTAAATCCCCACTTCATTAGCAATTTTGGTATGTCTAATTTACATCCCTCTGGTGACAGAGGGATGTAGTCTAGACATACCCTATGTATGTGCACTGATATCTTTCCACACACTCAAAGTGCAAACACAAGGACTTGTGACTGTAAATCTCTAACAACTTTCCATGGATTTATACTTACATTTGTGCAAGTGTTAGAATTTTTTTATGCACATCACATTCTTGTATTTGTGTTGGTGCGGGAATGAGCTGAAATTATGGTTAAAGTATTTCCCTCTATAATATATAGGATAAATATATAGCCTGATAAGTGAAGGAAAGGTACACCAAGCCCAACAACAAAAAATAAACTTGAGTGGCACACTTATTCCCCCATGCCTGCTGTTGAAACCATGAGGTTTTGTATACATACTTCACTACAGTAACTTTTAGTATATAATGTTATTATATAGCCATAATCACAATGTTTCTTTCCTAGGAAAGGCTACCGGACTGATGCTACTGTCTCTGTCTTCCTTGGTTTTCTTCTGTTCCTGATTCCAGCAAAGAGACCATGCTTTGGAAAGAAAGTTAAAGGTAAGGATTCATCTAGAACAGGGTTACTCAACCTGGGGGCCACAGTGATACAGCACATGTGGAGGGCTGCAACTTAAGTGTGGTTGCATATACATGCAAATATATATGCACATATATGCAAATAATTTCTTTCATACTGATGTGCATGAATACAAAGATTAGGGCAAGACTATACAACATGCAGGCCTCATTTAAGTCAGTTCTGCTGATATTAATAAAATGCAATATTCACCCAATTTCCACCCATATGACAGCACCTTTAATGAGCAATGAGAGTCCAGAAATTTAACTCCTAAAATGTATATCAACAGAAAACCATTATATTGACTCACCGTTGTGAAGCATGTTCCCAGCGGAGGCCATGTTCAAAGGATCCCACCTGTGGGCCGTGTGTTGAGCCCCGTGTAAACCCAAACTGCACTGCAGGCCGCAAACAAATGGGCCGTGGCCACGTGTTCAGTAAACCTGATCTAGAATTAGACTTGCCACAACTTTTTAATAAGAGGATGTAATCCCCATCCTCTTGTTTTATGGCTACATTAAGGTCCCAAAACTTTTCTGTTATAATATAGGATCTTAGTGTGGGAACGGTTGAGAACCTCAGTCTTAAATATTGCTGTTGAGTATGTAGCAATAGTGGGTGTATATTAGAACAGGCAAAGAACTCAATCCTTGCCAAATTTCAGGGTTACAAGAACTGGAGAACTGCTTGGTACAAACAAACAAACAAAAGTCTAATGTACTACTAATGATAATGTGGATAGACACCAATCCATTTTAAGTTAACATTACTGATGACAGAGTCTTCTTGAGAGTGGTTATTATTTATAGGTCTCAATCAGGATTGGGGCCTCTCTGTGCTATGCATTGTACAATCATATGAAGACATGGTCCTTTGACATTTGTTTCCATATTTTACTTAGAAATTACATGTATGTATTTTACATTGCAAATCTCCATATAGGTATATACAGCATTTAGGGGAAAACCAATTAACAAGTCTAATTTAACAAAAGACTCAGACTTCTAAAAACTAATACTACCACCAGGAAAAGCCTGAGAAAATAGATGGGCCTTGTATATTGTCCTAAAATGAAACACAGTTGGACTCAGTTTGGCCAGGAGAAATGGATTCTTTCTACAAATGAAGCCCCTTTTCTGAGACTGTCCAACTGTCAAAACCCTGACTGTTTTTACACACACAGAGACATTTTTCAAATACATGTGCATACACACACACTTCTCAAATAGCCATTCCCTAAACCATAGGACTATATAACCATCAATGTCAACTCCAGACACCTATGGGAATCCAGTCCAGCCGTCAGAGAATTTAGGCACTATGCTTCCTGAGGCTGACACACCATGGAGGTTGGCAGCTGCATTCTGCACCTGCTTTATCCTAAAGATGTTCTTCAAAAGGTAACCCTACAGAGAGTGCATTTGAGTAATTCTACCTAGAGATCACAAAGTTAGAGGTCAGTGTTAAATGCTCCATATCTTACAGAAATGGCTGGTTTAGCATTAGCTATGTACCTTTGTTTTGCTTTAACATAGAAGATGGTGAAAATTCTACAGACATTAATTCAATGGAGCCAATAATTACATGGAAGGACTTCCAGAAGACTATGCCCTGGGAGATTGTTGTGCTGGTTGGAGGAGGTTATGCTCTAGCGGCTGGATGTAAGGTATTGAGTTAGAGAATATCTAAAATACTTACAAGCTTGAACTGTTATTTTAACCTGTGATGTTCTGGCAATTCTGGTAACAAAATTACTATGACACTTTCAAAAAAATACACCACCTAAATCTGTGAGATGTTCTTCTGAAAGTTGTTCACCTAACACAGTAAAGCAACTTGCTATGCGTTCTCTTTCTTGATGACTGGGAAGTAGCAAACAAGAGTTACAAAAAAACCCAGTCATCTACTTTGATACAGTGTTACCATTGAAAACACTGCTTCAGCCTTCATGCCCACATACAAGTATCTACTGGTTTTGGTGATGGTAGGGACTAAAACAAAATAAGTACAAATGAATCGAATTAGATTAACAATCCTTGGAACCCGGATTTGCAGAACTACAGCACAGGAAATGTCAGCACCGTTATTTTTATAGTAGCACCCCAGACAGCCCCCAGTCTGAGTTTGGGTCCCATTATACTAAGTGCTATAAAACATATATGTAGACATGGTCCCTGTAAACTTTCCCCACACAGTGAGCCTCAGTTCTGACCGGGAAGGACAACCTTCACAAGTGAGGGGGAAGTACAGTCCTTCTGTCCATTCAGTTTTGGTCTCTCTTCTAACTGGCTAGTAGTGCCATTTAGTGCCAAACAGGACTGCCAACAGAACTGCCATTCCCCTTGGCAAGGGGGTGGGAAGCCAGCTCTGGGACCCTGGGAAGGACCTCGGGTGAGGCTGGAGGCTAGCCTTCCTGAGCCAGCCCTTCAGCACTGCCTGCCCCATACCTCCCAGGGCTCTGGCCACTGCCATGGTAACAGCCATAGTCAAGAGCCCTGGTTCTTTTAAAATTGCTGAGCCATGCAACAACTGCCCCTTTTGTCCTCCTCCCCCACCATCAGGAGCTCTGGTACCAAATGAGTTTTGGACATTTAGCTACAATAGAACCTCAGGTGTGAACTGACTGGTCAACCACACACCTCATTTGAAAACTGGAGTATACAATCAGGCCATAGCAGAGACAAAAAACAGAGGTGGGGGACGGGGAGAGAGGAGGAAGCAGAGTACAAACACTGTGTTAAATGTAAACTACTAAAAATAAAGGGAAAGTGTTTCTTTTTTAAATGGTGTCCCTAACCTCTGTTTGTCAGAGGGTGGAGATGGATGGCAGGAGAGAGATCACTTGATCATTACCTGTTCGATTCACTCCCTCTGGGACACCTGGCATTGGCCACTGTTGGCAGACAGGGAACTGGGCTGGATGGACATTTGGTCTGACCCAGTATTGCCATTCTTATGTTCTTATGACATGGTAAGGCAACTGCGTGCTAGTTTAAATTAATTAAGAGGGTTAAAAGAAGCATTTTTCTTTAGCAAAGTTTCAAAGCTGTATTAAGTCAGTGTTCAGTTATAAAATTTTGGAAGACCAACCGTCACCTTATATGCACAGTTACAAACACTTCATAGTTACAAACAACCTCCATTCCCAAGGTGTTAGTAATTCTGAGATTCTACCGTGCACTAGGAATAGGATTGAAAGCACTAATTTAATGAACGTGGGCTACTAAATAGGAGCTGTCCAATTTAATGAACAAAAGTTCTTAGCAGTGGGTTACTCCATTGCAAACTCTCAGTTACAAGGATTTGGATTTGAAACTTAACTTATATCGGCCATTATCTCATTCTCATTTGTTTCTTCCAGACCTCTGGCCTTTCAACATGGATTGGGCGTCAGATGTTGTCCTTGAGCAGTCTTCCCTACTGGGCTGTCACTCTGCTGGCTTGCATGTTGGTGTCCATGGTAACAGAGTTTGTTAGTAACCCAGCAACCATAACTATCTTTCTGCCTATTTTATGCAGTATGGTGAGTAAAAACAATGGATTTTATGCTGTTTTTTTTTTCTTTTAGGCTTCATGGAATATCTTAAGACTTTAGGCTATTGGTTCTGTGAGCCAAGATAAAACTGCTTCATTTTGGGTGCCACTGCTTTGCTCTTTCTTTTACAGAAGCATTAATAAGCATAGTCAGCCATCAGGCCTACATGCAGTATTTTTTGAACTCCCAGAAATGCACTCAGCACTTCTCAAAACAAATAAAAGCATATTCCCTGCCCTGAGGGACATACACTTTACGTGTGTCAGAAAGGAGGAAAGGGAAATGAGAAAAGGAAGGACAAGTCAGACAGTAATAAGATCATATAATTACTCAGCAAAGCATGTACATGTCTTGAATCTTTCTAAATTCTGTTTTGTATTTACAGTTCATTAGTTAAGAGTCCTCATTTTTTTTCTGGCAGAAACATAGAAGATTTATTTGAGGGGTGGGAAGTGAGTTGGTAAACAATATGGCAGGACAAGAACAAGGACAGTATGGAAGAATGAACAGAGACACTTGTGAGAGAGGAAGACATTGTAGGCTTGTTTCACTAGCAGAATATGTGTGTGTGGGGGGAGGGCAAACAATAATTATACCCTATTTTAGTACAGGCAGTCCCCGACTTACGCGGATCCGACTTATGTCGGATCCGCAGTTACGAACGGGGCTGCCCCGGGAGGACACGGACTGCGGAACCTTGCGGTCCTGCCGCCCGTGTACTCCGGGGCTTTCTCCGCGTCTCCCTGGTCTGCAGACCAGGAAGACACGGAGCAAAGCCGCGGGGGGGCTCAGGCAGCGAGGCAGCCCAGGCGCGCCTGGGGTGCCTCGCTGCCGGCTTCCCCGAGGCTTTGCAAAGCCTCGGGGAAGCCGGCAGCGGGACAGCCCAGACGCCCCGCGGCTGTCCCGCTGCTGGGGTCCTCAGAGGCTTTGCTCCCCGTCTCCCCGTCGCCGCCCGCGTCTTCCTGGTCTGCTGGGGTGGGGGGGGGGGGCGCAGCTAGTACGCCCCCCCCCCCAGCAGACTAGGCTTTTCTCCAGACGCCTGTGGCAGAGCAGCTGGGGTGCTGCCGGTTGGTCCCTTTGATCTGAGGAAGTGGGTCTAGCCCACGAAAGCTCATCACCTAATAAACCATCTTGTTAGTCTTTAAAGTGCTACATAGTTCTGTATTTTGTTTCAGCTACACCAGACTAACACGGCTACATTTCTATCACTATTCTACTTGGGGAAGGAATTCATCCTGTCAGCCTATAGTGACCTCTGCTGGATGAAGTTGGGAACAGCACTTGTTAGAACTAGAACAGGGGTGGGCAATAAAATAGCTGTGGTTCACCAGGGTTAGTCCCTGGTGGGCCACTGCCACTATATTTACCTGCACCTCCGCTGGTATGGGCAATCACAAATCCCATTGGCCAGAAGCTTTGCTCTTCTGTACCTCTGGAGGCGTAAATACAGAAATGTGGGGACCCACCGGGGCTAACCCTGGCAGATGGAATCTGGCCCATGAGCCAGTATTTGCCCACCCCTGGACTACAAGGAGCAATGCAGAATACAGCTGCCCCAGGATAATGGAGGAGGGAAGTAAATGGGAGAAAGAAAATAGAGTTAGAGTGACTTCTTCTCTTCTTTACAAATATGTTAACGACTAAACAAAAGTTCCTAGATAAAGAATATCTTGAAATTTAAGCACTACACTCTCTTTTCAACTATGGGAAAAGGATAATGAGTTTACAATTAGGTCTTAAAATGTAGGGAATAGAGGGTACGTTAACAATTCTAGATCTTGGGGGGAGGGAGAGAGAAACAGACAGGTGTCTTTTATCTGTAATTACAGCAAACAACTTAAAGGCAATGTGAAACTTCTCTTTCCCACCCCCACCTCTTCTCTCTGCAGTCAGAAACCTTGCATATCAACCCTTTATACACCCTGATTCCTGTAACAATGTGTATTTCCTTTGCGGTGATGCTGCCAGTGGGCAATCCCCCAAATGCCATTGTCTTCAGTTATGGGCACTGCCAGATCAAAGACATGGTAAGTCCTGAGAACTGTCACATTTTCCCAAGCTTAAAGTGAACTGAACTCATCATCGTATATGGGATCTGGAAATAATCACAGGAGTCATGTTAATGTAATGTGACAATGACCAGCAGCCAGTGTTCTCTGTATGCTGAGCACTTGGGTGGCCACCCATGAGAAATACAAATGCCACCCAGCTGATTAGCAGAGCACCCACAGCCAGCAGCATGTGTGTCTACTGGTGGCACACATAATAAAATTTATTCTGCACACTGATGGAAAAGAATAGAGGGAATATTGTTCAGCACTGTAACCATTTCACAGTAACTGTCATTTTAAGAACTTTAGCTGCTGGAGGTGTGCTCTGTTTTTTAAAATGAATATAACTCCTGTGTAATGTCTGAGAGGATGACAGTACAAAATTCCCCCATCCAGTTCTCCTGGAATACAGTAGCAATCCTGGATGAGAGAGATGAGGTTATGTCTATGGTTGGAGATGGAGAGGTACATTCCAAGTCCAAGAGTTATACCTAAGATAGCTCTGATTCAGCTAATGTACTAAAACTAGGCTATGACGTCAATGGCACAAGGGGAGGCAGGGGCTAGCTGCCTCGAGTTTGTACCTCTCTGAAACCTTAGTTATGTCTTTGATGTAGTTAGCCCCTTCTGCCACTCACACTGCAATGGCCACCGTCTATCTTCAGCATGCTGCCATGTGTTTCTAATCTGGAATTTACACCCTTGGGAACCTTTGTACACATAACTTGTGTGAGCAGAGTGCAAGTGAGGAAGCTAGAGGGGTATGATAAAAGAGATTTATCATATATTTACAATTAATCTATAGCTATCACCTTGCACATGTGGTATAAATATATGGTAGAGATGTCCGTGCGAGAAATTATAGTCATGTGATGAATTGCATTGATTATACACCTTTGACCACATCTTCTGAACTTTTCCCACTTATATACACACTCTCACATACAACTATTCATTAGGCTTTTTCTGCCATGGTAGTCAGCACATTTACTTTGTTCTTTATGCAACTGGGAGCATGAGGGAATTGACTGTTCTCCACTGTGCACCCTACCACCTTCTGTGTTTATTAATTAATGCTTTCTAATCTGCTTGACATTCATTGTACTATGTTTGTTTATTTTTTCCCTTTAGGTGAAAGCTGGCTTGGGTGTAAATCTCATTGGTCTAGTGGTTGTCATGGTGGCGATCAACACTTGGGGGATTAGTCTCTTCCAGTTGGATACATTTCCAGATTGGGCAATGGTCAGCAATGTAACTGGTCAATAATAATCAGCAATGACAAAATTTGCAGAACCAAAGCTGATAGGCAAAATATTTAGTTTAAATTGCACAAATAAATAAAAAAAGAAGAAACTTGAGTGCATATAGATTCAGCACCTTTGGCACAACCAAAGGGAGGTCTCCTGTGAAAGATCCCTTGCCCTTTATCGTTTTCATGTTCAAAATCAACAGTGAGAACAAAAGTCAGATTTGCTTTGATTTATTGCTGCTTACCCTGAGATACCATAATTCCAAAAGAAAAGCCTGCTTACAGCTTTTCCCTTGCGAAAATACAATTACATAGACCCTTCCCTTGAAAATACAGGATCTATGATTCCAGTGAGAGAACTCAAGAACATAATGGATACCCTACAGATTTCCACAGCTGATGCTTTTTAAGTTTTTTTGAGTTATTGTTGTTTCCGAAGGACCGATTTGTCAGAAACATAGAAGGTGGAGAAAAATCTGATTAGTAAATATGTAACACCCACAACAATGGGAGGGAAGAAACAACTACAGACAAAAGGCCTGGGTGCGGCTGTAGGAGAGGGCAACCGAAAGTTTTCCACCATGCTAGCATGAAAACTCATGTGCTGCAGTACTCATGGTGTCTCTTCTGGAAAAGGCAAGTTCAGAACCTCCTGCAGATGCCAGTTGGAAAGTATTTGGCAGGCCTAACAGTCTTTTTTAGTCCACTCATGTGAGAGCTCCCTTTAGAAGCTGTTTAGGGGGCATCACTCCCTGAAAACTCTTATGCGGCCTGGCCACACATTCTCTAAATCAGTGGTCACCAAACAGTAAATCGGGATCTACTGGTAGATCCTGGAGCCTCTGACAGGTGATCCTGACTGGTTTGACCAGGAGTCTTGTCAAATGCCTCCACTTCAGCTGCCCCTCCACCCAGCGCTGCTCATCTCCTGCCCTTTGCCTTGGAGCTGCGCCCCCCCCCCCCCCAGCCCCAGAAGCCTCCTGTTTGCTGTGCAGAGCCCCTCTCACACTCCAAATCCTTTAGCCCAAGATCGGGGCCTGCACTCCAACCCTCTGCTCCTGTCTGATGAAAGGGAGGGAGAGTGGAGGAAAGAAGGAGGACAGAGTGAGCAGGGGTAGGTCCTCAAAGGGGCACAAAGGAGGCAGGGCAGGGTATTTGGGTCTGAAGTAGATCCTGGATTACACTTAAATTCAAAGTGATCTTGTGCTTAGAAAGGCTGGAGACCCCCTGCTCTAAATGGAGAAGAGACAGTCTCATCCAAATGCTGCTCCATGAGTAGGGAGCAGGCTGAAAAGGCGTAACTCTGGTATATCTCACCATCACCACATTCACTTACCTGCTTTCTAGCAGCCCAGAGAACAGGAGCCCCAAACTAAGCTAGCTTCAAGATACTGTAGCTAAGAGGCACACCAAGAGTTTGCCTTCATTGTAATGTAAGGCCAGGGTTTGAACTCAGGCTCAAGACTAATCCCACATTCCATGGACGCACTAATTGCTCTGACCCAGAGGCCCAGGACTCCATAAGGGTCAAGGTTCCAAGCCTTACTTCTTTGCAGAGTAGCCCCAGCCCCACAGGACTTGTGCACTGGGACACAGCCACAGGTATTACTCAATTCGATGAGTTGGCTTTCTTTGTCCTCTGGACAGTGAAGTTGATGGACATTCGTTTTCCAACATTGTACCACAGAGGGCTAGAGCAGCCACATTTTGGGAGGGTGCTAGGCAGTGTGGGATATGGGTGTTTGGAGTCGGGGCCGCATAATGCAGTGTAGACTTGGGACATAGGATTCAGTGATCGTAACTGGGGTTACAAATGAGTGTAGACACTCAAGCCAAATAGAGTTCTGTCTCCTTGGGCTTACACTGCAGTGCAACGCTACCCCAAGGAGCCAGTCTCTCTTACCTTTATAAAAGTGTGTGAGCTGCATTATGGACTGGATCCCAATGATCCATGGCAGGTTTTCATTATGTAACATATTTTTAATCACTGATTTAATGTCAGTCTTTGATCTATTAGGAAAATTGGCTCCTATATAATCACTATCTATGTTCTTTAATCTGTTTTTATAGAGTTCATTCAGTAGACTTCCCACTATGAAACTAGCATCTCTCACAGGTAGTATGAATTGTCTGTAATACATCAATGAGATGTCAATAAAATATTCAATGTGTCATGGTCTAGTGCTCTATAAGCCTACAAATGAGACTCATGCTTACTTTTCTCAACTGCTGCTAAGGCAATTTTCCAGGTGGATGTTAGTAATGGTGTAGTGATTACATTTTAACAAGCAGTTTCCTGTAATATACTCTATATAATTAAGGGTGTATGTATTTGCAGATAGGGGTGATGAAGGATGGGGGAATCTCTCCATTGCCCCTTTCATTTAACAGAAACACTCCATTATAATCATAACAAAAGAAAAAGGCAACACCACTTAGCAAAACAATTTATATTGAATGTACTTGGTGGAAATTTGTTCCTGAAAAATACTGTGAGTCCTGTATATCGATAGTATAATGTAACGCACTGTTTAATACATGCTATGTATCCCCTCTCTTTAGCTGTTCCATAGACAATAACTGCCAAGTTCTTCTCCCAAAGATGATCTTAGTCCTTTAGCTCTAGTTTTGGGCTGGAGATCTTGAGTTCAGTCCAGATCATGATGCATGCAGGGACTACAATAGCATAATGTCCCAGCTGCCTGCATTTAAATGTGGGTGAGTGGATGCATAAACTTTTTAAAGGAGTCCAGGATATTATTGTTCCTTGGCAGGTTATTACTGTTAAGAGGGAGAGACTGCTGACTTCATCTGGTCTTTGGTGAAATACTATTTTAAAAGGTTGTACAAGGCCATTTCCTTGAATGCAGTAGAAACAGTTTCCTTGCTCAGATATCCAAATCTGCCTTTCTAGCTGGTACTGTGCCCAAAAAGCCCACTCTCAGATTCTTCCCAGGGCCACATTCATACTGCTTCTCTCACTGTCTGATAACTTTCTTGTTCCTTTTTGTCACACTCACTAAGCTATACCCACATCAGTCCTAGCATTTGCAATCTGTCTCCAAGAAAACCACTTGGGCTACATCATTTGACTTCTATTTAGGCCTTGCCATGTCTTGGCCGCTGGCTTTTATTAGTTCAGCTATCATTAAACAAAAGGACTTTTAATTGCCCCTTCATTTAGCCCAAATGAAAGGTGACTAGCAAGTCCATCAGTTTGAACAAGGTCTGTGATTGCCCATAGACCAGACATCTTTGCTGGCAGCCACCAACATCCATGAACAAGATTACATGTGTTTGGAAACTTGATGCATCCCAAAAGCAAATATTTAATTATTGAGAAGTATTTTCAAGGGTCATTTCTGACAGGGCTAATGGGGAGTCCCAAAGTTCAGGCTCCAGCTTGAGCCTGAATGTCTACATGATAATTAAACTGCCCCTTAGCCCAAACACCACACTCCACATCAGCTGGGACAGGCCAGCTGCAAGTGTCTAAGTGAAGTAGTACTAAAAATGATAAATGAACAAGGGTAAGAAGAACCTTTTAAAACACTTATTTACCTTTATAACATAGTCATATCAACTTCAGATTTCTCTTTTCCAATTACCAAATATATTTTTCTTCAGAAAGGAAATCAAGTCATCGCCATATACTTTGAACATTTCACACACAAATACAATCAAGCCTACTAAAAGTTCTCTCTCAGGCTGACACACAAGAAAATGCCAGGTTTTTCTATCCAAAATTGCTTTTCCATTTTAACTAGTAGTGCTACTGTACTGTCTACTAAACTATATTATAATCCTACATGCAAATAAAAGGTTAAAAAGTAGATTCCATTTTAAGAACAAATATTTAATACTGTTACACTGATGTAAATCCTGAATAATGCTTTTAAAGCCAACTGAATTACTCTGGATTTACACTGAGCAAATTTTCACTCTTATAGTGGAGTCATATTTTCTTTCCTGAGGCAGAGATCCTTTTGTGCAAGCAGTAGTTGTGCCAACATTTATACAACAGTTGTTTGTCTCCCTCTGGCATGCAAACTACAAATCATAACATTTAAGGATGGATTTCAAAGAGTCAGTTTTTTCCATCCTTTTGCACAATGGACCTAACTCAGCAAGACATTCCACAGATCTTTAAATTGTGATTTGCAGAATAAGGCATGACTCAGTGGGAGTAAACATAGCAGAATTTGGCATTCAGCCTCCTAAATTCTCAAAGGTATGTAGTCTCCGAGTTTTTAACTGAAATCAACCGATGTTAAGAGCCTAAATACCTTTGAGGATCTGCGCGTTAGTCCTGTTCCTAGGAGACTGCTGAACATTTCCTACAGATAGGAAATGTTTGAGGTTTCAAGATTCTTTTAGAGCATAACAGATTACATAAAGGAAAGAGCAGGAGCTTTTCACAGAGATGGGCCACTAAGCAATGTATGAGAATTGTATTTATAAGTATAATGTTTAAGGAAAGGTAAAGAAAGTAGGGACTCTTGCACTGAAAGAAACAGGTGGTCTTGCTTATGATGAAATTGTAATGATGATTTAAAGGGAGACTTTTTTGAGTTTTCTAAGTAGAAGATAAATGCTGGTCTGTAAATGTGAATGGCAAGAAGAAATTTGTAGCATGACACACCATAAAAATGTAGAAGGAAACTGTCATTCTACGTTAATAGATTGTACCCTCCAATAACCATGAAAATAAAAACTTCATCTTTAAGTGAATACTTTTATTGAACTACGGGACTGTGCCCATTGCTTGCTACACTCGTGAACCCCCCTCTCTTTGGTGGCTTTCATGGCCAGAGAGCATGATGATGTCATTCTGTCACCAGGCAGGAAGAAACTTTTGTATATATATTGAGAGAAAAGGAGAACACGCCCCAACCAAAAATAAAACCAAATGAGGTTTCAAGGTATTTATTGCAACAGCAATACTTGTGGCAACAGTGCTTTTTCACATTGTGCTAATCTTTCAGAATATACCATAGTTTTAAATTAGCTAGCTTCTCTGTCTTTTTAGAGAAGGGATGAGATAAAAGTTGAGTAGACTAATTTACAAATGATCTATTTAAAAATAATTGTATGGGAATATTTACAAGTTTATAGGTGACCATGTATAATACAGAGGTATACAGGAAGCTGATGCAGTGTTTGTTACTGTGACAGATCCAGACTAGTTGAATGCTGCAGTCTAATGGAAAACAGATATGCTGGGCTCTGGGTAAAAGGTTTCTTTTTCCTGAGTAACCAGGGACAAGCCTAGTGTAGCACAAACTGCTTCAGGCAATAAGAGCTTGCCAGAAGCAGCAACCTAATCAGATCACCTGCAGCCCATTAAGACCTGCTGGAGCTTGTTTAAAATGTCCCCCTGCAGGGAGGACAGAAGCCCAAGGTTTGAGAGTGAAGAGGTACCCTGAGTGAGAGCTGAGGACTGTGAGCAAGGCAAAGTGCCATGGAGGAGCAGGACTGACTTACTCAGGTACCAGAGGAAAGATACTGGGAGGAATCATTTGGGGAAGTGGCCCATGGGAAAAGCTTCCAGACTGGAAGTAGAGGAAACCCTGTCTGTTGCTGCTGCCTTAGAGTCCCTGGGTTGAAACTGGAAGTAGCAGGTAGGCCTGGGTTTTCCCCAACTCTCCCCATGCCACAACAGAGTCTCCCCCTAACAGGGGAGACTAGGACTACAGAAGGGTTTTCACTCCAAGGTGTAGACTAGTATATGACGAGGCTGTCTCAGTAGGCTGTGACCCTTGCCTCTAGTAAAGGGAAAGAGGCTGTGTGGAGGGTCACAGTGAGCCTCTGAGACAAACACTATCCTCCAGAATTGCAGGACCCTTGGGGCATGGCCAGAGCATTGCCACACTACATATAAATGTAATTGCTTGTTTTGGGGGCAGGAGTATGTTCAGTGCTAGTTTACAGTTTTAGACAGTTGAAAGAATACTTATTGAAAAAGTCTCAATGAAAACTTGCCAGAGCTCTAGGGGCAGTCTGCACAGGTGAGCTTTGAAGCATGTCTGTGAGGATGTGATTGGACATGCAGCAATGTGAACTGATGGCTGAAGTTGACCTCTGACATCGACTCACATCCAGAACTTTAAAACACAGTAAAAGAAGATAAGGCTATTACAAGATGAAATATGAAACAAGGGAAAAGGGGCTTGTTTCAATCAGTGATATAGTCACTACTTTCTATGGTCCCAACTACCCTGCAACAGAGAAAAAAACCCCACAGCTCTGTTTTCATGCAACATCTGTTCTGAGGATAAGTTCTGCAACTTTCTCTATTCTTAGAAGCAGCAAGCATGACAATTTGTGAGGATCATTTAAATTTTAATGAATATTTCAAGAGAAGTAGTGAATAACATCTGTTATCTTATATTCATACATATTCAATAAATAGGACACACCTCTTGGGAATACATAAAATTAGTAGACAACCCTGACAAACTTAATGAAATATCAATTTTTTTCTATATACGCTCCTCTCTTCCCCTCCCCAAGAAAGTAAAAAGAGAAGTAGGGGGGAATTTGTCTCTGCATGGTTTAACTCCTACCTCACTGCATGAACCCCCAATTTCTAAGACACAAAAGTAACAACACCATCACTTAGTGGCGATAACTTATACAGAACTAACAAGGCATAAACATATTTCTACAAAATGTAACATATAAATTCCACATCACTTGAACTTACTGCACTGATATGAGTCTTTGTCCTGTGTGTGTACCGTGGTTGGTTGAAAGGTATAGGCTGAGTGACACAAAGGGAGGTAGGAGCCTAAGTACCTTTCATGGATCTTGGCCACAGTGAAACCAACTTAGCACAACCAACACAAGAGGCCTGGGCCAGAACAGAATACATCACACTACTCCTTTTAATAAAACACTGGGGCTACATCTAGACTGGCATGATTTTCTGCAAATGCTTTTAATGGAAAAGTTTTTCCGTTAAAAGCATTTGCGGAAAAGAGCGTCTAGATTGGTACGGACGCTTTTCCGCAAAAGCGCTTTTTGTGGAAAAGCATCTGTGCCAATCTAGACGCGGTTTTGTGCAAGAAAGCCCTGATTGCCATTTTCGCAAAAGCATTTGCGCAAGAGGGCTTTTGCCCGAAACGGGAGCAGCATAGTATTTCCGCAAGAACACTGACAATCTTACATGAGATAGTCAGTGGTCTTGTGGAAATTCAAGCAGCCAGTGTAGACAGCTGGCAAGTTTTTCCACAAAAGCAGCTGCTTTTGCAGAAAAACTTGCCAGTCTAGACCCAGCCTGGATGATTTACCCAGAGCTGTTCAGATCCTTAACTCATAAGAATAGCCATACTGGGTCAGACCAAAGGTTCATCTAGCCCAGTATCCTGTCTGCCAACACTGGCCAATGCCAGATACCCCACAGGGAGTGAACAGAACAGGTAATCATCATGTGATTTCTCTCCTGTCATCCATTTTCAGCCTCTGATAATCAGAGGCTAGGGACACCATTTCTACCCGTTCTGGCTAATCAGTATTGATGGACCCAAGCCCCATGAATTTATTTAGCTCTTTTTTTAAACCCTGTTAAACTTTTGGTCTTCACAACATCCTCTGGCAAGGAGTTCCACAGGTTGACTGTGCTGCATGAAGAAAAACTTCCTTTTGTTTTAAACCTGCTACATATTAATTTCATTTGGTATCCCCTAGTTCTTATGTTATAGGAAAAAGTAAATAACTGTTCCTTATTCAGTTTCTCCATGCCTGTAATGATTGTATAGGCCTCTATCATATCCCCCCTATTCTCCTCTTTTCTAAGCTGAAGTCCTAATCTTTTTAATCTCTCTTCATATGGCACCTGTTCCACACCCCTAATCTTTTTGTTGCCCTTCTCTGAGCCTTTTCCAATGCCAATATAACTTTTTTTTTTTTTAGATGAGGTGACCACATCTGTACACAGTATTCAAGATGGGGGGGAACCATGGAGTTATATAGAGGCAAGAAGATATTATCTGTCAAGTAAATTTTGTTTTTCATGTACATCATTGTTCTGGGGTGAGGTTGGGGATGCAGGTTCAGTATTCAGTCTGCCCCATGGAAAAGGATAATCCCAGCCCTCTCTCAACACAGCAGCCTGGGGGAGGTGTGCCTGCTCTCATGCTGTGGGACAGGCAGATACACAGACAAACTCTCTGAAATATATAATAGAATAGCTGTCCCTTTCTCCACTTCTGCTCCCTGCTGGCCCAATAGAGTTATAGCTGTTCTGGTCACCATCTCTTCTTACTGCTCTCTTGTGGTCATTCTGCAGTATAACTCCCTCCTATCAGATCCTTCCCTTTTCCATGTTATGAGAAACAATCAGATTCCAGAGAGATCCCGTTGCCTGAGCACCACTGAACCTTGCCTTGCTTTAAGTTATAAGAGGAAGCTGCAGGCCAAATTTGGTGCTCCTAGCTCTTACCATTTCAGAGGAGTTCTTGAACAGACACTCTCACAGACAGATGCATATTTCTAACATATATAGTAATAAAATATGTGGCAAGATTAACATGAACCTGATGGGACACATGACAGACAATTCAGTAAGAGAGGGACGTTGAAGTCCCCATAGAAGACATTAACTTCATTTGGGCCAGAATTTTACATGATGTCATTTAATAGACAGAGAAGAGGTCCTTTGCTGTTAGGCCTGCCCCAAGCACTGACACAGGCTATACTCTGTTCGCTCCCATTGCTGTGCCCCCATAATGGAGCGAAGCCTAGCGAGTGGAGCTAGTACTTGTCCCCCATTCATCCTAGGTATTTTTTGCAAGAGAAGGGATGTTTTAGAGTTTGGCTGGTGATTCAGCTGCCTACTTCACTATCTTTCATATGCTCATTGCCATGGTCCCTGAGTGCAATGAGGAACCTGCTTCCAGCTGAAGTCTCAAGGATGCTCTAAATCAGTCTATCCTATAATCCCTTTTAGGAATGTTAAATTTCAATTAACCAATAGTCTATGGGATTTCCATTGACTATTCTATTAGCCGATCAGGAATAGCATGGCGTTCACTTCAAAGATTGAAATGCTGTGTGGAGCCTGGCTTGAGCGGTCCCCCGTTGGCTCCAGGATCCATGTGGCACTTCCTCTTTGAAATGTACATTTCAAAGAGGAAGCGCTGCTGCTGCGCTGCTGCGCTGCTGCTTTGCCCCTGCCCGTCCCCCAGAGCTGGAGTTGAGTGGAGCCTGCCATTGAGCTGGCTGCTCCCAGCACCTCTTTCTTCCCCCCAACTCCTTGCTGTCTTTTCATGATAAATGCAGCGGGGGCAGGGGGAAGAGAGCGACTAGTCGCTTACATCCCTAACCCCACTATGGCCAAAACAATTCCAAACCCTACTGTAGAAGGCATTACAGGCACTATGCATCATACAGTCTTTATGCCAGATATTTTCTGCCAGTTGGATGTGTAGCTGTGGGTTAGAAGTCAGTATAATATGGTGTAGTCCATGGCTGACTTATGTTTCATGAAAATGTTGCAAGCCCTATATAGTAAATTACAAGAATTCTGTTTTAAAATGGAATCAAGCTTTCAATTTTTCCAGGTGTAAAAACTTATTTTGGGGTAAAATGGGCTAAATTTTGGAACCTTATGGAGCACTTAAACATTATTATTAATAATTCTATAGTTTAAATAGCAACACAGATGTGCCTGATTCTCTTTACTAGAAAAACTTCACAGGCTGATAGAAAATGTACTGACATCTGCTGTAAATTGAACTGAGATACAAATTGTACCTTTAAATGTGCAGCTTCTGTGGTCACTAATTAGACAAAAAACCCAAAATGGTCATTCCCTTTTCTATGTGATAAGCAGGAAGAACATAATATAGGGAAAGAAACCTAAATTCACATTTTGTGTTCAAACAACTGTAAGTGGTAGCTGAAGAAGTGTGAGTGGTTTTAAGAATGTCTAAATTTTGTCTCTAAAGTTCCAAAGAAAGGAAGAAAAATAATCTTCCTGACATTATTCTTCATTACCTGATCCATCACATTTGCAAAAGGGGGTTTTAAAAAAAATTAGGCAGCATCAGTCCAGTTCTGTATGCCTTACTCAAGGGAAAGTGCATGAACATAGAGTGCAAGATTGACTTGAACAGATTTTAGCTCACCCCCTGTGAGTCTCTCTCAAACAATTACATGTGTGCCTCCTACTGGCAGTTCACAAGTGATTAAGCATAGCTGTGTTTTTTAGGGAATTCCCATAATAAGTGACACTTTTTCTCCTCCAGATCCACTTCTACCAGAATATCTATGGGTAATCACCAGCAAATAGCATTAGCATGGTAAATGGCTTGTTGGAATGTCTAATATCTACTTTATTTTTATTGATGGGGTTGGTGCTATCTATAAAAATTTTATGTAAAATGTCCTGTTTTCAGTCATTTATAACCTTGCCAAACTTCAGTTCTTCACTCAGAAATTTTTCATGCCAGATGTTTAATTCAGAGTCAACTTTTCTGGAAAGTTTCGTCAATAACAACTTGGCCATTTCAAAGAATGACATCAGAAGGAAATATGTTGTCCTGCCCATGTTATAAAAACAAACATACAACTATTTAGATGAGAAACTACATAACCTCTAATTTTAGGATCTTGGACTTGAAACTGGACAGGGAGGTAGCCTTTGGGTCAGAGATATAAATTTGCCATTCCTGAGAAAATGTGCACAAATTTGGCTAAGTTATAACCTGCTGTAAAATCTTAGATGAAACTTGCTATTTTGGCAATTACATGCTCATAAGGTGCTGACTTCTGAGCATGCTCCAGCCCCCGAGTTCAAGGCTGAGCAGAAATTTCCCTGCAATCATTTCTCTAGTTCTCAGTGCTCCCCCTGCTGGCACCTGGGAATAGGAGAGACACCCTGAGCTGAATGCAGAGGCAGGGAAATAGGACAGGTGGAGAAAAGGCAGTTGCAGAAGCTGAAAATGGTGGTGGAAAGCTGAGGGATACAAGAGAAATTGAAGCAGATAACAATGGGAGGGGTCTGGAGGATATGTGGATGCTAAGGAACAAGGGCTCTGTAGTGACGGAGGCTATTATTCATAGAAACCCTACCTCCTTTGTTTCAATAGTTAGAAGGTGCATAGTGACAGAGAATTGCAGGAAAAGAAAGAATGATTTTAGGTGAACACTGCCTTAGAAAACTGGAGTCTAATCTTGCCTGTGCCAGGCTGAGCAAATCACCTGAACCAAACTTTTCACTAAGGGTCACTGATTGGCTGTTCCACATAGACTGAGTGCCCAACCTGAAACACGCAGGCTCAATTTACAGAATTACTGAGCATTCCAACAAGCATCACATGGAGTTGTATTCTGAACATATACCGTGCTATAAAAATGCTCAATACTCTGAAAAAATAAAGCTTTGTGTGTTTCAAGCTGGGTGCCCAAACTTAGGGGACACCTCTCAAAAATGAGCTTTTATCTCTCTGTGCCTCTATTTGCCATCTGTAAAATGGGGGTAATTCCTCCACCTCACATTATACAGATATGAAGAAGTTAATATTTATTACAGTTGTTGCAGCAGACCTGAGCAGAGGTACCTGATAGATGTTGGTTTTTTTATTTAAGTATGGGTATAAACAAAAAGAGAGAGAGAGAGAGAGCTGTTAGGGACAGCAGAGAGAAGGGCTATGCACTTAACTATCTTTAAAAGGTGAGTCAAATTTACTTTGTCAATTGCTGGGCTTGCTGAAGGTGTCCCAGAGAAGGGAAAGGAGCGAACGTGAAATGAGTAAGGAAATGACGGGGAAATATTGGAACGGAATGGAACAGAGCAGAGAGAGGGGAAAAAATGAAGGTAAAATGTAGGCTACGTCTAAACTACAGGCTTCTTTCGGAAGAAGTTTTTTTTTTTTTTTTTTTTTTTTTTTTGGAAGAGAGTGTGCACACTGCAAAAGTGCATCAAAAAAGTGATCTGCTTTTTTGAAAGAGCATCCAGACTAAATGGATGCTCTTTTGCATGTAAGCTGTAATTGCTATGAATGGAGTGGCCACCACGGCACCTGTGCTTTTTCCTCTTATTCCAAAGGAACTCCCTCTTCCCCGTCCACACATGCCTTTTTGCGAAAGAGCTCTTTCACAGAAAGGCTTCTTCCTCATAGAATGAGGATTACCAATGCTGGAAAACCCCCTCTTTTCTTTTGATTTTTCTTGTGGAAGAATGCAATTGCACTGTGGACGTTTCACAAGTTTTGTTGGAAAAATGACCATTTTTCTGACAAAACTCTGTAGTGTGGACATACCTATAGTTTGAAAATGGTAACCTTTTACAGCCTTTTGAGTCAGGCATGTTTTCATTCACTTTGTGCAAAAAATAACAGGTCCACAAAGAAGGTAAGAACTACAATAGAAATAGACTTTACACGTAAATTCAGTGGACACTCAAAAAGCTCTCGCTCCATCTCCAGCACAGAACTAAAGTTATGCATGATCCTGTTCCAAACAGGAGGTTTCAAAGAAAGGACAATGAAGTAATATAGATCAGAATAAAAACAGTCTTCATAAGTGACCTCCAGATACATTTGTTTTAATTTCTTTTGAGGCATTTTAAGTATTAACACTATAAAGCATCAGGCAGGATATGCAGTGGTCTCCATCTGAGCCATATAAAAATTCATAATAAAATATTAGGTAACAGCATGAAATCCAAACTCTTCAGCTCAGAATCAGATGTCCTGAAACTCTGGATGTTCGGTCTCACCACACATTCATGACTGTGCTTCAGCTCCGGACTGCTAGATTCTGGAAGACTGAAAGTGAAGGAAATCCTCAAAAGCCACACTTCTACTCTGATGTTGCAGCTTGAAGGGGAATTCCATCCTTAAAGTTTGTGTGGAGATAATCCAGGCAACATCAGTGGTTTATGATTTGTCACTGGGAGGTTTCTTCTTAGCTTCCACATCTCTTTTAATACCTTCAAGTTTCTTTGCAAGGTCAGGAATCTTTTATATTTTTTAGGGGGAAAAAAAAAGTTAGACATTAGCAGTAGTGTTTAGTTGACTAATGAGGGAATGCAGAAAGAATACTTCATATAAAGTTTACACCCAAAAATAAAAAGTTTGGTCCTTAGACCCAATCCACAGTATTACCATACACCAGTGTTTCCTAATTTTATTTGGCCACGGAACCCTCTTAAAAAAAAAAATCACGCTGGGGGGGCCCCCAACAACCCCTTGAAAATGGCTACCCCAGGCAACCACCCAGCTCACCCGCCCCTAAGACCAGCTCTGAGGGATTGGGGGAGGAGGGGTGATCGGGTTCTTGTGAAACCCTTACTTTCACTTCGCGGTAGGTTGCCAGATACTTTCACAAAAAATCCCAAACATGGCAGGGGAAAAAAAAATTGATTGGGGGAGGGGGAGAGGGCGGGAAAACCAGGGGACCAAAGTTGTTGAGCAAAAAAAAGGGGGGGGGCACTGTGTCTTTAAATCCACATGCTTCCCGCTCCCCTCCCCCCACACACTAGGGGAACAATGTCCCCGCCAGCCTTCTGTCCGAGAAACAGAAAACACTGGACATTTTACATATCTAGTATTTTCTGTGGGTTTTTTTTTTAAATAAACTGGACAGGGGCCACAAATACTAGACTGTCCAGGTGAAAACCAGACACCTGGCAACCCTACTTCACGGAACCCCAGGGTTCCGCGGAGCACTATTTGGGAAATACTGCCATAATCAAGAGACATGCTCAGTACCATGAGTAGGGGCAAAGAAGTGTTTATAAAAAGCTGAAATAGAACATTTGGAGGACCAGCTTTCCTATCTCAATGGAAGAAAAATGAATGGCCTAAGAGAAGGCCACAGAAAACAAACTCAATAATATTAACACATTCTTCCAGGAATGTCAAAGTATAAAGAGAATTTCTGTGGTCTGTAAAATGTACAAAGTCAGAGCACATGAACATATTGGTTCCTTTTAGTCTTAGTTAACTTACAAAGAGTGTTGTGCAAAAGGAGGAAAGTATTTTTGAGCGATATCAAAAGTATTTACTTTGCTGTTTTGTAGCCTCCAAAATGTCTATAATTTTTGCACTGAACTCTGCAATTTTTTGAAATTTCACACTTTAAAGGGGAAAAAATAAGCATTTGTTTTAAAGATCAAGCAGATTTGCAAAACACCCCTTAAAAATAGAAGCATTTAAGACTGAAAATGAACCAATGAGAGATGCCAGGCTGCCAATGCTTTATTGTAATAGCAATCCAGCAAGATATATTAGCTTTCCTTCAAAGCCACAGCTCTAGCCCTCATGCTTGCAGAAAACTGCTTGAAGATGAGACACAACTAGAATGAAAGTGGAGACTGAAAGTGGAGGAAACCACCAAAGGCAAAGAAAAAATATCCCCCAAATGCATTTTTTTTAGTCATGATTTTTAAAGCCAAATTTAATGATTGGGGGACTTAAATCATGACTTGAGTGCTCAGGTTAGACATATGAAAAATGTCAGGTGGGCTTTTGTGTGTAAGGTAGTGGTGTTTCTGTATAGCAGGGTTTGGGTAGGGTTGCCAGGTGTCCAGTTTTGAACCGAACAGACCAATATTTGAGCTTCCTGTTCGGGAAACAAATTGAGAAAATATAAATGAGAAAATATAAATGTCCGGTATTTTCTAAAGAAGATGTAATGTAGATTGTGATGTAATGTCAAGTGTGTCCAGTATTTTTGTTGAAACCATCTGACAACCCTAGGTTTGGGGGGGGAACTGGGCCAATCTTGAAAAATAGGAACTAAGAGCCCAAAACTGCACACACTTATAATCAGGCCTCACCAAGCCGTGGCGAGCTCCGCTCACCAGCTGCGCTGTACGGCGATCTGTGCATGCACAGATCGCCCGAACCCAGCTCTTTCAGGTTGTAATCTACTCGCCACGGGTGAGTAGATTACATAGTTTGTCGAGCCCTGTTTATAATGTATCTCAGTTTAAGCAGGCATCACTGATGTCAACAGAACTACTCACAGGCTTGAAGGGACATGTATAAGCAGTTGTACGATTGGGGCCAACATGTGAAAAAGCAGAATGTTGAAGCTTCTGAATTTTGTTATAAGGAGTTCTATGCTGAATTACCTTTATACTGTTTTGCAGCATCTGCAGGAATGATAGTGCGTCTTAAACTCCTTGTTTAATTTACTCTTGAGCATATCCCTAAAAGAGCTTCTTGTCTCAAATTTTACTCTTGAAGAGAAAAGAAAACCCTATATTTTAATTCTATCACCCATTTCTATAATTAGGGCTCTTATGATCAACCATGTAGAAAATCATCTGAGATACCATATCAAATAGTTGGTTTGTGCTAACAAATTAGTTTTATATCACCAAGGGAGAACTTTCTATGAATTAAAAGCAGAAGTTTCCCTCTTGTGGTGACACTTCAGTTGTGCCGCTGGAAAATGATTATATCATGGTTTCATTAATTACATATGCACCTAGGGTTGCCAAATGGTTTCAGAAAAAATACCGAACCAAAAAAAAAGTGCCTATGTGACCCCTTTAAGAAACACCTGATGAGGCTTTTTGGCCTTAACAGGCTGCTGGCAGCTGCTCGCCATTTTGCCTTCCTGTGCGGGGTTGGACAGCTCCCCTGCAGAACCTGGTAAGCACTAGGGTTGCCAGGCTGCCTCCGTATTGAGTTGGACAATCTGGGATTTTCGCCTCCTGGCCAGGAAAAAAAAAAATCAGAAAGTACCAGACATTTTAGGCATCCAGTATTTTCTGAAAAAAAATGTTTTTAAACCAGACAAAGCAAAAATACCAGACTGTCCAATTAATGCCAAACACCTGGCAATCCTATATGCACCATTCACTAGGGATGTAAATGACTAGTTGACTACCCAATAAGCTCTGATTCTACCCAATAAGTTTATCTGGTACTCAAGTAGTGACTTTACTAGTTGCTTTCCTGCCCTCCTCCTTGCTGCCTCTATCAGAGAGGTAGAGGAGAAGGGGAGCAGGAGCCGGAGCTGGCAGGAGACTATTTAAAAGCCCAGTCCCCGAAGCTGCGTCTCTGCTTTTTAATTGTATTAAAAGCCACCAGGCTCTTAACTTTATAACAAAATTCTATAACTATATCTTTTTCTAATAAAATTCAAAAGCTTCAACATTTCGCTTTTTCACGTGTTGGCCAAAATCATACAACTGCTTATGCATATGCCTTCAACCCTCTGAGTAGTTCTGTTGACATCAGTGACGCTTGCTTAAACTGAGGTACATGTAACCACTGAAAATTTCAGCAGTACACACTGGGAACCTGTGTGTAACTGTGAAAGTTAAGCGATGAGCCATTGGTTAACTGTGTACCTTGTTAATTTTTCATACCCCTAATAGGGATGTGAAAGTGTAACATGCCTGAGACCCAGTTAGGCTGACATAACCCCAAGTTACATGGAAGAACTTTTCTGTCAACCTAGCAGCCACCTCTTGGAAAAGATGAATTTTTACCTCAGCAATAGGAGGGTTCTTACATTGCTGTAGTAAATATGTATTCTCAGTGCCCTTCAGATATACTCACTGCTGTAACATTTCTAATATAGATATACCCTCAATACCTACAGTTTTCAGACACACAATTTTTTCTTCTACCATTGCAACACATTTGTTTAAACAACTCAATCATAGCTGGACAGGCAATTAAATTTTTGGGTGTAAAGTACAAAAAATAATAAAGCGCTATAAAACTTAAAACAAAAATTCAGTTTTCTCCAAATTTCAGTTGACTCATCCTCCAGACTTCTCTTGAGTTCCCTAAGGATACTTGTAGCACTGGTTGAGAAACACTGGCCTACAGGGCAAGGCCCTGAACAGGGAGTTAGGAGAACTGGTTCTAAGCCTTGCTCTGACAGGGTGCATCTACACTGCACAATTATTTCAAGATAGCTAGCATTATTTCAAAATAACAATGTGAGTGTCTCTCAGACATTGTTATTTCAAAATTATTTTGAAATAACGAATGGCTCATTCTGAAATCTGTAAACCTCATTTTACGAGGATTAATGCCTATTCCGAAATAACAATTTTGAAATCAGGAGTGTATAGCCGCTCCACCGCTGTTATGTCGAAATAGCTCCTCCCCAAGACCATTCTAAATTATTCCTCCCCAGTGCCTCCTAGGGCTCTAAAATCAAGCTAGCACGTCTACATTAGGGAAGCCTGCCTCGGACTAATTTTGAGGCTTCCCTGCAGTATAGACGTGCTATTTTGGATAACTATTCTGAAATAGCTTATTTTGAAATAAGAGTGCAGTGTAGACGTACCCACTAGTGACCAGCTGTGTGATCTTGGCTAATCACGTGCTTGTAGTTTTCAGGATTTAGCAGATCTAAAATTAAACACCTACTATACAATTAATAATCATATTTTAAACATTTCTTACGTGTGCCACAAATGCTACCTTAAAATTAAAAAGACTAAGTATAATGTCCACAAAGTTTTGTAGGTTCTTAAAGCCCAGACTCAGATACCTAAGTCCTAGTTTTGGCTTTATTACAATGCACAAAACTTCCTCTGAAGTCTATAGTCTTAAACTCATACTTTGCCTAAGGAACACTTTACTGCAAAAACTCAGGAGCTTACATTTCTGCCTCTGAACAAGTTCACTAGCGAGTCCTTCTGAGTTTAGATACCTAAGCCCGAGAGTGATTTGCAAACCAAAACGCAATAGGAGTTCAGACAACTAACTTGCCAGAGTAGTCAGATCTCTTAACAGTGCTCAGAGGTTGTCTATCTGCTTGAGTCATTCAAAAATCAGTTGAAAGAGGAGGTGGTGGTAGTAGCTCTCACCTGAGATGTGAGAGACCCAGGTTTGTTTTCCTTCTCTGGAAAGGATTTTAACAGAGGTTTCCCACCTCTCAAAAGAGTGCCCTAACCACTGGCTTATGGAATAGCCCCACATCTGCATATCTCCTTCTCTCCTGTTGAATCCCTTCCACTCAGCTAATGAATCTTAATAAATGACTGCTGAATTACTTACTTATCACAACCATCTCCTCCTCCTCTGGCCACTTTGTGTGGAATGAAGCCGGCACCTCACTGATTCCCTCAAGAGACAGTTTGAGCAGGTAAGCCAGCTAACTCCAGGTCAAGTCTCTTCACTTTTCTGGGCTCCTGTTTCATCTATTTAGACTACAAGCTGCTCTTCAAGACAGAGACTGTATCGTAATATAGGTTTGTACAACAGCTGCATAACAGGGTTCTGATCTCAGCTGGGATCTCTAAGTATTACTGTAATACACATAAATGAGAGACAGTTCAATGCACAGGCAAGCTGGTTGCTCAATTACATACGGTGCCATACATTGGACCATGTGAATTTTTTTTGGCTTTACTCTGACTGGCTGGTCATTTTTTCTCTAATTATTGGCCAGCATTTTTCTCTCCTCCAATTGGCCAAGTTTTTTGTGTTAGCTCAACTACTGGGGAAAGGGACAATGAAAATATTGCCACCCTGGGTGGTAAGACAGGTAGGGCCATTTATACAAAATATTACTACTTTCATAAATAATAATACTTACATCATAATTCTGAGCCAGATACATCCCAACCACATTGCCGAAAGCAAAACCAAGCTTGAGGGGGGAGAAAAAAAAGAAAGAAAATGAATGACAAGGAGTTTAACATTTCATCCTTCACTAGCTCAGAATGTATAAACATTGGTCAGTCAAAGAGACTGAAAAATGGTGTTGGTGGCAGGGAAATCATGAAAACTTGTAAAATTGTTTTAATTTCCCAGGCTTCAGAAGGGAGATATTTTTCCAAGTCACTTTCTGAATTATTGTTTTCATTAAGAGAATGCAGGTGGTTTTGGTGGGAAAAAAATATTTCAAAAAGATGTTGATAAAAACATTGGTTAAAAAACACTGCAAAAAAATTAAAAAATTTAAAATTCAAGGTTTTTTTTCATGCACAAAACTTCTACCAGCTCAACCCATAGATGTTTTTTATACTTCGCTCCCTGAAGCGCTCTCTCTTCCTTCCACTATGTACTCATCTACACCCCCACTCTTTCTGTAAGACCACCAACACCAGAATATGAGGTTTTTCTTCATCACTGTTCTTACAGTTCCAAGAAATCTTCGGGGCAGAGCTTGGTCTTTTGTTCTATGAAGTTTCTTGATTATCTACTATTTTCTAAAAATAATAGTAAGCCCATTAAAACCAAGGGAACATAATAGAACAGGAAAAGTCTTTTTGTTCAATATTAATACAGCTCCTAGCACAAGAAGTGTCTTGCTCTATGATTGAGGCTCACAGGAACTACCATAACACACATACTAAGAACAACAGGCACTGGGTGGGGGTTGAGGGATGTCACAAGTCACAAGCAAATGAAATGAGCTACAAAACAGATGGGCTGAGGATAGGGTTAGCAGGTAGATTCCCCCCCCCCTCCCCCCCCCAAAAAAAACCCAGACACACTTGATTGTGGGCAGGGAGGGAGGGGAGAGGAGGGGGACCGGCTGGCCGGGAGGAAGGGGGGGCGAGAATACAGCAGTGCTGGCCAGGGGAGATTAGGAAGAGGAACCGGTCAGCGGGAAGCAGAGCTGGGGGGCGGTGCAGGGGGGCTGGCCAGGGAAGATCAGGAGGGGAAGTGGAGGAGAACCGGCTGGCCGGGAAGGGAGATGGGGAGGGTGAGCAAATCGGCCGGCACAGAGTGGGACTGACCCGGGCACTTGCAGATCCCGAGGCGCTGCCTGTACCGCGCAGGCTCCCGGCAATGCATGAGCGAGGAAGAGGCTTCTCCTCCTCCTCACACTCAACCAACTGAGGGCTCCTAGCGGCAATCGCAGCCCCGCCTCCCAGCTGGGACTCCCAGCCACTCCTCCCGCCCCAACCAGGCTTCCGTCCGGTGCGCAGCCGAAAAAAATTAGACAATACTGGACATTGCACACGTCCGGTATTGGCTGATTTTTTTTACCGGACAGAGCGCGCAAATACTGGACTGTCTGGTACAATATGAACACCTGGCTTAGTTTTACTAAGCTCAGGAGCTTGTACAGAAACAATGCATCGATGGATTCCTGGGTTGGCCTAGTTATAATACTTAGCAGAGAATATAAATTTAGGTCTAAGGTTTGGAATAGCAGTTGCTGGGTGCTAACGAAACAGGTCACTTCAGTCCATGAGGTTTGAAGAAAGAATAAAGGAAATAGAATGCATAGCTCCTGTCACTTGCAGACTTAGGAGAAATTCAGATCTTAATCAGAGGAGAAAAGAAGAAAAAAATCCTTTGTTTCCTCAGAAATATACATCCAGATTCTTCGCACACAGCCGTGCCAAGTAAAACTCTGGCCCTTATGATCATTACATTTCACATTAAGCTTGCTTGATGTACAAATCCTAACAAGATTTTGTTGACTACCAATATTGCAAGTATAGACTCATCTCTGAAAATCCATGTGCTGCTTTTTTTAAAATCAGCAACAGTAATGATTTTGCAATGAAAGCCTAACTAGAAATTATATTCTGTTCTGCTTTGTGCTACGAATGCAACTATCTAGTTCAGCAGCATAAACACAGTATCTGTCATTGGTTAAAAACAAACAAACCAGACAACCAAAACCAAAATCTGAATGTGTTCTTGTTAGGAAGCTTTGGCCATTAATAGAGCTGGTTGCACATTTTCACATGGTGATGCTATCTTTAACTAAATGTCTGAACTGTAAGGGAAACAGAACATTTATTTAAATTATCTGTTTACTCCATTTTTAAACTTTAGGGCTCCCCCACCCCCAACAAATTTAGCGTTCTTTGTGTGTGTTTGCAATAATAAAGTAGTTTTATACCAAACAACTGTAAATTAATGAAGCTTTTTACATGCAATATTATTAATGCATGCTACGTTGAGAGAAAAAGAATCTTAAATCCTGCTTGCTGCTGAAAGTCAATACAGCAGAAGGGCCTTTCCTATATCTTGGTAGTGTCCATGAACTCACCAAAAAGGCAAGCAAGAGACTCTCAGTTGAGAATTTCAGAGACTCTTTGCAAAGACTGGCTTATAGTGCTAGTCACTGGGGAAACCTTTCAGTCTATCCCTTACAAAATAGTTTTACTAAGAAAGTTCTCTCGATTTCTTCTCCTAAAAAAGGATTAATGCCTTAATTCTATTGCTCTTAGCCTAAAATACATTCTGAATCCAAAGCTGAGACCAATACTTTACCATGAAGTGAGCCTTATTTTGTATTGCAATTATCTTAACACCCATGTCAAACCCAACACCATAAACAACTCATATCCCATTAGTTGAGGTCAGAGCTCAAAACACACCATGCAAGTTCAGTCCAGACTTTGATGTGTTATTTCATCCATTACTGAGGTTTAAAGAAGATGAAGAGGGGCAGTTGCACAATTTAATCTTTCACTTTTGACAATAAAAATGCTGCCAATTAAAGGTTATGTGACAGTTAAGGACAGTAAAGAACTAATTAGAGTTAAAGGGGCTTCTAACAACCACCCAATATGCTAAAATACATGTTAAATGTAAAACAAGCAATTACTTGACTCTAAAATGCAAAAATATAAAATTTGTCAGATTATCCCTTTATCTCCCTGCTACAGCTCTAGCTAGGCTGAAGAAGCGACAGACACTACACTATTTCCATTCACAGGAAAGAAGAGGAAGGAACCCAGAATCAATGTGCCCTTCCTCCTTCCCCTTCACCAGCTTGCATACACTAATCAGAAAGTCTTAATTAAAACTGATTATTATCAGGTGTTTGCAATACAGGGGCTTCAAGAGGCAGCTGAGTTCAGAAACATTATGATTCTAAAGTCTGCTGAATGTATTAGTCCTATTACCCACTGTTTTCACTGGATTACTTTTTTAATCTTGTATTGGAGCAGGGGTAGGCTATGGAAGCTTATTTTTTTAATAAACACCCAAGAGCTAAAGTGATTCAAAAGTGGCCCTCTGATGGCATTATCAACACACACCAGAACTGAAAATAGCCAACTAACTAAAAAAGATTTAAAAGAGAGAGACCAGAGTCTTGATTTTCAAATAAATATGCAATGCATTATCAGGACATACTAGCACCATGTCTGAACATAGCAAAAAATCCAGAATATCCCCAAATTAGGTTAGCAGCACCTATAGTGAAAAATGAGAAACTGCTGGTGTAGTTTGGTTTCTAGCATGGACTATGTTGTTGTCTCTGTTATTTACTTTTAATAAGTGCCAGGTATTAGGATTAATTAAGGATTTAATTAGAATTGTAAATAAATCATATAGTTGAGCATCTGGCTTTAGATATCTGCCAGAGTTTGCAGACACACACTGAAAGAAAAAACAACAAAAGTTTAAAGAATGTTCAGCTATCAATGAGACAAACAGCTTCATTAATTAAAACACACTTTAGATCTGGGAATGAGGGGGGGAAGTAACCCTGGGCAAGGAGTTTAACTTTGACCTCAGGAACAGCTTAGTATTTGCAGATGGTCAGAGTAGAGCTGGGATAAGCCAGAAGCCTCTCAAATACCTAAGTAACTGCAGTCACTACAACAGAGTAGGTAATGTGTTGTCAAAACAAAGAGGTGGGAGAGAAGGAGAAAAAAAAAGAGAGAGAACATAGCAAACTGGAGAAGCAGTAAGATTAAAAATATGCTTAAAACAGCTTTGAGACTACTGATTCTTTTGGAGCAAAATTGTCATGAAATACAAATTAACATAAATCCTTTGCCATCAGAGTGATGTGTTTTACTAGAATAGCAACTCAATGAGGCTATGTCTACACTGCAGGCTTTTTGTGCAAGAATGACTGTTCTTGTACAAAAACTTGCCGGGTGCCTACACTGCACGCGTGTTCTTGTGCAAGTAAGCTTACAGTACAGCATCAGAAAAAAAGGCCTTTTTCCGGAAGTGTAAACTGCTACACTTCTACAGGAGTGCAGACTGCTCCTTCTTGCGCAAAAGCCCCTTGCCCCAAAATGGCAGCTCATTAAGTATGTAAATAAGGCAATATTGCCGCACCTCAGTTGCATATGTTCTTGCGCAAGACTGGCCAGTGTCTATGTAGCCTCACCGTCATGTTATAACTAAAACTGTAGGTGGAAGAATTGAGAAAATTTTCCATTACTTTAATGGATTTACTTTTTTTCCCTTTTTTTGTGAAACACTGTTTATTTACAGTGCCAGTAAGTGCCAGTTTCTCTGATCCCATCCCTCCCACCTACAAGGTCTACAGCTGTTATAAAGAAGATGTACCCAATTTCAAAAAGAGAATTTCTACTAAAATGTAGGGCTCCTTTTGTTTTTACTATATGAACATAATACTGGGGACTAGAGGTCGGATACCCCAGCAGATCAACATAGATGCATTAACTCAGGGCCATGAAAAATGTCCGCACTCTGAACAACATAGGTAGGCTGATCAAAATGCCACTGTATATGCAGATATGTTGACAGAAGAATCCTTCCACTGACCTAGCTACTGCCTCTGGGAGAGCAGTATTAAACATTACATGGATGGAAAAAATATGAAGTGTCTATATTATGACACTAGAGCACTGTAGCTGTATCACTGTAATTAAACATGCAGTGAGTCAACTTTACACATGGGAATTTCAGGCTAAGTCACTTGTATGTGTTGGAAATCATTAGCAACCTGATTAACTGTTAGACTGTAATAATTTTTTCATACTAAATAGTACCGTACACTCATGGATTTGAAGGGCACTTCTTGAGGTGAAAAGGCATCACAGTCTGTCCCTAAAATAATCTCTTTTTGCATGTGTGCATAATTTTTATTGAAAGAAAAAAACCCTTTGGTGCAGTGAATAATATTTAACAGATGTCAAAGAATGGAGCTGTGGACCCTGGAAGTACTGGCATATCCAATTCTTCTGAGGTAATCTACCTGACAGATTGCTGAGAGTCAGACAGATGAACTGGCAGAAAACTAGACAGGCTCAGCTCAGCTTAAGGCGGGGTTAAATACCCTTGGATGTGCCACCGGATGTCTTAGCATCATAGACAAATGAATGCAGCACTGGTACGGAGAGGACACAGCAACCCAAGGGTTATACAGGCTGTATTCACTCCAAAAAACTTGGAATTATTGCAAAACAACTTAAAGTGGGAAGTTTTTTCCCCCTGCAGCTGACTTCCATTTGCACAATTTTTTTTGCACTACTTAAGAGTGGGGAATGGGAGGACTTGTAACACATTAGGTCCTGCAAGTGACAGTTACTTTAGTGTGGAATAGATGTCTATTGGGGGCACCCCGCACTGCAGTTTGACCACTGTCACTCAAGAGGAATAACCTGAGTGCAGATAACTTGAATTAACTATACAGTGAGGACATATCGCAAATCATAACCATACAGATGAAGTTCTAGAGCAGTGTTTTTCAACCAGTGATACAAGTACCCTTAGGAGTACAGTACTCAAGAGAAGTCTGGGGAGGGGAGTGGGTCAACAACTGAAATTTGGAGAAAAATGAATTTTTGTTTTAAGTTTTACAGCGCTTTATTATTTTTGTATTTTTTACACTCAAATTTCATCGCCTGCCTGGCTACGATTAAGTTGTTTAAACAAATGTGTTGCAACGGTAGAAAAAAAACTGTCTGAAAACTGTAGGTACTGGGGGTACTTAAATTTTTTTTTAAAGGGTTACTTAATGAACAATTTTAGAGGAAAAAGCCCTACAATAACCCTAGAGCATTTCAGGGCTATGTGTATTTTAAGGTTGGCTGGCTCCATTTTAGAGTAGGCTTCATCTCACCTAGCTAGCCTGTTAACAAAATACAATCTTCCCAGCCAGCACTGAAGTTTTTAAAACGTGCTAGATAACCCTTAAAGGCTTTTATGCTAGTCCAGAGGACCCCATAAATGTAGTCAGTGGGCCGCAGCTGCAAACAAGGTCCCAGGCCTATCAATGCACGAAATTTGGCAAGGATCCATCCCCTCAGCAAGGGGACTGACGGTTCCGTCTCAAGTCAGGCGTGTGCTTTTCAGCTGAAAGCATGTAACCAGCTCCAGGGCCCCAAGCCAGCCACAAAGTATCCATGGCTGGGTGGCCAGAGTTGGGCAGAGCGTGTGTGTCTCAGCTGCTCGCCTTCCAGACTCAGCGACAGCCTCTCCCTCGCCAGGGGGCTGGGAGAAAGGGAGCTGCTCTTCCAGGCCTCTCCCGGCTCTGAGCAACCACTCCACACGGTGCATAATCCCCTCCTCCCGCACAGCCGGGGCGCGGGTCGGACACGCCACGTGGAGGGGCTTTGCAGGCACTTACCAGAAACTGCAGCATCGTGCGGGCGGGCGGGTTCTCTCCTGCAGCAGGGGAAATACTAAGTCACCGAGCCAGCAGCAGCAGCTTCCCTTCCGGGTCCCAGCCTCCCCGCGGCCGTCTCCCTAGCGCTGGGGCCGCTGGGTTTCCGAGCGGGCCTATCCTTACTTGCCTTGCCCGCCTGCCCCGCCTCTGGCGGCCGCAGACCCGGCCCGCCTGGGTGAATTGCTCTCTGACAATCCACACGCCCTCCCTTGGGCGAGAGCTGCTCCCCGCCGAGCCAGCCTGGCCCCCGCTGTTATCAATGCCCCAAACCTGCCCGGTTCTCTCTGTCTCTGTGTGTTTACACATAACACCCCCCCCCCCCCCATCTATTTACATCTCTGTAGGGTTCCCGGCTTTCGAACCGCACAAAACCAAACACCCTTGCCCCATCCCTAGCGCCCCCGCCATTCACTCCATCCATTCTCGCTGGTTTTCACAGGCACTGGGTAAGGACTCTGGCTGGGGGTGCAGGCTCTGGTGTGGGGCAGGGGTCGGGGCATTGACGATGCAGGAGAGAGTGGGAGAGGGCTCTGGGGAGAGGTAGGGGTTGGAGAGCGGAAGGGGGTGAGAGCTGTAGCTGGGGGGGGGGGGGCTTTGAGGTGAAGCCAGAAATTAGGAGTTCAGGATGGGGCTCTGGGCTGGGAAAGGAGCTTGGGGCATGGGAGGTGGTGTGGGCTCTGGGAAGGAAGTTGGGTGTGGAAGGGGGCTCAGGCCCGGGACAGTGGGTTGGAACATGGGATGTGGTTTGGGGTGCAGTCTCTGGATGACACAGCTCAGGTGGATCTCTGGAAGGGGTGACATTTCTCAGCTCCTAGGAGGTTTGGTACAGGGGAGAGGAGGAGAAAGGGATAGGCGCTGGGAGGGGGTTTGGATGCAGGGGGTGGGCTCTGGAAGGAAGTTTGGATGCAGGATGGGCTGCAGGGGGTGGGCTCTGGGCTGGGGCAGCAAGTTGGGGTGCAGGAGTGAATCAGTGGGTTGGCGCTTACCTTGAGCAGCTCCCGAAAGGGACTGGCACACCCCTCTGGCAGTGGCTCCTAAGCACAGGAGGGCCAGGGTGTCTCCAGTCGCTGCTGCCCACAGGCAGTGTCCCTGCAGCTCCAATTGATCACGTTTCCTGCCAATGGGAGTTGCAGAGTTGTCATTTGGGATGTGGATATTTTGCGGTGATTTCCCACACACACACACCCCTAGGGGCCACAGGGACATGTCAGCTGCTTCAGGAATGACATGGAGCAAGGACAGACAGAAAGCCTGCCTTAGCCGTGCTGCACTGCCATCAGTGGCTGAGGTCCCTGGGTCTTTTTAAATAGCCTGGGCCCTTGGGCAGTTGCCTCATTTCTTCCCCCCCCCCCCCCCGATTGGTGGGCCTGCTGCACTCTGTGTTCCTACATGCATTATATTCCTACTCAAGTTATTGTGACAATGGAAAACCAAAAATTACTTTCCCTCCTTTTATATATTCACTTCATTTACCAATGATGAATCTGCTTAGCTATTTTCCTTGGGGAGCAGGCGTGACAGTCGGCGCATTTTGGAAGTCGCAGTGTGCACTCTCTTGGGCAGCTATGAAGGCTGCCACAAAGCTAAATGTTCAGTGCAAAATTTCAGGCCCTTTAAGTCCTTCCCACTATATGACTCCTTAAAGTTGTAGAATTCTACGGGGCTGGCTTACATGGAAGCTGCATGGAGCACTGATTGTAACTTAGCCTCTGTTCACTTATTCTATCACCACAACTGCCTAGGAATCAGAAAGTGAAGTTTCAACCCCACCTCAGATTCAACAACTGCTACTCTAGCTCCCATTCAGAGTAGAAAGGGAGGTAGAAAGACCATTATACCAGGTAGCAACAGCTACATTACCTGATTTACACTGAGGGCATGTTTATACTTACTGGAAGATCGATGCTCTGGAGGTAAATTGTCTGGCATTTGATTTAGCTGATCTAATATAGATTCCTAAATTGAACACTGAGAGCAGCTCCTGCTAGCATCTGATACCTCTCCTTTAAGGAGGAGTAAGGAAAGTGCTCCCATCAGCCTCCTGCAGTGTGGACACAGCCATAGCTCAGCTTAAGGTAAGCCAACTCCAACTACAGTAAAACTCCATTAGTCTAGCATCCAATGCTCCGGGACTCCTGATGGTCCGGCACCATCAGGAACCCGGAAGTGCTGGGGCAGCCGGACAGGCTTCCCCCATTCAGCTGCTGCTGAAACTGACCAGCAGCTGAATCGGGGAAGCCGGGAGCAGAGCAGCTGGGGTGCTGCTGGGTTGGTCTCGTAGCGCTGCCCCTCAGGGCTGCGGGACCAACCCGGCAGCACCCCAGCTGCTCTGCCCGAGGGGTCCCCGATTCAGCCGCTGCTGAAACAGATCAGTGGCTGATTCCAGGAAGCCCCGGGCAGAGCTGCTCTGCCCCGGGCTTCCTGGAGTCAGCCGCTGATCTGTTTCAGCAGCGGCTGACTTGGGGACCCCTCGGGCAGAGCAGCTGGGGTGCTGCCAGGTTGGTCCCGCAGCACCGAGGGGCGGCACTACAGGACCAACCCGGCAGCACCCCAGCTGCTTTGCTCCAGGCCACAGGATTCAGCTGCTGCTGAAACTGACCAGCAGTGTCAGTTTCACCATCAGGCTGAATCCAGACGCCTGGGGCAGAGCAGCTGGGGTGCTGCGGGGTTGGTCTCGTAGCGCCGCCCCTCGGCGCTGCGGGACCAACCAGGCAGGACCCCAGCTGCTCTGCCCCAGGAGTCCCCAAGTCAGCCGCTGCTGAAACAGATCAGCGCCTGATTCCAGGAAGCTCTGCCCCAAGCTCTGCCCCGCTGATCTGTTTCAGCAGCGGCTGAATCGGGGACCTCTGGGGCAGAGAAGCTGGGGTCCTGCCTGGTTGGTCCCGCAGCACCGTTCTTTGGCGCTGCAGTACCAACCCTGCAGCACTCCAGCTGCTCTGCTCCAGGCGTCCCCAAGAGCAGCTGGGGTGCTGCCGGGTTGGTCCCACAGCCCCGAGGGGCAGCGCTACGGGACCAACCCGGCAGCACCCCAGCTGCTCTTTTGCAGGCATCCCCAATTCAGCTGCTGGTGAAACTGACCAGCAGCGGCTGAATCAGGGACGCCTGGGGCAGAGCGAGACTATCATAAGGGGGGGGCTATGAGATGTCTGGGGTGGCATCCTCTCCCATCCCAGTCCAGACCCCTCATTGCCCCCCCTTCTGATAGTCCGGCATATCTGATAATCCGGCACCCCCTGGGTCCTAAAGGTGGTGGATTATCGGAAGTTTACTGTACATGTTTTACATAGCTGGAGTTGCATGCTTTAAGATGACCTTCCCAATCTAGTGTAAACCAGGCCCTACAGCCCAGTTTCTCTTCTCTGGTTATGTGGCACAAGTTGTAATTCCTCTCACTGCCAGACATACTACTTTCTCTTCCTGTAAGGCAGCTGGTTTCCTCTTCTGTAGCTGCCAGCTGTTACCATAGAGACTGGCTGCAGTGCTAGGAAGAAAAAAAGGGTTGAGTAGCAGGTCTCTGAAAAGAAGGGAATGGAGGTTTGCATGGGAGTGATCTCTCCTTAAAATGAATTAGCATATTGCTGCGCTTCATTTGCATAATTAATTAGGGGCTATTTTTGTGCTAGAGGCTTCCTTGAGGAAGAACGGCTCTTGTGCAAGAGGGGGGTTTTGCGCAAAAAGGAGCCGTCTAAACAGCTCCTTTTTGCACAAAAGCCTCTTGCGCAAAAATGGACCCTAATTAATTATGCAAATGAAGTGCCGCAATATTCTAATCTGCACTTCATTTGCATAGGCTTTTGCGCAGGGAGGTGCAATGTAGATGTAGCCTTAGAGTTAGGGAACAAACAAATATGTAACCTATTACTGTATGGCTACGTCTACACTGGCCCCTTTTCCGAAAGGGGCATGCTAATTTTAAACTTCAGAATAGGGAAATCCGCGGGGGATTTAAATATCCCCCGCGGGATTTAAATAAAGATGTCCACCGCTTTTTTCCGGCTTGTAGATAAGCCGGAAAAAAGCGTCTAGACTGGCCCGATCCTCCGGAATAAAGCCCTATTCCGGAGGATCTCTTATTCCTACTTCAATAGGGCTTTATTCCGGAGGATCGGGCCAGTCTAGACGCTTTTTTCTGGCTTATCTACAAGCCGGAAAAAAGCGGTGGACATCTTTATTTAAATCCCGCCGGGGATATTTAAATCCCCCGCGGATTTCCCTATTCTGAAGTTTAAAATTAGCATGCCCCTTTCGGAAAAGGAGCCAGTGTAGACGTAGTCTGTATGTATTCAATCAAAACTCCATGTAAGTTAAATATTGAATATCAAATGCACTAATTTGCTTTAATGTATAAATCACAGTAGTCAGATTCTGCTGCTCTTGCTCACAGTGAGTAGTACCTTGCTGTGTGAACAGTCCTGTGATTTTTACTAGAATACCTGAGAAGTAAAGGGCTATGCAGTGTGACTAGGGTTGACTAAAACACGCTCTAAATTATTTGTGGGTAAATTATGACCAGGGAAGTGGCTGAATTATTTTTAAAATATTTAAGTGCAAAGTATTTATTGAGTTCTATCTACTTTAACCAGTTTTCCAGCTCTAGTCAATTACTCCTGGGGGATTTCTGCATAAGAACATAAGAACGGCCGTGCTGGGTCAGACCAAAGGTCCATCTAGCCCAGTATCCTGTCTGCCAATAATGGCCAGTACCAGGTGCCCCAGAGAGGGTGGACCGAAGACAATGATCAAGTGATTTGTCTCCTGCCATCCCTCTCCAGCCTCTGACAAACAAAGGCCAAGGACACCATTTTATCCCCTGGCTAATAGCCTTTTATGGACCTAAGCTCCATGAAATTATCTAGCTTCTCTTTAAACTCTATTATAGTCCTAACCTTCACAGCCTCCTCTGGCAAGAAGTTCCACAGGTTGACTACACGCTGTGTGAAGAAGAACTTTCTTTTATTAGTTTTAAACCTGTTACCCATTAATTTCATTTGGTGTCCTCTAGTTCTTCTATTTAGGGAACTAATAAATAACTTTTCTTTATTGGCCCTCTCCACACCACTCATGATTTTATATACCTCTATCATATCCCCCCTCAGTCTCCTCTTTCCTAAACTGAAAAGTCCCAGTCGCTTTAACCTCTCCTCATATGGGACCTGTTCCAAACCCCTAATCATTTTAGTTGCCCTTTTCTGAACCCTTTCCAAGGCCAAAATATCTTTTTTGAGGTGAGGAAACCACATCTGTACACAGTATTCAAGATGTGGGCGTACCATAGTTTTATACAGGGGCAGTAAGATATTCTGTGTCTTATTTTCTATCCCTTTCCTAATAATTCCTAGCATCCTATTTGCCTTTTTGACCGCCGCTGCACAGTGTGTGGAAGTTTTCAGAGAACTGTCCACGATAACTCCAAGATCTCTTTCCTGATTTGTTATAGCCAAATTAGCCCCCTTCATACTGTACGTATAGTTGGGGTTATTTTTCCCGATGTGCATTACTTTACACTTATCCACATTAAATTTCATTTGCCATTTTGTTGCCCAATCACTCAGTTTGCTGAGATCTTCTTGGAGTCCCTCACAGTCTGCTTCTGTCTTGACTATCCTAAACAGTTTGGTATCATCTGCAAACTTTACTACCTCACTGCTTACCCCTTTCTCCAGATCATTTATGAATAAGTTAAAAAGGATTGTTCCCAGGACTGACCCATGGGGGACACCACCCCTCTCCATTCTGCACCATTGCACATGCACAGAACTTAATCCCCCTGCAGATTTCTTTGTTTCCCCAAATAAAAAAGGCTTTTTGACAAGGAAACAAAGGAAGCTGCAAGAGCAGTTACACACCATGGCCTAGCAGTGTAGGTACAGCATTTCAGCCAACCAGAGCAGTTGGCAGGGGCGTAAATCACTGCAACGTTGGGAGTACCCCTGCCAGTGACTCCTCTCCTGAGCTGGGATCAGCTGCTAGTCCCAGCTGGCTGGAGGCAGGAGAGGACTGGACTTTCTCTTCCCCTGAAAAAAGTGGCTAGGGCTGTATCAGACTCATCCCCAGAAATCTCCTGCAGCTGCCTGAAGCTCAGCATCCTCTCTTACTTACTGCACCCATCACTCCTCAGCTGTGGAAGAAGTGTCACTGTACATGGAGCTGCTCTCCCATCCACCTAACCCCTGTGCATCTGGACCTCCCATTCCTAGACACCCCTTCCAAGCATCATCTGGTACATCCAGAACCCTCCTAGCCCTGAATAACTGCACCCCACCCCAGTGAATCCCAAGCACCTAGAGTCCCCCTGCACCCATACTTGGGGTTTCTGGACCTCTACCCCCTGAACTGAAACCTCCATATTGCTGAGCCCCATATACAGACCCCAATGCTATTGACCCAACTAGCTGCACTCACAGGTTATGTCTACACTACAGCACTAATTCGAACTAACTTAATTCAAATTAGTTAATTCGAACTAAGCTCATTCGAATTAGTGAATCTAGACCTAAAAACTAATTCAAATTAGCGTTTTGCTAATTCGAAATAGCATGTCCACATTGAGTGGACCCTGAACCGAAGTTAAGGCTGGCCGGAACCAGTGCCGGCAGGGCATCAAGTAAGGACTTAGAGTGTGGAGCTGCTGCCTCAGGCTAGCCAAGGGCTGTGCTTAAAGGGACCCAACCCCCACCCCGGACAGACAGTTGTCAGGGTTCCCCGCTTGCTTGTCTACCTCGATGATGGACAGCAAAGCAGTCCTGACTTGGAGTGCCCTGAATGCCCACATCACAGCACTCACAGCACTCGGCCATCAGCCCGGCTGCACTTGCCGCAGGCTGCCATCCGAGGGGGTCAATCAAGGGGCTGTCAGGATCCAGGAGGCCCTGCAGGAGAGCTTCCACCCTGAGGAGCCCGCAGAGCCACCCCAGTCCTCCCCATCAGGGGCTCGTGCCCCATTCCTGCCTCACCTTCTTCCACTTACCCCTCCGTAACCTCCCTTCCTGATGTACAAAATAAAGGACACGTGTGTTCAAAAATAGAAACTCTCTTTATTTAACAAAACTGGAGGGGGGGATAAACCTCTGGGGAGACTGGGAAAAGGAGGTGGGAGAGGGGAAGAGAGAGGGTGAAAGAGGGAAGAGGGAAACCTGGGACGAGGGAGCTGGAAGGGGGAAGCCAGGGGAAGAAGGAGGAGGGGAAGTATAAAACTATGGTATGCCATATCTTCAGAACTATGTACAGATGTGATCTCCTCACCTCAAAAAAGATATTTTGGCCTTGGAAAGGGTTACTTTGTCAGTAAAAAGTGACAGTCTAGAGGGGGATCTGTCGAGAAAGAAAGCCTTTTTCGACAGATCCTGTAAACGTCCTTGCAGGAGGCATAAGGGATCTGTCGAAAAAGGCTTTCTTTCTCGATAGATCCTCCTCTAGATTGTCGGTAAAAAGTGGCAAAGTGCTGTGTCGGCATAATGTGGTGGCCATTTTTATGCAAATTAGGCACGAGATATTTAAATCCCTGCTTCATTTACAATGTCGACCTGCCTAATCTGCATCCCTCTGCCAACAGAGGGATGCAGTCTAGACCTACCGCCAGAGACAGGATCCATTCTCACTGGCATGATAAACATATAAACGTTTTGTCCTAAACACACTGATTTCCCAGCAAGCTGGTCAAACACAGTCACTTGGTTATCACAAGACTGTTCCAACTCTCTGGCTGTTTCTGCCTTATCTGAAACAAACCTCAGTCCCTCTGAGACCTTTCCAAAACCATTCACACTGGATCTTTTAAAATCCAAGTCAGTGGAGTCACTGTTAACAGACAAATTCTGCCAATCAGGCACTGAAACAAGTGTTTTATAAAATAAACTGCTGCCTTTTACAGGCAGAGCTTTCTCCTGATCGTCCCCAAAGAAGGAACTTTTACTTTCTTCAGCTACCCCCAGCTCCTGAAATTTCTTTACTTCCTGAATCATTTCTGGCTCCTCAGGTGGATTCCTAGACAATTCCCTGTCAGGCACAGACAGACAGACAGACTCATGAGATACAAGGTGAGACACATTTTCCTTTCCCTTGCAACTCTCTGGATTGGCACCCTGAAGACTCCCTGTCCCAGCACACACAAGGGTAGGAATCATTTTCTCTTCCTCAAGTAACATACAAGCCCCAGAATCGTCTGATCTCTGGGATCCTAGCAAGACACTGACTGGATCTATCCCAGTCACAGCATCCTTTCTCCCAGAAGACACAAACCTAGGGCCATCCTCTTTCTGGGCTTTAGCTGTATCCAGACCCAGTTCTGGGACAACAGCACTGCTCTCAGCCATCACAGGTGGAGGCGTGCCTTCTCCAGACAAAGGACTGGGAAGAAGCCTTTCCCGCACAGGCATGCTGCTGCCACACACAGACAGACAACTAGAGACAGTCTCTCCTTTTGTCCCAGCACCCCTGGCTATTCTTAGGCACACAGCTAGCAACTGAGACAGCTTCTTCCTTCACTGACACACTGCCACTTCCAGCTTGTGCAAGTGCAGTTTTACAAGCATCACCAGCCAATAACTCATCACCCTTCAGAACTTTATCTTTTTCTTCAGTCCACTCATCATCACTAGAATCCCACATATTCCCACTCCAAGTTGCTGGATCCCATTCCTGACCTGTTACAAGTGCCCTGACTTTACGGGGGTTGGGCACACATCCCCACTTTGCTTGTTTTTGATGTTTCAATGGGCAAACCAAACAGCCATAGTTACGGCTTGTTCTTCTGTCATTTCTCGGCTCCCCTGCGCACCTTTAAGTGCCCTGCACAAGAGCGTCTGTTGTTCTTTTAAGGCAGCAATATCATCTGCCTGCTGTTGCACCTGCTTCCGAGAGGTTTCTAATTGTTCTCACACATTACGGAGCACAGTGAGAAGGTCCCATCCTACTCCCATCACTGCTTTCTGCCTCTCTTTCTCCCCCACGTCCAATGTCTGTAGACATTTAGACACTGCATTAGGCGTAGAGCCCCCATTCTCAACCATTTCAGATTCCCATGACACCGGGGACGGAGGGGGCGGTCACCCGATTTAATAGTTGAGCCACTGGGCCCCAGACACTGGTGCTGGGCCACCCGGGGATGTGGCCCCAGCCCACACTTTGCACTGTATCCTTTGCAGGTTTCATCCCCCAAAAAGGCATTGTCACCGAATCCTGCCGACTACGCCAATTGTATTGCCAAGAGGCAATGGTTCTTCCCTTAAGGGATATGGAGGCAATAAGCACACAAATTGGGTGAAGGCTTAAAGATTTTACTAAGCAAATATTAGAGTTAAATACAATGAAGCAAATCTTAAAATAAAATTCAATACTTATTAAGCCTAAGCAGATCTCAGAATAAAATGCAATGCCTACGTCCCTTCTGCTGCTAGGAACCCCCTGAAAAAGGACAGCGGACGGACCCCAGTGGCCAGTGAGTAGCACCTTCTGTAGCTTTGATCTACACCGAGGTTCCAATGTTAGGAATATTCCCGGCACTTATATACTGTTGGATCTACAGTAATTATCCCTGCTGCTTTGAGAACCTAAGAAGATCGTTGATACTTTGAATATTTTTCCAGATCCAATAATTAGCTTGTTGATACCTTACATATTTTCCCAGGCCAACTAATTAGCATCATTAGGTGGGCTCAGATACCTCTTCAGTCAGCTCCTTGAATATTTTAGGATGCATTTCATTAGGCCCTGGTGACTTCAAGGCATCTAACTTTTCTAAGTATTATTTAACTTGTTCTTTTTATATTTTAACTTCTAAACCTACCCCGTTTCACTAGAATTCACTATGTTAGGCATCCCAACACCATCAATCTTCTTGACAAAAACCAAAAAAAAGAAATCATTAAGCACCTCTGCTATTTCCAAGTTTCCTGTTACTGATTCTCCCTCTTCACTGAGCAATGGGCCTGCCCTATCCTTGGCCTTCCTCTTGCTTCTAATATATTAGTAGAATGTCTTCTTGTAACCCTTTATGTCTCTAGCTTGATTGAGCACGTTTTGTGCCTTTCTCTTTCTAATCTCACCTCTGCATACTTGCATTGTTTGCTTTTCCTCTTAGTCTTGCTTCCCATCGGATCTTATCTGCCAGCTCTCTGAGTTTACTAAAATCTACCTTCCTGAAATCCATTGTCTATTTTTCTGTTCTCCCTTCTACTATTCCTTAGTCCCATTGTCCCTACACCTGGAACCCCCTCAATGATCCTCTGTGCACTCAGATTGTCTCACACAGAATCCTCTCACCCCGCACCTGAATCTCCCCACACTGAGCCCTACAGACTTGGATCCTGCCTGGCTGAGCCTGACTGCCCAGTATCTGGTGCACTTGGCACAGAAGGGCAGTCTCCTAGGGTATTTGTTGGGTAGTCTCAGGCCTTGTGCAGTGTCAGAGATGGGTGCCGCCTCAATCCAGAGTCTGTGTCCTAAAAGGGAGGAGAGCTACAGGGTGATGTCTCACTATCATGCAATCAGAGGCCCGTGCTCCCTGCTGGAGCATCTACATTTATTTATTAACAAATAAAACTTGCAGAATTCTAAAATATTTTTGGCATAAAATTTAAATTTTTGGCACAGAATTTTTGAAAAGGTTTTGGTGCAGAATGTCCTCAGGAGTAAGTCAGTGAATGATTTATTGGGGGGACGGAGTTTGTAGAAATCTTGTTGGTCACATGATCCTGGCTTCTTCTTCTAGCTTCCAGCTGTTAAATCAAGAGGAAACCACAAATTCATTGCCTTCTTGCCTAATATTACTTTTACATGTAAGCAATTTCTGCATCTGCAGGAGATATTCTGTGACCACAAAGAGAGAGAGAATGATCTGAAAATCTTTCCAAACATATACTCCATCACTGAGTTTTTAAATCAAGATTACATTTTTTTACCCCTTAACGATATGCTGTAGTTTAACTGTCTGGTTTGGCGTAACACAGGAAGAGTTACGTGAAATTCTCTTCTGGCCTTAAAAGTCCATGAAAATGTAGTCTACACTATGGAACAACTTAGTGAACTTCTACTTATTAAACACAAGCAGTAATTTTTTTTTAAACTAGCTTGGCATAAAATGACCCATGCCAGATATTTTGGTCTGTTAGGTGTTGTCCCAGTTAGACCAACAATAAACAATTTATACACAAGGGTGGCTTATGACCCTAAATTTTGCTTCTATGTTCCCCAGGAAGTTTGGACCCAGTATGAACCTGTATTTCTAGATGCTCCAAGATTTCTGGTCGAATAGCTCCTCCTACCATAAAAGGTAGATAGTCTGTTTTAATCACTAGGAGAACAAAAATCAATTTGATCCAAACTCAACCTTTTATTAAAAAGTGATTGGCTGTGTTGCTCACCAGTATCTTGTTGCAAGCACTTCAAGGGTAATATGAATAAAATTATAGCATATAAATGCAGGTAAAGCAGAACTTTTTCTATACCTTCAATTTTGCTGTATATCTGCAACTACTATACTATGGTACATGGTAGATGTACTTAAATCTGGATGTCCTTTCAATAACCATTCCTTGTTTCCATTGTAAAGTTGGAAAATGCAGCTCAAAATAACTGTTCTTACATTAGAAATTCTATAGAATACACACTAGATGGTGCAATAAAACCATCTGAAGCAGTTTAAGTTTATCATGTGCAATCCTTAGATTTTTCCTTTTAAAATGTTCAGCATTCTCTCTTACTTTCTCTAGGAAATGTAATTATACAGTGTTCATCATGACATGCTTGATCTGTTTTTAAGGCACCCTACTCATGGTGGGCTCCCTTCCCCTGTCCTGTCCCTTCCCTGTCCCATGCCTATCCACAGCATTACCAGTAAAGAATGATCTACAAACCTAAATAATGACTAATGGAAAAAGATACAGACTATCGAGGCAGCGGTGCCAATGGGATTAAGCAGAGGAATAGGAGCCAAAAAGTTCTATTACTGATTCCCATTGATGCACAGTGTGATGTTGAGACAGTCACTTAAAACTAAAGTTTTGAAAAGTGGCCTTTATTTGAATGTCCCAGGTTCTGGGTGGCCAGTCCCCTCTTCTGGTCCTCCCTAACGAGTGAGTACTGGCAGCTAGGAGCTGCTGGTGTAATTACTATTTGTCCCACAAAAGACAACCAAATTCATTCTACCTTACCAGAAAACATAGTATAAAAGGATCAAAAGGTGGTTAGACAAGTCTTTTTCAACCAAATAAAAATGTTCACGAGATAGGTCATTTTGAGATTTTCACCAAAAGCCTTGGAACACTTCAGTGACCTTTTTAGACAAAAATGGGGGCAGGAAAATCATTTATCTAAATTTTTCAAAGTGGGGAAATCAATTTCCCAGCTAGCTAGACAGTTGGTTTTTGCCTTCAGTTGGCAATTATTCCTATCCCATCTATACAGAATGAGGGAATCTAAGGCCAGGTGGCCAGCTCCTGAGACATGGGGGAGCTGGTACTGGTACTCCATCCCTGAAGCCCCCATACAGTTTCCTTCCACAGGGCTGGAGTGCCAACACCGGCTCCCTGCTGTGGGAGAGAGCCCCAAGTCTTGTGGGCTGGAGTCAGGCAAGCCAGGTCTGGATCCAACCCACAGGTCATGCCTGGCAGGGGAGGAAGTGGCTTCTTCATCCCTCTCCTGCTCAGTACCCTACTCTACTCCTGCATACTACCTCCTGCCCAGCCCACTCCTGCACCCTCCACCCCAGACCCACCAACCCCCAATCCACTCATGCACCCTCCTTCCTACCCAGACCCCACATCCCAAGCCTACTTCTCGGCAGCTGCCTCCCATACACTGAATCCCTTATTTTTGGCCTCAATCCAGAGTCTAGGGTGTGGGGGACACAACATCTAGCTAGGCTCTGGTGTGTGAGGGGAATGTGGGGAGTGTCTTTCTGCTTCTTAGTTGGAGGCCATGTCAGTGAGGTGAGGTTTTTTCCCACTTGTTTACTCAAAACACAGCAGTGAGGCTCTGGGAGGATCTGCACATGTATCAGCCTCTGGTAAGCAGGAAAACAACAGTATCGAAGATTCTTCAGTATCTGCTCCCAGGCCTACAAATGAGGGGATGGTAGAGAGGGTGGCAGTGGAGAACATTCATTTCCAGTCAGGCAATGCCACAGAGGTGAAAGGAAGCAAATGTTCCCCAGCCCATTTTGGGGACACCAGGCTAGAGGACAGCAGGAACCGTCAAGATGCGCCTTTTTAGGAAGTACCGAGGAAGACAGAGACCTCAGCCTCCCAGTTCTACACATGCTGAGACCAATCCATCTCTAAGCACATGCATCAGCTCTAATTACTAGCTGCACCAAGAATCAGGTGAAAAGTGAAGGGCAGCTGTGTGGGTGGGTTTTTTTCTTCCCTTCAATCCCCAGCCTTAGGATAAAGCCTGAAAAGCTGTAGAGTTGTCAAGGCTTTTGTGAAGGCTCAGGCTTTTGAGAGATTCCTGGATTACTATCCCTACTTTTCTGGGTTGATGTCAAGTCTTATGTCTGGGAGTTAATTGGCTAGGCAGGTTTAAAATGCTACACTGAAGTCAAAACTTTGGTGGCAGGGGGAAGGTTGCAATTGCTACAACACCTTTAGTATGCCATGTTTATAAGCACAGAGGCTTGCATTTTAACATAACTGGCTTAGCATCTGTGACAGATGACCTCAAAGCTCATCTGATATGCAGCAGAGACACGCAGACATTAATGAACAGTAATACTTTACTACCTCCCTTATGATAGAAACCTGATCAGGATAGGTGCTCTGTTGTGCTGCGACATTAATAGTTCCAATAGTTCTGTTGTTTCACCACCAGAACCCTTTTGAGCTGACATTGAGACGTTCCAGAAGCATTAGCTAAAAATGAGACTGTAGTCCCTTGTAATGGCTTGGCTATTCTAATTTAAAGGTGGCCAAAATAATTGCAATATGGGTATAAAATGTCCTTATTCTGATTTGATGCACTCACCCACCTCTTGCTGCACTCAGGAGCAAATGAGTGAGAGGGGTGCAAATGAAGGCAGGGGAGAACTGGCCACACAGTACAGAACCCCACTATGCTTATTTGTAGGGAGACATTTTTCAGAGCCAGAACTAAAAGACCTACAATATGAAAAGCAAATGAATCAGAGAAACAAGAAGTTTGCTAGGTAGCTAAATTCAGTGGCTAACTTACTCAAATTAAGTAGAACAAAACTGGTTTTTAATCAGAGAAAGCCAGGAAAGAAAAAAAGCGTATTGTCTGATTAACATCTGGGAAAGAAAAGTCAATGAATTCAGAATGGCTATAAAAAGACAGCTCACCGGGTAGTAATTAAAAGAATATAATTAGAACACAGCTAGCAGAACACCTGAATAATGACCTGTGATTTAAATTTTACTACATTGAAGAAAGTTAATGTGACATCACTACAATAGATGTATATTTTTAATAGAAATTCCTTCTTGAAGGTTGACTTTGTATCAAGGAAAAAATTTCTTAAAGAATGAAACTACTTGGAGTTGGACTTGTATATTCTCTTTAGTCCACTAGTGTTATTATATAGCTGCCAGGCTCATTCATGTGGACACAGCAGCAAAATGAGGACAGACACATAGAATTAAGTGGCAGGCTAAAACTTTTATTAAACTTTAACTTAGGGAAGAGGCAGTACCTATCCATCACCCAAACTCTCCAATACCAGATACTTAGTTGGTTCCAATGCAGTGTTACTGGGCGACATGCCATATAAATCATAACTTGGAGTGGCTTTCCTCAGGCCTCCCCTCAAACCTCAGTTCTCGCTAAACCCTAGCACCTTGCCCTCTTCCCTGTGGGGACCTCTTCCCTGTGAAGCCCACAAGGTCTCATCTATCACATGAGCCCAAGGCCCATCACCAAAATTCCAGGTCTTTTATCTCTGGAAATTGTTCATTCTATTCTCTTAACACCACACTGGACACTGACTGCAAGTTGCAACAAATAAACAAGGCCCTCCCCCCCCCCCCGCATCCTCCAAGTAGCTCAGTTAGGTACAATGTCCATTCTTGTCTCACATACTAGGGCTTGAAGGTGCCTTGAAGAAGGTAAAAGCCTCCTGGTCCTCTGCCAGTTGGCCCATAGGAGAAAAAAAAATCTTCCATGTCCTAAAACAGGCACAGATCTGCAGCATCTGCCAAGCTGAGTTTTCAGTCCTACTTTGAGTGGGTAGAGTAGGCTGCTGGAATGGAGTTGAAAGAAGCTACATGGGGCTTCAGCCCTGGGCTAAATCCTGGGAGCTGGGGTTTGCTGGCCAGGCCCACTGATGGGGTAGGGTTAGGGGAAAGGAATAACTACCCCGGGACCCAGCGATTAAAGGACTCTGGCTGCTGCTGCTACTACTGCAGCAATGGAACCATGTGGTGCACTCTGGGCAGTTCTAAGGTCCTGGGGTGGGGTGCAGCCTGGCACACTCTAGGTGACACTGAGGGCTGGCTGCCCCTGCATCCGTCCCTTCCACTCAAGGCTTCGCCCCTTGCAGGAGCATGGAGAGAGGGCACACCCCCACACACACCTGGCCCAGGGTCCTGGTGTGGCTGTTGGCTCCCTTGATGTTAACCAGTCAGCAGCCCCTTCCCCACAATTTGCCAGTGGGCGTAGAGACTCTTAGGGTATGCCTACACTGCAAGCATATTTTGGAAAAAGTTATTCTGGAAGATATCTTCCAGACTAGCTTATTTCGAAATAGTGCGTCCACACTACAGGGAAGCCTCCAAATTAGTCTGAGGCAGGCTCCGCTAATGTGGACATACTATCTCAAGGAATAATTTAGAATGGCCCTGATAAGGAGTTATTTTGACATAGCAGCAGTGGAACATCCACACACACCCTCTTCCAAAAGAGCTTTTCCAGAAGAGGTATTATTCCCCGTAGAATGAGGTTTACCAACGTCAGAAAAGCCCTCTGTTATTTCAATTTTCTTTCGAAATAACGCAATTGCTGTGTGGACGCTAGTGTTGTTTTTTCCAGAATAACAGTGCAGTATAGACGTACCCTCAGGGAGAAATGTCCCTTGGGAAGTGTCTTCCTTCCTTGCTACTTGGACTGTTTTCCTTTCAATGTCCCTCACCTGTTGATGTGGAAGGTGGCACTTTGTTTTCTCTAGCTTCAAGGAAACAAGAAGAGCCTAATACCCTAAATATGTTCTTTTTTTATTTCCCTGGGATATTGTTGGGTCTCCTGGAAATGTTTATCAGTGGTTGAATGGGGGCTAAGGGATGGTCTGTTTTATGACACTATGTATTCATGATTTGTCAGGAGCAACTAGCCCTTGCTCCTTTTTAATGGATAGGTTTATAAATCTAAATAAATAAAAACATATTTGGATCTTAGGGCGATGGTCACTAGATGGTGCTGTTTTCTTTATCAAGAAGTTAAAAATATTTTCAAAATATTAAAAGCACATCAACTTTATTTAACCTTACTTTGAGAGGAAGGCAGAGTTTATTAAACCTGAGCATGGGCCTGCTCCAATATTGTCATTCCTATATTCCTAGGTAGTGGCTTAAAGTAGGTAAGCTAGGTATTATAGGCCAAATTTTCTGTTGTTGACAGGTGTACCGAGACAGGCCATTCATCTGGCTTTAAGATTGACAGTCCTGTTTTTCCTAAGGTTTGTCCCTGTCCAGTACTAAGAAAAAAAAAGCAGACTTGGTTTTGGCTGGTGTCATGGAGAGGAGATGCTGTTTTCAAGAGGGCCTTTTCTACCTCCTCTGACATGACGTTTCATGCCTTGTATATGTGATGTCACATTGGTGGGGACAGGGCAATGTGGTCTTCAAAATGTCATTCTCTGTGTGATAGCCTCACGTGGTGTATGCGGGTCATATTGGAATATGCTGGGGTCACACCCCACCTGAAATGGCCAGTGTTCTGAGGATATGTGAGATGCCACCCCTGGCGCAATGCTTCCTGGGATACACAGGGTTGGGACACCTAACTACCACTTGTCCTTACTGAGGGGAAGCCTAGTCCATGCATCAGCTCACCAATTCCGCCAGCTAGAGGCAATGCAAACAATCTCCTCTCAGCCTATGCATGCCAGCAATAGCCACAACCCTTGAGTCCTCCGAGTGTCTCCCTAGAGTGCCAGAGCTCTGGCTCTGAAAAGTGCCCTAGGTTGCCTTCTATGTGAAGAATTACACATGTTCTTTTAATGCCAAACTTTATCAGACCAAGCCTTTGTCTTTACTTTGCGAACTGGAACCCCCCTATCCATTTTCCCCTCTTGTAGATTTTGCCATCTTTCTATCTATCTCCTGGCTCACGGTGCAAATAGGCCTACATTTGTGAGGTATTTAGTACACAAATAACCAGCCAGGGAGTTAGGTGTCTGTTACTACCTGCCTGCAAGGGACACTTCTAAGGTACCTCACCTTCTGGTGACCTGCCTTGACTCTATGACCTTAGGAACACAGTTTTCAGTATGGATATTTCTTAAATATTATCTGTACATACATTTTCCAATTATTATGATGGATGGCTCTCAATAGACACCTCCCATGCCACACTTCTGTGATATCTCACCAAGGGGTCCTTGTGAAATCCTATGCACCCCCTGTGACCTCTGCCAATGGGCACCAAAGTGTCACCGAATCACATCAGGTAACTGATATCAATGAAGTTAAATCAGCAGAGAGTTTGGTCCTATCACTACTTGGTCTTCTATTTTCAGTGCATATTTCCATCTAGAATGTTGTTTACCATTTTTTTAAAAGTTGCTGCATTAAAGCAAAAGTTTGTCTTTGGAGAGGAGAGATGGAGTTTCTTATTGATAAAGAGCAGCTTGACATGCAGCAAAGTGACTGTAGCTTTCTCTAAATGAAGCTAAGTCTTCTTATTGTTTAGGCCAAGGAGAAGAGGTGCTTTCAACAGCAATTTTAGAGTGAATATTAATAAACAATATTATCGTTAATAAGGATCGAGACTAGAATAGGAGGTATAGAAAGCATGTTCCTGTTGTCTTAGTAACCATTCAATCCCCACTGTGGATCTAATTTAACACAAAGTACAATATAAATTTAACCCTCCACAATTCTGATATTTTGTTCTTTTAGCAAATGGACACAATTCTTTAAAAGCAGGGGTGGGGAATCTCAGGCCGGGGGCCAAATGCAGCCCCCCAGCTTGCCTGGATCTGGCCCCCGAGGCTCAGGACTTCCTCCCTGCCCCAGTATTGGGGAGTCTGAACTGGTGTTCCAGCCTTCCTGCTGCCACACGGCAGGGCTGGAGCACACAAAATCTACTAGCCTGGGCCCCGCTAGGCTCTAGTGTGTGAGGGGAATGTGGGGAGTGTCTTTCTCCTTTTTCCTTTTGATTTTGCAAGATCAGACTAACACGGCTACCTCTCTATTACTATTTCGCCTTCTCAATCAGGGGCTTCTCATTTTACTTCTCACTTGTATGTGGTTCCTGACTGATTTTTCTGTGGGTCAGCGGCCCCCTACCCAAAAAAGGTTCCCCAACCCTGTTTTAGAGCCTAAAACACTGCAAGGGAAAAATGTTGTCTAATTTGTAACATTGTCTTAGGTCTGTGTTCAGTTCACTAGTAATGCCTTTGGGACAAGGTACTTTATACTGTCCTTTTTAAGATACCTGGATATAAGGTACAAACAGATTCAGAAAAAATCAGGTTATATATGAAAATGAGTTTTCAAGGGCAGAATAAATATTTTACCAAAAGTACCGAGGAGCATAGCTAGCAAAGTGCCTATAGAAAGCAACTAAGGACCAGACTGTGGCACTCCACTCAGGCTATGTCTAGATTAGGGAGTTTTTCCGGGATACCAGAAGTATCCCGGAAAAACTCTGCCGCGTCCAGGGAACACGTCTGCTCTTCCAACATTTTTTGCGAAAGAGCAGTCGTGCTCTTTTGAAAGCCCTTCATTCTTCATTTTATGAGGAATAAGGGCTCTTCCAAAAGAGGAGGTTTTTCCGAAATTTGGCCCAGTGCAGATGGGCCAAATTTCAGAAAAGCCTCTTCTGAAAAAACAATCGGAAAAAGGTACGCAAATTGCAAAGTGTAATTTGTGTACCTTTTTCTGAAAAAAAAAGCAGCAGTCTAGATGCAGCCTCAGGGTATAGAATAGCATCTTTCACCTTATGTCATCTGATTCATTTAGGCTATGTTTGCACAGCAGCATTATTTTGAAATAACTGATGTTATTCTGAAATAATAAAGAGTGACTCTATACTGCAAGCCTTTATTTTAAAATAATGTCAAGCTGGAGGACTTCTTACTCTGATTCCTGTAATCCTTATTTCATGAGGAGTAAGGGAATTCAAAGGAAAAGTATGCTTCCTTTGACTTCCTGCTGCATAGACGAGCCAAATTAAGCTATTTTGACTTCAGCTACACAATTGATGTAGTTTAAGTTGCATAGCTTAATTCGACTTTAGCCCTGCTGTGTAGATGTACCCTTACTCATCATGTGCAAGGATTGCTGAATCTTGTCAATTTACTCTGCCCAGTACCCTCTCCCAGTGCAACCTACAGCATACAACAGGGATCTCCAGGAATACTGAAACCTGAAGGTAACAGTGTTCTACAACTCAAATATATATTTAACTTTTTTTAAAAATAGATAAGTACTCTCCTCTTCAAGAAAACACTAAAGCTGGAGCATGTGCAAGCTGAAGTTAATGGGACTTAATCGTGTGCTTAAATACTTGATTGAACAATGATGGATTTATAGCTCTAACTAAAAGAAAGTTCAGAAGCTTTGGGGGTAGCCGAGTTAGCCTGTTACAGAAAAAAAAAAAAAATGGTCTAGTAGCACTTTATAGACTAATCAAACATGTAGATGGTATCATGAGCTTTCATGGGCACAGCCCACTTCTTCAGATGACCGGAGTTATGAGAAGGGGCGGGGCGGGGGAGGGAAGAAAAATGAAGTAGGGTGGCAGACAGAGCATCAGTAAGTATCTGAAGATTGGATAGTTAAACCGAATAAGATAAAAATCAAAGTCAATAGATATTCTGCCATGTCAGGAAGGATACAACACAGAGAGCTGTTTGCATCTTCAATGGTTGTTAAATTGGTAGTGTCCCAACCAACTTTCATCACAACTGAGTCCATTACCATGTGAATTGAATTTGCGGATGAACTCTAAGGATCTGGCTTGTAGAACTGGTTTGTGACAAGACAGCTACTTGGAGATCTTTAAAAGTGTGATTTGGAAGGTTGAAGTGCTCTCCAATAGGTTTCTGTATGTTTCCTTTGCGTATATCTGATTTGTGTCCATTGATTCTTTCCCCCAGAGACTGTCCAGTTTGTCCAATATATATAGCAGTGGGGCACTGCTGGCATTTAATGGCATAGATCAGATTACTGGATGTGCAGTCAAATTACCTTTTGATCTGGTGGCTGATGTTGTTGGCTCCAGTGATGAATTCGCCAGTATAGATACGTGGGCAGAGTTGGCATCTTTTTTGGTTGCAGGGCTGGATTACTGGAGGCTTATGATGTGGATGTGTGGCATGGTTACAAGAAAAAATTAGTTTCAGGTTAGGGGGTTGTCTGTAAGCAGGAACAGGCTTTTCTCCCAAGGCCTCTGAGAGTGAGGAATCATTTTCCAAGATGGGTTGTAGATTGTGTATAAAGCATCATCTGGGATAAGTTCACAAAAGCTCATGATACCATCTATATGGGAGTCTATCTATGGACTGGATGACCTCCTGAGGTCTCTTCCAGCTCTATGATTCTACCACATCGTTACATGTAGACAGTTCTGTTATATTTCCAGGGATTTCCACAGCATACTGCAGATTATATTTTAATGGACCAATGATAGGATGTTTTGCAGAATCATGGTCTAAAAGAATGGCTGTCTGACATAAGATATGGGAATACAGCAGAGTTGTGCAGAATCATGGTCTAAAAGAATGGCTGTCTGACATAAGATATGGGAATACAGCTGAGTTGAGGCAGTATGAATTTTATGATGTATGCATACTATATTGTTAAAATCATCCCAATGAATTATTATATTCTGTTTTGGAGTCTTTCCTGTACCCGTTGCCCAGATTTACAAAGATAGTTAGGTGTTGCTGTGCTTAGCAATATAATGTCTAAGGGTATGTCTACACTACAGTTAGTTCGAACTAACGGACGTTAGTTCGAACTAACTTTCATAGGCGCTACACTAGCGCTCCACTAGTTCGAACTTAATTCAAACTAGCGGAGCGCTTAGTTCGAACTAGGTAATCCTCATTTTATGAGGATTAAGCCTAGTTCGAACTAGCTAGTTCGAATTAAGGGGTGTGTAACCCCTTAATTCGAACTAGTGGGAGGCTACCCCTCCCCAGGTTTCCCTGGTGGCCACTCTGGCCAACACCAGGGAAACTCTATTGTCCCCCTCCCGGCCCCGGACCCCTTAAAGGGGCATGAGCTGGCTACGGTGCCCGTGCCAGGTGCAAGCCTGCCAGCACCCAGCCAGCAGACCCTGCACCTGGCACGGCTCGAGCCAGCCACCCGATGCCCCCCAGCCCTCCCCCTCTTCCCGGGACCAGGCTGGAGGCTCCCAGGAGCTTGCCCAGGACCGCAAGAGGCGGGCACCCGCCTGGGCTAGTGCGGACATCGTGGACCTCGTCCACGATCTCCGCACTAGGCACAGGAAAGTGGCCGGCTAGGGCAGGAGAGCTGCCAGCCTGGCCACCCAGGAGCAGGTGTGCATGAAAATCAAGGGGGTCCACTGAGACCCCCGACCCTGAGCCCTGAGCTTACAATGGCCGTCCTGGGTCAGACCAAAGGTCCATCTAGCCCAGTAGCCTGTCTGCCGACAGCAGCCAACCCTAGGGACCTTGGAGGGGATGGACCGAAGACAGTGACCAAGCCATTTGTCTCGTGTCATCCCTCTCCAGCCTTCCACAAACCTTGGGCAGGGACACCACTCCTACCCCCGGCTAATAACACTCCATGGACCCAACCTCCATCACTTGATCTCACGTCCCTTTAAACTCTGTTCTAGTTCTAGCCTTCACAGCCTCCTGCAACAAGGAGTTCCACAGGTTGACTCTTTGCTTTGTGAAGAACAACTTTCTGTTACTAGTTTGAAGCCTGCTACCCATTCCTTTCCTTTGGTGTCCTCTAGTCCTTCTTTATGGGAACTAATAAATAACTTTTCTTTATCGGCCCTCTCCACACCACTCATGATTTTATATACCTCTATCATATCCCCCCTCCGTCTCCTCTTTTCTACGCTGAAAAGTCCCAGTCACTTTAACCTCTCTTCATATGGGACCTGTTCCAAACCCCTGATCATTTTAGTTGCCCTCCCCTCTCCCAGCCTCTCTCTTCCCCTCTCCCACCTCCTTTTCCCAGTCTCCCCCAGTTTTGTTCAATAAAGACAGATTCCATTTTTGAACACAATTGTCCTTTATTTTGTACATCAAGAAAAGGGGCTAGGGAAGGGTAAGTGGAAGGAGGTGAGGGAGGAATGGGGCACAAGCCCCCAATGGGGAGGACTGGGCTGGCTCTGCGGGTTTCTGGGGGTGGAAGCTCTCCTGCAGCCCCCCCAATTGCCTCCTCTCCCCAGATGGCAGCCTGTGGCAAGTGCAGCCGGTCTGATGGCTGAGTGCTGTGATGTGCCCAGTGTGGGCACTCCGGGCAATCCAAGCCAGAACTGGTTTGCAAGCGGGGCACCCTGAGAACTGTCTGTCCGGGGTGGGCGTCAGGTCCCTTTAAGCGCAGCCCTCGGCTAGCCTGAGACAGCATCTCCACACTCTAAGTCCTCCTCTGATGCCCTGCCGGCACTGCTTCTGGCCATCCTTAAGCCCAGTTCAGGATCCACTTAATGTGGACATGCTAGTTCGAATTAGCAAAACGCTAATTCGAACTAGTTTTTAGTTCTAGACACGTCAGTTCGAATTAGCTTAGTTCGAATTAACTAATTCGAACTAACTTAGTTCGAATTAACGTTGTAGTGTAGACGTACCCTAACTGATTTAGGTACTAGAGAACCTAAATCCCATTGATAGTGAGATGTAAACTCAAATCAATTAGGAGCCTTTAAGAAACTTGGGCACTTAAACAAAACCAAAAAAAAATCTAAACACAGACGTGAGAGATACAGGTCAGTTAAGGCCAATGTTGTGAAGCATGGTATAAAACAAGCTTATTTTAATTGATTTTCTGAATTGGTGGACTGGATTCCTAAAGAGAACAATTAAGTCTTCAGAGAGAGCTGTGAGATTTTTTTTGAAAGACATGTGTCATGTGGGGGGAAAATAGTATGTAAACATGGAAGTCTTAAAGACTGCAAGATAATGTATACAAACAAGGGGTAGAGCCAAGGTTGTTGAGACCATGACACTGCAATGTTAATAATCCTCTTTTTACTATAACTATTTTATCATCTCCATTATGGAAGCACCCACAATATGCTAGGGGCTTTCCAAAATATAATAAGAGACCACGAGCATCCCAAAGAATTAAAATATGCATAAACCAGACAGACAAGTGAAATATTTGAAGAAATTTTGTTTAATTGTTTGAGTCTTCAGTTTTTTCTCCTTCTCTGTCCACCAAACATTCCCCTCCTCCCCCCACTATCCTAAAATGTCAACCACCCTGCTCTTCCTTTTCTGCTCCAATGTACTCTCTTTTCACCTTGTTCTCTCCATAGCCGAGATTAAAGCCTCCTACAAAAGCCTGAAAAATGTGCACAGAAATCTTTTGTGACTTTGTTGTGAAGCACAAAGGTCTTGCAGACTGTAGAGATCAAGCAAATATGCCCAAACCTATTTCCCACTGCCAAACCTGTAAGTATCATGAGCCCCTCAAAGTCTCAGCTGATATTTGGACAAGCATTGTCAAGGCCGGAGGGTGAAAAAGATACAAGGACCAAGTCAGAAGTGCTTTGCACTGCATCCCACCTGTGAAGCTTAGTAATAAGTAAGATTTTCTTTTTGCTGGGAAGCCCCTTTGATTCCTTCAGGCAGGCTGTTATCCATTAGTACTTGACATTCCTATCAGAAAAAATCAGAACTGTCAGGGTGATCCTGCAAGATGCTGATCAATCTGGCTCCAGTCTAGTAAAGCACTTACACGAGTATTTAAGCACATGAGTTAAGTGCTCAGTACCTCGCATGTGTTAGCCCTAAGAGTTAAAGAAGAAAACCTACATGTGAACAGTTTCCTTTAAACACAGGAGTGGGTTTATGTACCATAAAAACATGTTTTTTGTGGTTCAGTTTAGTCAAGGAATCTAAGCCTAATTCTCTACCTGTACGTCAATCATTTATTATCAGGGCAAAGTGGGTGTAAAGTCCCACTTTTCACAGCTGTACCTGACACCAGGTGCAAGATACTGGCAAATCAGGCTCTTCATTTCCTTGGAACTTGGATTACTAAAGAGAAGATCCATCATGTCTGTATGTTGTTCTGTTGTCATTTCCACCTTGCAGCAGGGAAAGTTTGTGCTGCTGTTAGTACACAGATATTGACAATGGGGAGAGCTTCAAAATGGCTTTGTGCTTGTAAAGCTGAGGTCGGAGCCTTTTACTGTTCTTTTGCTTTTTGTTTTTTTGTTTTTTTAATTATGGCACACACATCCCTCCAACAGCTGTAAAGTATTAAGAGCTTATGATAGGGTGTGAATGCCCCTTGCAAAGATAGGCAGGCCAATGGGTGATCCAGTCATTTAGGCTTGATCTGCACCTGACCAGGCAAGTCGGCTTAAGGTGCATCATCTAGCTATGCAAAATGCATAACTGGATTCAGCTTACCTTTAGTCATGCCACTGCAGTGTCTACACTGTGGGAAGCCGATGGGAGTACTTGCTTCTGTCAGCTTCCCTTACTCTTCACAGAATGAGGAGAGCAGGATAATAGTAATAAATAATAATAATTAATAATACCTAGTTCTATATCCACAGATCTCAATCCACTTTACAAAGGAGGTCAGTATCATCATCTCCATTTTACAACCCGGGAAACTGAGGCAATGAGGGGGCTATGACTCATGTAAGGTCATCCAGCAGGCCAATAGGCTGATCTGGATGGAGGTGGGGAGGGAACCCTTAGTAATACTCCAGCACTCCGTCCACTAGACAACACTGCCTTAAATTTGAATTCTAAGGAAACCCATTGTGACTATTGAAGAGGTACATGCGCGTGCTCACATACACACACACTTCTTAAAGAGACACTCAAATTAGTTTATATAGCTAAATAAATACATTGGCAATATTCACTCAGCTCTAGTGATGTTGCCTGTTTGATCTCAGGAACGCAAAGTATAATACCATATTACCAAGGGACTTCAGAATGATTTCCTAATCACTTCATCTTGTGATCCATTAGGAGATGCAGGGATGCATGTCCTATCTCTGTTTTCAGAACACCCCACTAATCTGACATACATTGATTTGAGCTTGTCTTCTGGATTGTTCATTTGTTTGTGCTGCTAAATGGCTGTAACTGGTTTTCTGTCAGGCTTCTTCTAGGATCTGATAGAGCCTCCCTTGTTAAAATGAATATTCTTGCAGAATAACTTTTATAATAATATTTGATTATAGCTAGTCATGTCTTTACAAAATATTGTAATATAGCAAAGGACAACATCAGCCTGAGGATATTCTGGCTACTTTAGCAAATGTCATAGCTTATCTTTTCAGTGAATCCATTTAGATTGCAGTTAGCTTGCCTAAAATTGGCCCAAAAGGGCAATGCAGTTTATTTTTTTTCCAAAAGATAAATTTCCACTGCTGCAAAACCTGGAAATTATAGAGACACTAGAAGACTTACTTGGTGTTGCCCTAGTCAGGCCTGAGGGCAGGGAGGGATGCAGAGGCCTCCTTACAGTGTTCCCTGGGCTCAGGTCAGGGGAAGGAAGGGAAGTCCCGTGTGGGCTGGCTCTGTTGGCTCTCCCTGGCCCCGGGTCTGAGAGTAGAGGAGGAACCACACAGACCAGCCTCAGCGGTGCTCCCCGGCCTAGGAGGAGGGGCCCGTGCAGATCTCCCAGTGCAGCCCTGTTCTGTCTCCAGGAGAGGATGAGGCTGCACTGCCTGGCCCTGGTGGTGCTCCAGGAGGGCAGTGTTGGGATTGGCGGGGCTTCCCCACCCTTCAGCATAGGGGCTGAGGACTGGAGGGGGAAGGGTTTGGGGCAGTAGGGAACCCACTTACTTGGGCCAGTGCTAGCTGTGCCCCTAGCTAGCCATTTGCTTCCTGATGCTGCTGCCCCCACTGGTCACTCTGCAGCCTAGCTGTCCCCCCATGCTCGCTGTGCCCAGTGGTGACTGAGTATCATGTCCCTCTATCTTCCCCCCCTTGCTTTCCATGGTATGGAAAATAATCCAATTTCAGGTACATCCCATTTTCCTGGCACAACCAAACCCTGACCTTCCTTTAAGTTAGGATAAGAGGAAGCTTCATACCAAATTTGGTGGTCCGAGCTCTTATCATTTAGCAGTTCTTGAGCAGACAGACTCACAGACCAACAAATGCAAAAATCTCTAATATATATAGATCAGTGTTTCGCAATTGGTGCTTCGCAGAATCCTGAGTACTCGGCACTCCCCCGCCCCTTAAAGGGACAGGGCTTTTTTGTGGCAGGACTTGGCGAATCTCTCTTTTTTTTTTTTTTCCTCTACAGATTTTACCCTGGCAACCCTAGGGATTCCTTGAAATTCTTTCAAGCTGAAAAGCGTTCCATGGCCAAATAAAACTGGGAAACACTGTATATAGATAGATAGATTAGCCACTATTGAAATAATGGGTTAAGTATTGAATGAAAAGCACTGACAACTTTTGTTCTTAAAACCACTGAATCTATTCCAAGCATAGTAGTAAATGTGGGTATGAAACAAACAGTGAACCCTAAATGCCACCAAGAGTCGTGTGTTAAACTCACATATTAACTTGGATCATAGCAATCCAGATTTGTTTGAATAATTCAGTTATAATTTTTGGACACTTTGCTCTCTTTCAAATGGCAGAGTTCATATGTAATTTAGTAGCAATATTTCTACCGGAAATCCCCTTTTGTTTGCATGAGACATCTATTCATGGTTTCATTGTAAATGGCCATACAAAGACTCCATATTGGCATTTAAAATATTATACAGTGTATATGCACAGGTAGTTTTACTTGGGGTGGGGGTGGGGGCCAATATTTAGTTCTGAGGCACTTTGCCAAATTAAGTAATTAATGATCAGATGAGGCACTGAAAGAAAATGCTCAGTAGACAAATTGGATCCTACTGGGAATAAGAGGCGGTCAAAGCAATACGGAACCTATGTTTTAACACCATAATTAGTGGCAAACAGGATTTTCAGCCAAGTAAAATCCACAGGCTGCTGGCAATGAGGTGTGCGATGTCATGGGTGGCATTCTTCCGTCTGAGTCAACACTGATTTAATGAGTCAACATGGTGGCAGGGAAACTGTGCTGCTGGAGTCTGTGTGCTTTGGAAATAGTCCAGGACCATTCGCCGACATTAAAATCAGCATGCTTTTTAAGGGTGTTGCCCACGGTGTTCTGGCTAAATTCCAACTGAAATCACTGCAGTTTGCCCCTCTAAATTATTCTTATGGTTTTTCAGTAGGAAAATGTGGGTTTTTTTGCTTCCACTTCTAAGCCATTGTGTTGCTGAGCCTACTGTATAGAGGCTATATAGCACCCATTTTATTGCTGTACGGATGATATATCAGGAGGTGAGGGGTGAGAATGCCCTCTAATGACCCGTTCAAAGAGGCTAGGACACTTCCTACTGCTGTTACTACCACCAACTAAGAGAGATCTCCTTTCACTACCATGGTGGAGCTCCACTAGGTCTTTTTAAACTAAAAGTCCAGAAGTGAAATCGTGGACTCTCTGAAATCAATAATAGTTATAATCCCCATTTCCGAGTTCTATGCAATGTATTGATTAATTGTGTATCTGCTGCAAGTTGATGTGTATGCTCATGTGCTGGATGCTTCAAAGTTAAGAATAAAATAGGCTATAAAGCTACAACAAGCAGTATAATAAAATCCTTCCTCTTCAGAGGGCTGCTCCCAGGACTACCTACCAGTCCAGTAATTACAGCAAGAAGCAGGTTCTCTCACACACATGCAGTGTATCAAATCCATTCCCAAGGACTTGAGTGGTACGGAAGGCCCAGATCTTCAAAGGGACTTAGGAATCTTTGGGATCCTAAAACTCCCTGGCCATTTTTTGTGGAGTTAGTCTCTGAACATGCCTCCAAGATTGGGCCCCTAGATGAGACTGGCGCTCCCTCACTGCTCTTCACCTAGCTTGAGGATTGTGCTGGGGCTTAGGTGGGCGGTAAGAGTTTGGACACCTCCTGAGGCAGCAGTGCTCATGCCCAGAGGCAGGAACTTAAGCACTCTATGGATGAAGAGGCAGCCAAATGTAGGTTTTATGGTTTGCAGTGGTGCCTAAATCCAAGCTTTAGGCACCTAAATCCATTCATGGATCTGGGCTAAGCTCCTGTGCTACTCCTCAGCCCAGCATGGGAGTAAAGGCTTACAGGAAACGGCGTTAGTGGGTAGCAGGTCTGGAACAAGCAGCAGGAAGATTTTCTTTGCTCAGTCAGCCTGTGGAGCTCCTTGTCAGGATGTTGTGAAGACCAAGACTTTAACAGGGTTTGAAGGGGAACTAGATGAATTCATGGAGGGTAGGTCCATCAATGCTTATCAGCCAGGGTAGGTAAGAATGGTATCTCTAGCCTCTGTTTGTCAGGGGCTGGAAATGGGTGACAGGAGAGGGATCTCTTCATGATTACCTGCTTTGTTCACTCCCTCTTGGGAATCTAGCATTGGCCACTGCTGGAAGACAGGATACTGGGCTCTATGGACCATAGGTCTGACCCAGTACGGCCATTCTTATATTCTTAGATTAGGAGCTCTCTATCATTATAGCATTGCTATGTCAGCATAGTCAAGGGCAATCTGTTAAATTCAAAATGACAGATAAATGAAAAAATGTTGCAGCCCCTCCTTCCGTAGACATCTTAAAGTTGATTCAGAGCTAGGAAATAAGCTATTTAAATTCGAACCATGAACAGAAATGAAGAAATATCATATGCATGAACCTGGGATCATCTCTATTTCAAATATTAGAGCAATTGTCTGAAACTAAGAACATCTCAGGCTGTGAGTACCAGAATATATAAATGTGCCATCTTCTAAATACAGTCACATACATTTTTTTACAAAAAGATCTGGATATGCAGGATTGTAGCATTTGCAGTGGCATCTCATGGTCATAACTGTGTAGGACACAGCAATGTACCTCACTAGCTCATATTTTTTCAAGCATGCCTGTGGCAGGGTCCCCAGCCCCGCCCTCTTCTCCCCAAAGTTAAAGCAGGCCCTGCAGCCTAGTCCAACACAATTGCAGGCCCTGAGGCCTAGTCCATGCCCTGAGTGGATGGGGTAGGAGGGTCCAGGCCCTCCCTCTCCGCTGGATCCCAACCCAGGGCCTTACTAGTGGTAGGTGGTTCCCTCCACTGGCTCAGCGGGGAGTTCTCCCCGAAAAGTGCCAAGCCCACTGGGGGGGTTCCCTGCTCCTTGCCCTGGGTTGCTTCCTACCCCGGCCCTGTGGCCAACGGAGACCCCACCTGGCAAAGCTGGGCTGGTGGCGGCTGCAGTGTTGGCAGGTCCCATGGCTTGGGCAGCAGCGAAGGGGTTGTCCACTGTGGCAGGGCAGGCGGCCCCCCAGAGTCGGCATTGCAGGTGTGCTCGACCTGGGGACGGTAGCAGGAACAGCAGCAGTCCCAACAGCTCTGGTTCCAGCAGCAGGTCCAGCTGTGGTTCTGGGGGTTGGACAGGAATTCCTTCCTCCACGGAGGTCAGCCTCAACTGAGCAGCCCGGCAGCCTTTTATACTGGGGCTGCACTGCGAGCATGCCCAGCAGGGCTGTGGGGGAGGGGCATAATCCACCCAATAGGTGGGCTCTCCGCCCCCCTGTTTAGTGCGGGGGCAGGTCAGCCCCGTCACAATGCCACTCAGTCATACGCTGGGGCTGTTGGCTATGCTTTGAAGCTCAGACATGCCCTTCAAAGTCACACTGCTACGTATTTTTCTATCAAGAAGGTTGAATTGACCTGGTGTCAAAACTGGCACAAGTCTCCTAAACCATCTCTAGGCTAGGGCTTCCACCAGCACAACTGACTAGTGGTGGCACCACCCTGGACTGTTTCAGCCACAAAAAGCTCTTGCACAAACAGGCCTAATGGGTTTGAATTGCAGCGGTGCCTAAATCCAAGGCCACTTGTTCTGTTCACTACATGGCAGGGAGGGCTGCGGACCAGCTTCCTCCATGGAATTTTCATAGAGAAGTTACATATTCTTCTTAGGTTATTGATGATAGATGTTAGGACACTGATAGTTGAAAGGAACTTTCCAGTTGGTTTGTCTGGTGGTGTCGTAACAAGGCCTTTTTGCCCAGTTAGCCCTGCCCCATTTTACCTGCAGCCAATGCCAGGCCTGGAGGGAGAATAAAAGAGAGGAACCTGGCTCAGTTAAAGGCTGACCAGCGAAGAGATAGGAGCTGGTTCTGCAGGACCTGAGCCAGGGCCATCTACTGGGTCAGCCACAGAAGCAAGCCTCCAACCCCTCCCCCTGACACAAAGGAGGAGAACCAGAAGGAACCCTCATTGAGGAGGGGGAAATTGAACTCTTGGGGCCATACCCCAAACTTAAGAACCAGACTCTGGTAAGAGGCCGGAATTCCTAGGCCCAGGGCCTCAGCGGCAGGGGCCTACACCCCGGGCCACCAGCTAACTCTGGGACCACCCTGCTACCTGGGAGACCCAGCCACATAAGGGCAAATCAGACCCAGCCACATAAGGGCAAATCAAATATTACAGAATACACGATGCAGCTTTTCTGTTTTACATTTTCTTAATCAGTATTTCTAAGCTGATTTTGTATTCTAAATGTACTTGTTAGCCTTCATAAAAGTAATCATTCCAGATTACTACATATTTAACTCACTGAAACAAAGACATTACTTTAAATTAGTCAGAGCAATTTAGTGTGTTCATAACAAAGTTCATTGCTTTTAGAAAAAAATGTTGTGTGATCTCCATAACAATGGCCACATTTCTGAAGTTTCATCATACATTTGTTAAAACTGTTTACAAAGATTTTAGGCATAACAAAGGATTTCACATTTTATTAAGGTCCTCAATTTTGATGGAGGGTTTTCTTAAAATTAATTGTCAAGTAATCAGAAGAAAAGAAAGGGAAACTCATTTGTCTAGCTATCTATAAGAAAAGAAATATTATCCCCTTACGGGCTCCCTTTGAAATAGGGGTGAGAGGAGAGCAGAAATGGACAGAAAGGACAGGAAAACTTTGGAAGCAAATATTTTCATTATAGTAAAATTAAATGTTTATTTTAAATAAGGGTGGTCTTTTTGAAGAATTTATTTAAAAAACCTGTAAGGTTGAAGATCCAAGCACTTAAGATTTAATTTGAATACTCAGATGCTGCATCTAAATATGCAAGGATGTTTTAGAGATGTGATTTTTATAATTTTCATCAACAAACTAATGAAATGTTTAAAGCAAATTTTAAATTAAGATCCTATACCAATGCTACAGATGTAGGGCTAAGAGTAAACATGACCCTCTGCCCTCCTGACTTTAGTTGTTTTTCTGAAGCATGTGGTCTTGCAAGATGATAGAAAGTTCCCTCACCTAATTGAGAGAAAACTGCAAGCTGGAACTTTCCACACTTAGCTGAGATTTTGCTCCGCAGGTTTTTCATTTGTTTTAGTTTGTTTTATTGTGCTTTGATGAACAAGCTACGTAATATTAACAAATTGGGTATAAAAAGAGAGGGAAAAATCTGAGGTTGGACATCTCACAAGTGCCCCTGCAGAAAGTCTCAGGATCTCCGTAGGACCTCGGGTAAATATGAATTTGGGATTTTTTTAGGGTGTTTTACTAACCTGTTGTGGATGTGTGTAATCGCTGTAGTCTAAATAAAGTAAAGCTTTGAGTGAAAGCACTCTTGTACTGTTCCAGCCAGCTATCCATGTTTCCATTGATTTATTTCCTGCCAGTACCTCACCAAGAGTAAAAGTTACCAAGAGCTTTGAATTTAAAACCCACACGTAACAGGGACCACATTTTGTTTGTACAAGCACCTGCCACAGAACTGGAGCTCCTCGCTGCTAGCACAATACAAATAATTAATAGAAGCAGCATGACAAGGTAGGAGGGGAGACCGCTCTCCGTTTCTTTGCTGTTCCCTCTCCTCTCGATGACTTTGAAGAACAGTGCGCCCTCACAGCTCCCCACTCCCTCTTGGCTGTTGCTGGGAGAATACACCCTTCTGTTTCTATCTTACGTAGTCACAGCACATAAGCCAGTGGGAGTTTTCTATGAAAAAGAATTGAAGTGCAGAATTCTGAAAATTCCTATTAAATTTGCCCACTTCCCTTCCCTCAAATCGTTCAGGTACTGCAGGAAGGGAAGAGACATTGGATGAGAAGAAGAGGTCTTCCAAATGAGGTTAGGTAAGTGACTTGAGCATATGATATTTCTGCTTTTCCTGAGTCCCTGCTATGTAATAAAATTGGCCAGTTATTTTTACATACTCCAGCCTGAGTAGTGGGGATGGGGAAGAGCATTTAGCAAGAATTATGTGCCTTGCATTGCCATCCATGCTGACATGTCAGTTCAGAACAGTTTGGTAACACAGTGACAGGCTGCAGCACTTCATTATTATACTTTGCTACCTTTTAATACAGTATTTGACATTTCAGTCAGAGACAGCTTGGTTCCTAAGTTGGCAACTGTTTATTCTTCCCACCCAAGAATATTGCCAGGATGGGCATGTGTACCATACATACATAAGCAAGCTGTGTTTACATGCTCATGTCAAATTATTGTTAGTAAGATGAACGGCAAAAAAACAAACTTTGTATTTTTTTAAAAAGTAATGACAAACTTTTTATGGCAACCCCATGAGATTGGGCCAACTCAGCCTCCATTTTTGTTGAATAAAATGTCCTGACTTGCTGTTTCCAATATTGCGCAAAGTGACTATGTGAAAAATCTTTCACTCTTAGCCATGTTGGGAAGCTCAGTTGTCCTGTTAAAATGACTGGAATTATTTGCAGAGTAAGGTACAGGTTTTACCTCCCTAAACCAGGACGCTCTGGGTCAGCAACAGCTGTGGTCCAGAAGGGCCATGGATGTTCTTGGACCACAGAGCCCAGGAACGGGGAGGTCTGGTGGTGGGGCAGGAGCACGGTGGTGGGGGAGGAGGGAACATGACTCACCCAAGAGTCCTGTGTTGGGGGTGCAGATGAAGCTCCAGCCCTGTTCTGGCCCCATCAGCTGGAGAGCTCCAGCCCCAGTGGCAGCTAGGGAGCTCAGGCCCTGGTCCCAGCTGTGGAACTCCATGGCTGCCGCCATGGCCCAGAGCTCTGCAGCCAGTGCTGGAGAGCTGGTGCCAGAGCTCCATGGCTAGGGCTTGGGCCAGAACTCCCTGGCTGCCACTGGGGCTGGCGCTCTATGGCTGCTGAGGCCAGAATAGGGCTTGAATTCCATGGCTGGGGATCTCCAGCCCAGCCACAGAGCTTCGGCCCCGGCCCCGGCTCCGGCAGCAGCTGAGCCAGTGGCAACTAGAGAGCCCTGGTGTGGAGGGGCTATGGCAGCAGCAGGGCTGGGCTGGAGCCCTAGGTTGAGGGCAGCAGGGCAACACGGGCCATTAGAGGAGGGACCTAACCTGGTCTGGCAAATCCCCTCCTTCGGGACTGGTTAGGTCCCAAGGATGCCAGACCAGGGAGGTCCAACCAGTACTACTCCGCCTGACTCAACATGGCAGAACCTGGCTCCAAGAGACATGTGTAAGCGGGGGAATGGTCCCGCTATTGTGGGGAACTTTCCTGGCTTCTATACCACCCCGATGAAATGGACCAGCGAAAGGATCTGAGTCCCCGCTCCCACTTTCTTTACCCCACGGCCTCCCTGATCCTGAGGGCTCCCCCTCCACTCTTCTGAGTAGCAGAGCCCTCGAAACCCCAACAAGGCTGGGCCCAGGTTTCCTGGGGCTTAATCCCTGACCTTGTAGTCACTAGGGGCAGGAGTTAGGGTGTCCCCACTCTGAGGTGCTCTCTTTACACTGCAGGCCTTCTTGGCCCAGTGATCACTTCATAAGGTTCAAAGCAAATACAATTTATTAAACATCAACTGATTAAAGAGAATAGAATAAGAAAAAATGAGACTGGTTAAATGAGAACACACAGCCCTGCTCTGTAGCACAGGGACATCAAAACAGCAGCCTGCAGAGTGTAAGGACAGTCCACAGTCTCTTCCTTAGAGGCCCCTTAGAGGCCTTGGATGTGCTGCGGGGGGGACTGCAGGCTGGACTCGCTTGCTCTGGCAGTGACCACACAGCCTCAAGCTCTAAGTGGCCAGACCCCTCTCCCAGTCCAGAGCCTCTCCCCACACTTTGCAGTTCCCAGCTGCTCACCACATCCAGCTGCAGGGTGCTGCTTGGCCAGTCTCTAGCTTCTTGCATTGCTTCTCTGTTCCTTTTGGCTCTCTGAGCACTGCCAGTCTGCTGCTCAACACAGGGTCTGCGCTCCTTGAGCTGTGTGTGTCAGGCTCAGCTGCTGCAAAAACTGCCCCTCAGCACACAGCTTGCACTCCTTGGGCTGTCTCTCAGCTCTCTGTTCCTTTTTCAGGACTTCTTCTGCACACAGCTTGCACGCCTTGGGCTGTGTCTCATCTCTCTGTTTGCTCAGAGAGAGCCAGAACAATCCCAGCTCACAGGGAGGACGGGGCCTGGCCTCTCCCCTTCCTCACTGGCCTGTCCAACCTGTCAATCAGGCTGAGCTGGAGTGTTGGCTGCTTTCCATTGTCTCTGGGGTCTGTCAGTCTCATGAACCCTTCCCCTTCTGAAACTGGGAGCTGGCAAACCAAAAAAACTCCCACAGAGTTTTAGTAAGGGGTAACAGTCCCCTTACACATGCACAATTTTTAGACCAAAGAAGTCTAAATGCTTTGAGCCTGATTGTCCTCTTGTTTACAACAGTGCAAGTCAGGAGTAATTCCATTAGAGGTAACTGAGTTGCGTCTGTGTGAAACTGGTGCTCTAAATTAAACACTTTGCTGTATGGCAGTGGTGGGTGAAACTGGTTGTGCCTTTTGTGATACTCTATAAAGTAAGATTTATCAATATCTGTGTTTCAACAGAAATACCTAATATAAGAAAATCTAAGATCAAAGCCTAAAGTCATCTCATTTTTATCTAAACTGATTTCACTACTAGCAGTAGAATAAGTAGATAAATCAAAGCGCTATTGGAAATAGTCTTGGTTGGAACATATTCTCTCAGAAATTGATGTGCTATAGTACCAGCGGTCTATCTTTTATTAAGGGTAAATTGTTTTCTCTATTGCTAAATTTAAAATACCTCATAGGGTACCTCTATGGGATCTGTGAATTGAACTGTTTACAACATTTCCTCCTCTTATAGGGATCTTAATCAGGAGGTTGATTATGAGGAATAAAAGCTTGAAGCTTGTCGCTATATTGGCATTTGAAACCCACTGCTTGGATAGGATCAAAGTTAAAACTTCTTTGTCAGAGAATCAAACAAGCCAAAAAAAATCCTGATGATATTTTATGTAAATTCCTGAATACCTGGACTTAGAGAACTTCAGTAAGTCCTTTTTATCCAATCACTATCAGAGCTAGTATTTTTTTTTGGGGGGGGGGGGGGGGAACAATTGAAATAATGTTCATGCTCTTTCAGTGTGTAATCAAATTCTGTCCACCACGATTGATTTATAATAGTTACAGTCTGAGGAGTTTTAGAAAGGATCCATGGGATGATCCTTTCATACATATCTGCAATTAACTGACTTATTCCCTTTAAAAAGAGAGTGGAAGGAAATTTCAGTTCACAGTTCAGTCCTGCTTCAGGAGAATTTAGAGTCCAGATGCTTGGGCCGAGCTCTGTGTATTGTCATCAACTCTACTAATGGGTAATTTTCCCAACAAGTTTTGTTAATGTCCTGACCATAAACATTGCTCTACACCCTATAGAGTACACAAGTTCTTTACAAACATTAACCAGCTCATCACAGCACACCTCCTTGAGGGATGAGATAGTTTTAACTATAATTATCCCCAGTTTAAAGCTGAGAAAACCAAGATTAAATGATTTCACAAAGGCCACAGAAAGAGTCAATTTCTGAATCAACGTTTAGTATGAAATTCTTGGTTTTATATTTAGGGCTTTTCTACACATGGATTTATTCAGGAATAGCCATTGTGCTTTAAATTAACACTAATTTCATAATCCAAATTAATGTTAAAGTGTAGACAAGTGCTAAAAAAACCCTGCTGCTCAACAGAGGAGCCACCTTAGCTGAGGACTGCAGTATGGGAAAGAGTTTGGCAGGGGCAATGCAGCACTGGGGGGTGTCAGCAGGCTGGTAACCACATTAGGATCATTTCAGAATACTACAGAGCTGCATCTCCCAGTTGAAAATTATGTTTGGGGACACAAGACATTGTGCACATTCTTTAAACCATAGAAATATCTGACTCCTGTGATCAATTTCTCCTCTGCACAGAAACAATCCAGCAAAGGCCTGAATATTGGCTAATGTCTCGTCTCAAAAAGGGGCCATGCAGAGTCCCATCCTTGTTGCTGAGAAATTTTTAGTTTAAGAATCTTCCATTTGCCTGAGATTAATGTGTATTGTTCAGAGAGAAAGTTAGTGTTGTTCCAACCTTGCGCTTCTTCTGTTAGGAACCATGTGATAAATCAGCTCTATCAGATACTATGTAGTTTCTCAATGTGGCCACAGTGATTAGATGAAATCTTGGCTTTGCTGAAGTCATTGGCAAAACTCTCTCATTGATCTCGGTAGGACCAGGATATCCCTCTGAAATTTCTGTCAAGTGCAGGTCTTCTCTGAAAAGTGTTTCCGTACAAATGGTTTTGTAGGTCCCAATTCCACATGTCTCGCTGACTCTCTAATATTTTTTCTCATTTCACAAATAAGGTGGTGCTTATTCCAATCGTCAGACCCAAGACCAACCCAACCCATGAGTTTACACAATTCCCAGAGGGAATGATCTACAAACTAAAGGAGTCAGAAGTGCATCTCTGAGATTGTCATTTGGCTTACAGCCATCTTTATTTCTGGTGATTAATTGAGAGCCCCAAGGTCAGTTTGTGAGAGTGATGGGAACAAACACCTTTATTCTTGCAAACTGTAGAAAAATATGCTACTCAGATGAGTGAGACACAATGGATATGGAACTCCATGTTGCTCCTTTTTACACAGACTTTTTAGTAAAATTGCTCCATGTGTACGTTTCTCTGCTATGCTTCAGAATATTGCAGGCAAATGACGCCTTTAAACAAAAAATTTCCACAGTGTGACATCCGAGGCGGCAGCAGCAGCAGCTATATTTACAAAACATTTTTTCTCCTAATAGTTCTGTTTGTTTAAACTGATTCTTTTTCTATCACTGGGTATTTTATGCCAAATATAAATGCATGTAGTGTATGTCTGATTTTTTTTTCTGCTAGAATCGCAATTTATGCTCTCTTGTTGTGTTTCACAGTCAAATAGCCTTGCAGCATCTATTATGTTTATTCTGATCAATTTTTTTTTTACAAACCAGTGATGCTCTATTCAATTTTACATTTTCAAAAGATGCCGATTCGTTTTTCTAGCATTTCTTAATTAAAATCCTTGGGTCCCTGTGTCATTTTGATTGCCTCGGGCACTAAGAGTAGTTTTACCAGATGCAGCTGCTGGAAGCACTTTGCCTTATCAGAATTCTCTTTGTTTTTGTTTTGTTTTGTTTTTTTCAATTAACTTCCAAGTACACATAGTCTAGTTCAATATTTTACATTTCCCCTTCTAAAAAAAGTGTTTTGTATGGCAATAATGGAACAATGAAAGCAGTGGCATGACTACAGTTGGATCATAAGTGTCTTGTCCAGTCCAGAGCACAGAGCGTAGCCATGTGACTGGCTATGACACCTCCAGTAGGACCACAGACTGGGCAATTGTCCATGATCAGGCCTGCTGATGGGAGAGGCAAAGGGGACAGTTACCCTGAGTCCTAGCAATTCAAAGAGACTTAGGGCTCCCAGCCACCACTGCCACTACTAGCCCCGGACCCTTTAGATCAGCACTGCAGCGCCAGGCAGCATGCTCTGTGCAGCTCTGAGGGGTGGAGGATGTGCCACACTCTGGGTGGTGCTGAGGGTTGGCTGTCCACAGCCCCACCCCTTCTGCTCAATGTCCCGCCCCTTCCAGGAGTGTGGAGCCAGGGTCCTCCCACCTTGGCCGGGGGTTCACGAAGGCTGGCAGCACCCCGGTCCTCAATGCATTCAACAGTTGGCAACATGCCACTATCCCACTTTGGTGATTCTCTGTTACTGTCTGTGTAGTAAGCATGCACGTCTTCCATGAAAGATGATTGTATAGATGAGTGATATCACAGCAATGTTGTAAATCCACCCAGGCTTGTAAATGGAAATGAGGAGAATCAAAAATTAAAAAGCTGGTATTAATGTAGTACGTTAGAATCTATAAATAGACTAGGAATATTAAAATGGTGGGTTTTTTTGGTAAACATGTAACCACTGAAATTTTCAGCAGTTACACATTTACATGCAGTGGGGGAGGCAGCTCCCCAGGAGCTGCCGTGGGTGGGGAGCTGGATTTTTAGCTGGCTCCCTCTGGCCCCCCACGCCTCACTGTGGCCTCTGTATCGTGAGCAGGAGGGCAGGCATTTCTATGGGAGCAGGTATACGTGGGGAGCCTGCTTAAAAGCTGGCTTCCCATGAACACCTGCTCCCACCTGCTTCCCCTCACCTCCTGCTGCCTCTGTATCAAAGGCAGCAGAGGTGGGGGGATCTTGAGTGTAACCATGATGAGCCCGGGCTCATTGGTTAACCATTTAAATGAATACATTGTCACAGCCTTAAAATAGATAAAAACACATACGGAGCAAGCAAACATAACAAAAGAGACAACCAAAGGTGTGCTATGAATAAGTCACAAGTAACGGTTCTTTGTTGCATGACATATGCTTTGGTACATTCTCTTTACAGAGCCACTCATGTATTTTCTGCAGCAAAGTGGAGGGGAGTGCTGAATCTCAGAATTATGCAGACACAGCTCCAGGAGGGAAGATCTAAACACAAAGCCTTTGTTTCTTTATTTGCCAAACAAAGAAGAGTCCTTGTGTGTCTGTCTACAAGAGGAGATGAGAAAAGATCAATTCAATTGACATATGGATCACAAAACTCTTCTGTTTATGCTTTAAATAATAAAAGAGGTGATTATCTGAATAGATATTTTCAGGAAACCCTAGACATAATGAAGCCATAATGATGCAATATCTGGAACTGAGGGGTTGCAGTAGCACCTTTGTGTTCCTTTCTCAATAGCCTGTTTCGAGTATAACTACATCTGGAAAATTAAGAGTTGGTATTAATCCTCTTCCTGCACACTCACACACCAGTTGCTAATAGATTATTCATGATGATCACTTTTTATGGATCTGAAATCTGCAACATATGTCCAACCTGCATATGACCAGACTCAATGTCAGTTGAATTCAGTGGAAATATTGGTTCTGCACCATTTGAGAACCACCGTGGCCTAGGAGAGTGGTAGGATTTGGACTGTATTATAGACAGAGGGAGGGGAATATGTACAGCCCAGCTACTGGCACTCCTTAGGGTAAACCTGCCTTGGGGATGTGAGGGGCGGCAGGCCAGATGCTGAGGGTGCCTGGGCCTGGCCCAGGGAGTGGGGGATGTGCAGGCCACACTCCCCAGTGTGGCCTGAGGGTGAGAGGGCCGTGCAGATTGTGCTTCCCGGGGGTGGCACAAGCTGTGCAGCTGCCATTAACTGCTCCACATCTGGCCAGCGCAGCTACTTCCTGGGGTGCTTGTTGTCCCCATTCCCACGTGGTCATTCTTCTCCCCATGTGATCATGAGTTAGTATAACTGTCCCTGCTCTCCCCACTCCTCCCTTTCTGTTTACACTGCTGTGTAGACATGGCTTATTTTGGAATAACTGATGCTATTTTGAAATAGCAAAATATGCATCTACATAGTAAGCCACTATTTCAAAATACAGCTGGTCCCTGACTTTCAAACGAGTTATGTTCCAAGCACTTGTTCGTAACTCTATGTGTTTGTAAGTCGGACCCCATTCATTTCAGTGGGGCGTAAGCACAGATCTGATCGTAAGCACAGATCACCATTCGTAAGTCGGGGCTGTGCTTAATGGGAGGCTGGTCGTAAGTGCGGTTGGTCGTATGTCGATGCATTTGTAAGTCGGGGACCGGCTGTAATGTCTAGATGGAGGACTTCTTATTTGGACTCCCGTAACCCTTATTTCATGAGGAGTAAAGGAAGTCGAAATAAGCTATTTCAACTTCAGCTACGCAACTGATGTAGCTCGAGTTGCTTAGCTTAATTCGACTATAGTCCTGCTGTGTAGACGTGCCTTTGGATATTAAACAACCTCATGCCACACACATTGCATTATCCTGGCACAACCAAACCCTGCCCTTGCTTTAAGTTAGAAGGGGAAGCTGCATACCAAGCTTGGTGTTCCTAGCTCTTACCATTTAGGAGGAGTTCTGAATAAACAGACTCACATTTCTAAAATACGTAGATACATGTTTTTGAATATGAATGTACTTAATGTGTATATGCTTTGCGCAAAATATGTCATGCAACCCATCATTGGAGAGCTTGCAAACCCCTGAATGGGTATATTCTATTTGTGTGCATGTATCACTACTGGATTTGAAGCTAGAAATATAAACCATAAACCTATTTATTGATCTAGACCATTAGTGGTTCTTAAGGAATACCATTTGTTATTTGGGACATTAATCTGTAAAGAGGGGCAGCACACACCCTCCTGTATCCTAAGCCAGAGCTTGAAGTACCCTCCCGGAGCCAACCACCTATAGCCCCTCCTACACCTCAGACTCCCCCAGCCTCTACCCCCACCCAAGCCAGCACTCCATAACTCATTCTGCACCACAACAATCTGCTCCAGCCCAGAGCCTCTTCCTTCACCCAAATTCCCTCTCAGATCTTGTACTCCTCAGCCCTTCCCGCACTCCATGCTCCTGACCCAGGCTTAGCCTGGAGCTCCCTCCCATACTCAGCCCTGGTCCAGTGCTTCATTCCCTCCCAAGCTCCTGCCCCAGCCTGTTGAAAATGAGTGAGGGTGGAGGAGAGGAAGCGGTGGGCAGGGGGAGCAAAGAAATGGAGTGAGCAGGGCAATAGGGTGTATCCTGGATTGCCTTTGAATTCACAAAGTGCTCTTCTTGGGTGTAAAAAGGTTAGAGACCACTGGCTTAGCGAATACATTCATACTTCTCCCGTGAGTAGGTTACGATATTAACTTGACGGAACATAGCTTTAATATCATTTCCAATCAAAATATCTGCAGGAATTGAGTTCTTGACAACAACTATCATAACATCATCAAATTCTTTCTCGTAATGTCGATTTTAGTCAAAGGCACTTTTATAAAATACTCAGAGAAAGCTTCAACCTTCACACTCATCTGGTAAATAATCTGCTTCCCTGACAAGGCCTGCTTTAACTAAAGTAAAATGAGTTATGGTGTCCCATCAAATCAAACATTTTCCCTCCATCCCCCACTAATTTTTGTACTGCTAATGAATTCCATATTATTATTACCATTTGCTTCAATGTGAGTGTGAGGCTAACTTCTTGTAAGACCACAGTGACAGTTTTTGCATAATTATGTCAGTGTTGGGATTTATTTGGTTACCTTGCATGTTTATAGAATTAGAATTCATGGTTAGTGATTTTTTGGTTTATTTCTCAATCTGGTTTGATATGCCCTCGTGCACTAAACAAGGACAGACCACTTTTCTCTTCTTAGAATAAAGAAGTTTCTATGTTCTGGGCTCTCGTGAGCTTTTCTAATTGAACTGGGGCTATGTTTAAACCCTTCACTCTTTTCAAATTGGGGTTTCGACTTTTCACACTATCTAGATAAGCATCAGTAATTTAAGCCTTTAAGACTGAATTAGGGTCACAGATAGAAACTTGAATATTTTCAGGAGCAATGTTCAATATTTGCTCAAAGTAATTAGTCCAAAAGCTTTTCAAAACTTGTGTAGGATTTTGCTCCCACAACACATTTCTTAACAAAACCCATTAATTTATGAGCCCATTCCACAAATGTACACACATTAGGCATTTAAACATTTCTAATTTCAAATCTCTGAGATTAAGAAGTAAACATAATCACTCTGTCACAAAAATCTTTAAACATTGCATAATGCAAAGCCACTCAATCTCCTAATTCGGTAAATACCTCTCCAGTTTTTCCAATCAATCTAGTTAGCAAAACAAGCATTCATCTGAAAGTTGGTGAAGACTCCACATGTGTTCAAAGGGAGATAAAAATTCCTTTATCTTCAGTATCCTTACAAATAGCACAAATTATCTCAATGTTTAGCTATTGTGCAGGAGAGATGAAATTTCAGGCTATGGTATATTCCTCTGTTGCTCCAGGATTTGGAGTTGATGGTTGGACCTTTTTTATGTGCTTCTCTCTCACTTTGCATCTGTTCCATGCATCTTGGACACACCTGTGACTCAACAGTCAGTTGTTCCATGATGAACAGCTCTTGGATGAGCAGCTTTTACTATTTCCTTAGCTTCTTTTTCCCTCTCAGCAATTTTTTGTTCCTCCCTTAATCAAAGTTCTATCATTTCTTTTTCATGCTCCCACTACTGCTTATATGTCAGCTCTTGCATTCTAATTGCTGCTTCTGCTGTAATTTCTTCTTCTACAGATCAGGGCAGAGCCTCTGCTTTCTGTTCACTGGCCATTAGCAGATTTTCAGTTCTTGAACTGGGGCTTTCTTCTTAAAAGAGAATCCCATTTGTAAGCACAAATTGGTCAAGGGCTTTTCTGTCAAACTCCTGTAATGATCATGGCTCACTCTACCCACCCGGAGAAATAAAAAAGCAAATTGAAAGAGCCAGATGAATACCTAGAAACCATCTACTTCAAGACAGACCCAAGAAAACCAACAATAGAACACCACTTGTCATCACCTACAACCCCCAACTTAAACCTGTCCAACACATTATCAATAAACTACAGCCTATACTAGAACAGGCTACCAAACTCCAAGAGGCTCTGGGAGACAGACCCATAGTCTCCTATAGACAACCACCTAACCTCAAGATGATTCTTACCAACAACCACAGGACATACCACACTAATACCAACCCTGGTACCTTCCCTTGCAACAAACCCCGTTGCCAGCTTTGTCCACATATTCACTCTGCTGATACCATTATTGGACCTAACCAAGTGAGTTATAAGATCAAGAACACATATTCCTGCGCATCCAGAAATATAATTTATGCTATCATGTGCCGAAAGTGTCCTTCTGCTATGTACATTGGACAAATGTCTCAGACACTTCGCCAAAGGATCAATGCCCACAAAACAGATATTAGACAGGATCACAAAGAAAAAACAGTTTCTTGCCATTTCAACCAGAAAGGACACTGTCTCAACAACTTAATTACCTGCATCCTGCTTCAAAAACCTTTTAAATCTGCACTTGAAAGGGAATCCTCTGAACTGTCATTCATGCTAAAATTCGACACTTTACGCGGGGGTCTCAACAAACACTCTAGTTATCTTACCCATTACAAAGATAGCTTCCCCAATTATCACCTCTAATATCATTAGCTCACAGACATTTACCTCCCCCTCCCTGCATCCTCCTTCTGTTCTGAAATTTGATTTATCCTTTTCATATGTGTACCTTTTTAAAAAAAAAAAAATTATCCTTTGGTATATATGGTTGTGACTATTTTCTTCCACTATTTGATCTGAGGAAGTGGGTCTGGCCCACGAAAGCTCATCACCTAATAAACCATCTTGTTAGTCTTTAAAGTGCTACATAGTCCTGTATTTTGCTTCAGCTACACCAGACTAACACGGCTACATTTCTATCACTATTCTTTTTAACTAATCTTTCACCCGTAAAATTTTCAATATCAAAATTAAATTTTGAATACCATTGGATTCTGGACCAAAGCTTAATTGAACTGGTTCTGCGAATCCTAGCCAATTATGCCCAATGTTGTTGTGCCTCAGTGGGTCACATCTGAGAACACAATATTCTGGACAAACTGCTGAAAACAGGGCACATTCACCTGCCAAGCTGACAGTTAATTCTATCAGATTATACCAAACCAGTAACAAAAATATACTTCTGTTTTACCACATTGGTTAACAAAAGTCAAAACTTCAATCCCCTTAGGCATTTCGGCTCTTATTTCACCACCACTACACTGGACTTTATGAGGAGTGGTTACTGAAAACCAATTTAATCAGATATAGGGTCTTTCTAATCCCCAGAGATCAGCTACTTAGTCCACTCAATATATATTCATGATCTTACCCAACGATCACACTGTTGCCAATTCTTTAGTAACTAAAATCTAAAGCTTCAGGGGGTAGCCGTGTTAGTCGGTAGGTTTTTTAATAAAAGAAAAGGAGAGGAGAATTAAAAATAGTCCGTAGAGAATGTTTGTAGCAGCAATGTTACAGATTGTTGGCTTGTAAAGTCTCTCTGGTAATGCCCAAAAGATTGGAAGGTGCTCAGTACATAGTTGAATGCATTGCTTTTAGTTGTAAATCCACAATCCAGATAATCAGGGCAGGAGAGAGGCAAAATGGAGTCATTTCAGGAGTCTCATATAAGAGTGGCCATATTAGGTCAGACCAAAGGTCCATCTAGTCCAGTATCCTGTCTTCTAAGAGTAGCCACGGCCAGGTGCTTCAGAAGGAATGAACAGAACAGGTAATCAAGAGACCCAGCCCCTCGTCCATTACCGATTCCGGCAAACAGAGTCTAGGAACACTCACTTCCCATGCTAATAGCTAATAGCCTCTGATGGACCTCTCCTCCACCAATGTATTTAGTTCTTTTTTGAGTCTTCTTAATGGTCACAACATACTTTGGCAGAGAGTGCCACAGGTTGACTGTGCATTGTAGGAAGAAACATTTCCTTTTTTTGTTTTAAGCCCGCTGCCTATTAATTTCATTTTATGCCCCCTAGTTCTTATGCTATGAGAAGGAGCAGATAGCACTTCATTGTTTACTTCCTTCACACTAGTCATGGTTTTGTGGACCTCTAGTATATCCTTCCTTAGTCATCTCTTAGTCGTCTCTTTTCAGGCACGTGGCTGGAGCAATGTTTCCTCTAAGGTGCACGCTTGCACACCTGCATAGGTGCACACCAAGAATATGAGGCCCACCGCATCCTCGGCAGAGACACGCAGTGGCTGTTCAGCTGCTCTGGGGTGGGGCCACATTGCGGGTGGCTGCCCGCACCAGGAGCAGCCTGGCAGCCACCATGTGGCCCTGGCCCTATCTTCAGCCCCTTACCCTGGGCTGGAGCTGCAGGCCATGTGGCTGCTGCTCTGGCCACATCACAGGTGGTAGCTGTTCCAGTGGCCCTAGCCGAGGCCAGACTTGGAACCGTGTCGTGGACGGCAGCTGATCCATAGCCAGAGCTGCATTGTGTGACTGGTAGCAGCTCCTTCAGCAGCTGGGGTTGCATGGCAGGGGGCTGGGACTGCTTCTGGGGCCATCGGTAGCCTTTCTCCAGGGCTGAAGCTGTGGCCAGGGCCACATAGTGGCTTCCCGACTGCTCCCTGGGTAGACTGCATGGTGGCTGCCCAAAGCTGGAGCCGGGCAGTGGTGCAGCTACTCTTGGGATTGGTGCCCCCTGCATTTCTTTCCCCCCGTCTGCACCTCTCTTTTGCCCCTCAGAACCTCCTGCCCCTCCAACACTCTGTCCTCTGCCTCCCCACATGTCACTACCCCACTCCCAGCTTCCCTATGCTCCAGGTGGGGATTCACAACCAGCCTCACAGGAGCAACCTGGGGCAGTCCAGTCCTTTCCCTGCCCAAGGGCTGCCCAGGGAGCAGCACTCCCGGAGGAGGGCATGTCTCACCTTCTCCCCAAGATGTGGGGGGTGCTGCCTGGGAGACTCTCTTAGGGAGCAGTGCCACTCGTGGGACACATCTGAACAAGCACATGTGACCTCATTGTTGACACAAGACAAAACTCGCTCCACTCATGGATGGAAAATCTTAGAGGGAACGCTGGCTGGTGGGGGTGAGGGAAGCAATTCTGTGGCCTGACCTCAGCCCTGCTTCTCTGGGGGTGTGAATTTGTTCCCTGTCCCAACCTCACCTTATATAGAAGCTGTTCAACACCCCTGATCATTTTTGTTGCCCTTTTCTATACCTTTTCCGATTCCAGTATATCTTTTTATAAATGGGGACAGCAGCACTGTCTACACACAGTATTCAAGATGTGGGCATACAATCCTTTTATATGTGGGCAGTACGATACCCATTGCCATGTGCCTGGAAATCTTCTTTCAAATAAAGTTTGTGAAAAGTTACTGGCACAAAAATGGGTCCACAGTCACATAAGCATATCCCATGTCCTTACAAGGCTCGATGACTTACAGGGGTAACCATTGCCCATATTGATGCTGAGATACCCACAGAAAGATCTACCTGGACAGAATGAGTTTCTTCAGTGGTCCTTTGTTAGAGTGGTGTGTCCTTAATGGGTCATCAAACTTTGACAATCCCTTCACAATGTACTGGCTAGAATGGATGCGTATTACCTGGTAGGTATTACCCCTACAAACACATTTAGAGCTATATAGCCACTAGTCATAACTTCAGATATAGTGATGATGCATGAATTGAAACAGGACAATCTTATCTAGCAAATCATAACTTTTCCATTGACAGCTTATATAATATACTTTGTGCAAGATTTTTTGCAATTGTCTAACAGTGGCATTCCCATTGATATAAAAGCTCATTTAGGTAGCTGTTGTCTCCAAAACTGATCCAACTGCAATAGGAGGACACAGACACTCTTCCAGTGTGGATTACTATAACTATCAGGGCTTGAGAAACAACGGCGAAATCCACTCGCCAGCCCCGCACTGCGCATGCACAAGACCCGCGTTGCGCATGCGTGCGCCACCTGTGAACTGGGTGACCGGCTAAAATCTACTTGCCACGGGCGAGTAGATTCAATGATTTGTTGAGCCCTGATAACTATCATGATGAATAATTATTAAATTAATCATATTAAAAGTTATATTTAAAGTTGATAAAATAACTGATAGAACAGTTTTCCATAGGAAAAAAATCAGGTTAGTTGACGTTTAAATGTCTTATGGCAATGTGTCGATTTTCAATGACATTTTTGACAGGATAATATCCAAAAATAGTTTTGATTTTCTCATTTTGTTCTGATAATGTTAAAATGTTTAGATGCAGTAAGGTAAAATTACTTAATTTCAGCTTACTTCAATTTAGTACATGCAGACTTTTATATTTTCATGTAATATAGCTTTTAGTACATTATATTCAATATTTTGTTCATATCAAATTTTTTTCCTTTTCAAAACTAAAAACTTTTGATGGTAGAATTTTTAACCTGATCTTTCTGATTTTATTTAAGAACATTTTTTGTTCAAAATGTCAGACTTCTTAATGGAATGGGAATTCTGTTTCCCAACCAGCTCTAGCTATATTATGCTAGGATCTTTTGTTTGTTTTTAATATACCATAGAACATCTGTATTAACTCTGTGTGTTGTCTTTTCCTGCTACCTGCTTGAGAGCCCACTGAAGGCAGGTTTCCATTTATGTCAGTTTTTTTATAGATCAGATCCCATTTAAATTTAGTTAAAGCTGTCTAGCATGGAGCACCAGTAAATATTTTCAAACTTGAGGGAGCCTCAGTGTATCCTTCTGGGTTCAAGCCCTTAACCCTGACATTTGCTGAAAGGCTCCAGGAAATACTTGATGAGAATTTAACTCCTGATCATCCCGCTAATCTGACACAGAATATGGGGAAATTTTTCAACTGGCATAGATCAGCATGGTTCCATTGACTTCAAGGAATATGTATCAATTTACATCAGCTGAGGATCTGGACAAAATCTAAATTAGAATTATGGCACCGCATATAAGAATTCCATGCTATTTTTTCTAGTGTATGAAATGACAGTGATTTACATGCCAAATTACCCAATTCAGAAACACATAGGGCTCTCTCAAGTGCAAACTTCTTTTTATACAGGATAAAGGAGTTTATTGGACTGGACTTTTAACATATGACCTGGATTAAGAACCCCCTTAGCCATTTTAATAACCATCACAGAGTTTTAAATCACTCATATCTGTTTTGCTTTCCCTCGCCTTTGATACTGTATTCCTAGCTCAATATCTCACTTGAATCACTTTCATAAATATAGATTCGTTCCAAAAAACTGACGCTAAACCATCCTCTAATCCAAACTCTTTTGGCATTATTTTACTGAATCACTCTTTTCTGAAGCAATTTCTCTTGTTTATGACATCAGTTGACTAGTCCCACTGATTTAAGTCTCAGCCCGGATTTGCTCTTCTTTCAGAGCCAATATTCCTCCCCCTCCCCTGTGCTACTTTCCTCTGTGATTTTACCTGATACTATTCCTTTTTTCTTTTTAAGATGCAGACTTTGGGCTTGCTCCTGGACGTGCTGCTGAGCACCCTTAACATATACCTGAGATTAAAAGGGAGTTCACCACTCGACCAAAGGTGTTCAGCACTTTGCAGGACTAGATCTTCAATATCCATATGGGGCAGCTTTACCGTCTGTGGAATTCAATTGCCTGGATTATTTACGCTTGTCTGGATAAAAAAACACAAATTTAGAAAGTTTCTAACTGCCAACGAACCACACACTTTAGTGATTATTTTGTTTTCTGCAGGTCATAGATAAAAATGTTAAATAGCATAAGGCCAAGCACCATCCCCTGACCCATCCCCTTAGAAATACACCTACTTGATGACAATTCACGATTTACGGTTACATTTTAAGAACCATCCATTAGCCAGTTTTTAATCAATTTCATATATGCATGTTAATTTTATATTGTTCTAATTTTGTAATCAATATGTTGTATTGTGCCTAGTCAAATGCTTAATAGAAGTCTTAGTACATTACATCAACACTATTACATTAATCACCAAACTTGTAATCTCTTGTTAATTTCTTTATTAATTTAACAAGATCTAGTGTCCATAAACCCATGTTGATTAGCATTAAGTACATTATTACTCTTTTTAAATTCTTTATTAATAGAGTCCAGTCGTAACAGCTCCATTATCATTCCCAGGATTCATGTCTTGTTGAAAGGTGTATAATTATCCAGGTCATACAATTTACTCTTAAAAAAAAAAACTGGCACATTAGCCTTCTTGTGGGAACTTTCCCAGTGCTCCATGACTCATTAAAAATCAACATTAATGATCTAGCAAGCTCTACAGCTTACACACAAAAGGGATTTTTAAGAACTGTCTAGCTGAACCCGCTGATTTAAAAATGTCTCAGTTTAGTATCTTGGGTTTAACATCGTCCAGCAAGGACCATGGGAATGGAAATAGTTTTATCACCATATAGTGAAATTATCATGTTTTTACCCCCACCAATATATATAACAAATTTATATTGAACACTTCTGCATTATTGATAATTCTACTCTTTTCATTTGGAGCTGGACCAATAGCATTGGTCAGGATTCTTTTTGTTGTTAATATATTTAAAAAAAAACTCCTCCATTGTTCTTAACTCAGTTGGCAACAGAATTATTCTTGCTTCCCTTTGCTCCCTCTTTCAATCTTCTGCAGTTCCTAACTTCTGGTTTATATTCTTTACTATCAACTTCCCCTTTACTATCAACTTCTTCCATTTATTTTATCATAATATTTTTTTAAAAGTTGCCTTCCCTTTCCCCTCTAAATGACACCGATAATTAGCACCACCTTTCTCAGTTGTAAGTTTGTGGCTTTGGGGGCAGCTAGTAAAGTATTCTAAATGATTCCCTGTTATCACTCAAATTTTTTATTAATTTTTTTCTCCCAGTTGCTTTGGCTCAAAATTGTTTTAAACTTTGTGAAAATGGTCCCTATTGAAGCACCAAATAAAGATATTACTGGTCTAGATTTTATTCCTCTATCACATTGTAAGCATGATCAAGATAAGCTACCATTAATTTTTAGTACTGGGACCAGATCCTCTTTCTCTTTTAGAACAAGACCTCTGTGTTGGCTGTGAATTTTTTTGAATTAGGAAACTGTCATCTGTTCTGTTTAGAAATTCCAAGGATGTTTTAGTATTGGCATCATGAGACCTCCAACACAAGTCACTCAAACTAAAGTTCCCCAGGATTCTCCCTTTCATTGTAAATTGGCACATAAAGAGTGTGTCTGGACTACAGGGTTTTTTTTTCCGAAAAAAGTAGCCTTTTTACGAAAAAACTGTACCTGCGTCTAGACCGCCACCGCATTCTGTCGACAGTAAATCGAAAAAAACATGGCGGTTCTGTCGATGGCGGTAAACCTCGTTTTAGGAGGAAGAACACCTTTTTCGACAGAGACCTGTCAAAAAAAGGTGTGTGTGGACGTGGGGAGCCTGTTCTTTCGGGAAAAAAATGGCCTCTAGGAAGAAGCCCTGGTGGACAGTCCATCCTTTACATGCTGAGCACCTCTATGGTTCCTGTCCTCAGCCTCTTAAAGGCACAGGTACCCAGACAGGCATTGCTGTCAGGAAGCCAGCCAGAGCACCCGTGTAGCCATGTCCCAGCCTCAAGGCCCCCCGGCCCTTCTCAGGACAGTGAGGAGAACCCACTCAGGGGCATCAAAAGGCAGGCACCAGCTTGGTCAGAGACAGAAATTAAAAATCTCCTGGAGCTCAGGTCCCAGGGAGAATCCCTGCAGGCCCTGCAGTTGCGCTGCAGGAACACGGACATATATGGGTGCATGGCCCAGGGACTGGCCAATAAAGGGCATCACCCCCTCACCATAGACCCAGTGAGGGCCAAGGTGAAAGAACTGTGGCAGGGGTATGCCAAGGCCCAAGACCAGAGCTCCTTCTCAGGGGCAGCCCCACAGAGCTGCCCATATTATGCAGACCTGGAGCAGATTCTAGGTGGTGGGAAAGCTTCCATCTCAAATGCACTTGTAAATTCCTTCCTGTGATGTACCCTCAGGCTATTTAAACTCTCTCTCTGGAGAGGGATTGAAAACCCAGCTCCTGAGATCAACTGAAAATAGAAGTGTTTTTTTCTTAGTAGGTGGTTGCGTGCAGTCTTATATATGTTCACACAGAATCTCTTGCTTTCTAGGGCACAGGATTCAGATCATATTCTTAAGAGATGATATCTATTAAAAAAATTGGTGAAACACTGCTTAGTTGTCAGGTGTTGCAGAGCAACTGAAAATAATTAAAAACCTCAGAGAATTGCTTCCTTGAGATTCAGCTTAGAAAGTTACAGCGTAAGGGAATAGTTAAATGTGCTCACTACAGAGAAGTCCAACCAACCCCAAAATAAAAATAACTGGAGCATATCTGACTAAACATTCCCTGTTCTATTCACATCTGTAGTTTCAAGACGTATTCCATCCCTAGGCATGGATGTCACTGGATTCTCCATGCCTGGTTCTCTGGCTCCTACAAGAAAGGCTGCTGCCTCAAATTGAAAAACCCATGCTCTGTTTTCATTGGCTCTCCTGGTCTCCTGCCAACTCACTTCCTGCTTCCCTACCAGTCCTGAGACTTTCTAGGACTCACTGTCTATGTTTTTAATCTATACAGGCAAAGTAGTTTGAGGTAGGTCTAAAGAGTTACCTACTGAGACGGTTTTAGCTAACTGTGTGGATGGAATATCCAGAAAATGGCATTACACTTCTCTTCCCAGGTTACCACAACTCTGATTATAAAAATAATTAGTAATAAGACTCAAAAAGGGATTAGAGAGTTATAAAGATAATATCCAGATTTCATTTAATTCATTTAACAGAATTCATTTAACAAATTTTGGAAGGGATATTAAATATCCTACTTCAGGATTCAAGACAATCTCTATTAGACATCAGGATAAGACCCGAGGGGGGCAAATTATCTCACATTTGTCCACTGCAGGTTCTTTGTACACCTTCCTTTGATTTGGAGCTGAACACTTTGGGCAACAGGATAGTATACTAGATGGATTTCAACTCTGAACCAGTATGTTCCCTGATATAATATATATTCTAAAAACACATAAAAAACACAAAGATGCATGAAAGAGAGTCATTGCCCTTTGATGCACAGGTAGAAGCAATACTCTTCCTTGGGGGATGTGAATCCTGGGACATTACCTTACACCCGAGGCCCTGCCCTGACTCTGCCTCCACCCCCCACGTCACCCCTTCTCCCAAGCCACTCTCGTGCTCTACCTTGTCTTGCCTCTTCCCACCCCTGCTCCACCCTTCTGTCCTCCATTGCATCCCTTCCCTTAAGCCCTCCTCACCAAAGTGATGCTTTCTGGGAGGGGAATTATGGGAGAGCCTGGAACTGGCAGCAAGGGCCAACCCCCCTCACACTCACCGTGGCAGCAGAAGGAGGAGCAACCCAGGCTGGGAGATGGAATTGGGGCAACCTAGTCAGCTCCACTCCACCCGTGTTTCCCATCACTAATGGTGAGTTGGGGAAGAGGGGAGGATCAGCCGCTGCTTTCAGTCCTAGGCCACCCACTTCCATAGTTCCTCAGGCTGCCCTGGGCCCCACAGTGCTGCTCCATTCCACATGATATGAGTGGCTGAACTGAACTATCCTATGGTCAGAAGATAGAGCCAAGAAGGCATTTTTCTTAGTGTATTTGGTGAGACAAGTGCAGTGCAGGCATAGATATAGTTATTCATGTCTTTGACATCTTAAAATTGCATTGACATAACCATTCTACCGTCACTAAATCTGGAGACCACTTACAAACTGAAGATGCTACAAAATGCTGTGGCCCATCTGCACAGTGAATGTTTGTGTCAGGAGGAAATTACACCAATGTTCCAAGAGCTCAGGGCTGGAAATTCACCTGCAGCTATTTCCAGATGGAATTCAAGGTAATAGTTTAAGCCTTTAAAACTCCAAATGATTGGGGATCAGGTTACCTGAAAGACTGATGCTCTTTTCGTTCTCTTTCGCAACAGATGAGATAAGCAGAAGCACATTGGTTGAAGTTCTTTTGAGATAAAGCAGAGGCATATGCTGGCAGGGCATTTTCCATGGTAACGGACCGTGAAAATCATTTCCCTCTTAAGTCCATCCAGAGCTCAGACTTGTTACTTTGCTCATGCTGTAAAGCCCAATTCTTCTCCCAGACTTTGGGGGTGCTGGCTTGTGGAAAGAGGTTGGTATTTATTTATTAAGGTCCATGGGAGGTTTGGGGCACTCCACAATTACAAAGACCTCAGGAAACATATTTTAGAAAATAAATATGGATTTAGAAGCCTTGCTTAAGTATCTTATTATAGAAAATCTCAGCCAGTGTTGCTTTTGCTGGCGCGATAAGTCTCTTATTAATTGCATGTGAGATTATCAGGTCACTCTGAGCTCATGGGATGATCCTGTTAATTGTGAAAACCTTCTTTATTAAATAATTCCAAGGAATAAAGAAGTACGCTGTTAGGTGAACATACTTCCTCCCACATAAAGTGAACAAAGACCACAGAGAATGAATTGGCTGTCCACTTCACTCCAACTTCTGGTCAGTGTCTCTCCTATTGTCCACTCTGTCTCCACCCTCTGGCTCAGGACCCTCATAGTTCCCTTGGTCTATGGCATCTGCTTCAGTACACTGCCCTCCTGCAATGTAACTACTCCATTCTCCCTCCTTCTAGGGGAATGAGCAGTTCCCTGTCTTTCCCATAGCCCTTACACCAGCTCAGCCCCTTTGTCAGGGGTCTCAGGAGGGAGTGTGCTCTTCAAGCAATCAAGCTATCTCCCTTTTGCCCCTGGGAGAGACAGATCTCTGCTCTGCTGAGCAGCCCCTTGTATCTGGACTACTCTAGCAAGCCTTCTGCTGATTGCCAGAGGCTCTACTCAGCCTCTCTGGCCAGGTTAGCCCTTTCCACACTAGTGTGGGGCAGCTGCCCCACTACACACTGAAACAGGTAACAGCTCTTAAATTGGAATGGTTTTGTTAAGTGTGCCTTTTGCAATGCTTTGGGATCCGTAGTTATGTTTGTGAAATCCAATCATCTTCATTTTTACATTTCCTCTGAACAATTTAATTCACCTCCTATTAACCTGAGCTAATGAATACATGGAGATGCAAATGCGGTTCTTAGTCACAGATGCTGTTTTATGCAGGTGGTTTGCTGGCTTGTTGAAACAAGCAAGAAGGCGGTATTGTGCTCACAAAGATTCACATTTTTTGGCAGAGCTATATAGCTTTAAAACAAATGCACAAATACTGATGTTTTTTGTTTGTTCAAAACCAGCCACATCATCGAGTAGACATATTTCTAAGCAATGCAGGATATTTAGTGATTTTATTCCTGTTGGTTCCAAATACAGTGGGGAGGTAATTTCATAAAGCTCTCGGGTGAGCGTGATCAACACAGTAAATCCAGAGAGGTTTAGCTTAGTTCTGTTAATTGCACAGTTGCCGAACAAAACAGAAATGACACTGGAAGTTATTGCACAGTTTTCAAAAAAGGCCTTTTTGTTGCCAGTGGAGTTGCAGTGTATGATACTATAGTTATGTATACCTGAATGGATGGTATGAACACCTGTGTAGTTACTGAAGAAATTATATATTGCTGTAGTATCTAATGTAACCACTGCACAAACTATTGGCAATCTTGCAAGCCCTTACATAGATTTCGAAAACAATGAATAGTCTGGTAGCACCTTCAAGACTAACAAAACATGTAGATGGTATCATGAGCTTTTGTAGGCAAAAACCCAGTGTCATCTGAAGAAGAGAGTTTTGACCATGAAAGCTCATGATACCATCTATGGGTATGTCTAGCCTACATGCCTCTGCCGACAGAGGCATGTAGATTAAGCTACCCAACATAGTCAATGAAGCAGGGATTTAAATAATCCCAACTTCATTAAAATAAAAATGGCCACCGCACTGTGCCGAATCAGCTGATTGTTGGCACAGCACGCGAGTCAAGACGCGACTCTGTTGGCAAGAGAAGCCTTTGCCAAACGATCCTGTAAACCTCATTTCACGAGACATAAGGGATCGGTCGGCAAAGGCTTTCCCTGCCGACAGATCCGCGTCTTGACTTGCATGGTGTGCCGACAATCAGCTGATCCAGCACAGAGTGACAGACATTTTTATTTTAATGACGCGGGGATTATTTAAATTTCCGCTTCATTGACTATGTCAGGTAGCCTAATCTACATTCCTCTGTCAGCAGAGGCATGTAGTCTAGACATACCCTACATGTTTTGTTAGTCTTTAAGGTGCTGCTAGACTATTCCTTGTTTTTTAAATTTTTCCAGTTACAGATTAACTCGCCTACCCCTCTGAAGCTTATGTAGATTATCAGTCTAGCCCCAATTCATGGTAGTAAGCCCAAGGACTTCTTTTCTTTATCCCCATGGTATTATAAGGGAACTCTATAAAAGAAATAGGCTGGTGCTCCAACATATGCAGTATTGTTCCTGTTTTGTTTGGGGTTTTATTCAGCCCAATAAAAACTCATTGATGTGTGCCTTGCAAATAGCTTCTTGTCTGCATCTCTTACATGTCACTCTCATCAAGGGGGAAGAGTTGGAAGCTGAGAGTGGCAAAAAGCTTCTTTCGGCCCTGAAGAAGATCAGATCAATCTTTCATTTCACTTCACTTGTTTCTGGTAGGACTGGATTAACCTTTTGTGGACCTGACGCCAAACATACTTGAGGAATGATTGTAAAATACAGGAGATAGACACAGAAGCTGTCTCTAACCCAAGATTATGCCAGGTTGCATATTGTGCTAGCTGTACAACAGGAACCTTGAAGATCCAAAATGAGAATGATTGAGACACAGAGTTCCTTAATGAATTCACTGTGGCAATTTCAATCTGCATTCGGGTCAAATAGAGACCCAGTTCAGCAAGAAGTAGTTTGCTGTTTAAAAAAGCTGGAAAAGGTTTTAGAAGTTTAGCTAATACTAGCTGAAATGGCAGTGTTTTGAATTTCCTAGGGTAATTCCTGACATCTGTCTATAATGGGTTCTGTTCATGTTTGCTCTTTCTGGCAGTCTGAGTTACATAAATTGCTATGCAGCCACAAAATACAGTTTTTAAATAGACTCATTGGCCCATGTATTGATAGCACTATAATCTGCCAGATGACTGGAATTATTTTTATTAATGAATAGAATCTCAGCTCACTGGGCACTAAGGTGCCATCAATTTGGTACTAGCTTTGTCTCTCATAAGCCTCTACACTTGGAAATATTAATTTTCTTGGTTCTCCAGTATAGTGGCCAAGGGCAGGAGCACAGTGGGGTAGAGTTGGAGAGTGGGTTGGTCCTTATAGTGAGGCAAGGACTGGGGACAAGAGCACAGCAGGGTGCAGATGGCAGGATTGGTTTGAGGAGTGAGGTATGGGCAAAAGACAAGCCCTGCAGGGTGCATGTGGATAGGATCCCTCATGCGGTAGTGTAGAGCCAGTATAGAGCTGAATCATTAGGAGTCAGTCCTCTCTGTCTCTCCAGCTGAGCTTCAACTCTGTCTGGCAGCAACAGCTGCCCTTCCTGCCCAGGAGGATGATTGTAGTTATTTCTGTAACTGGATTTCAGTATGGATGCTGCCAGATCAGCTTGTTGACCGGACTTTCCAGCTGAAAAACGAGACACCTGTCGACCACAATGGGCTCCTTCTGAGTGTGGACCTGGTTAGATGGCACCATTGGTGCCCTAGTAACCTTGGCACTCGTTTGTGGATAAAAGGTGAGTGTGAATGAGTGAGTAGCAAGTGGGAGCAAGGAAGCTGAAGACCAGAAAGATCAGCAACTAAAATCATTTAAAAGATTGTGGTTGTACATGCCTTCGGGAGGGGCAAGCCCTGTACAATAGTGGGTCTGAAGGAGTGTGGGGGAGAAAAGGCTCAGTACCCCTGTACTGGGAATCATTTCTTCCCCTAGCTTCTGGTGCTGCTGAAAGTGCTTTGGTAGCTGCTCCTGCCAGCTGGAACCATTGACATGCACAGAGGCTACAACCAGAGCATCCATTTTGCTGAACAAGCTGATGTGCTGTGGAGATTCCAAGCTACGGTCTGAGCCACAGCTTTATGTGCTACTTTTTTTGTGAAGAACCCTAGTGCAGGAGTTTCAGAAGGCAACATTTCAGGCAAATTTCATTCAGCCATAAGTGTCTCATCCAGGGTTAAATCATTCTCCTCAACAGGCCACAGTTATCATTTTAAAATACCTTTGTATTTCTAGAGCAGTATTCTGCAAAATGGGCCATGGGCCCGCTTTGGGAAAGCCACAAGTGGGCATGCCACCCTGGGTGTGTCTAGACTACAGGGTTTTGCCAACAAAAGTGGCCTTTTGTCGACAAAACTATACCTGAGTCTACACTCCTGCCATGTTCTGTGGACAATAGGTCGACAGAATGGGACAGTTTTGTCAACAGTAGTAAATCTCCTTTTATGAGGAAGAATGCCTGTGTCAACAGAGATCTCTCAACAAAAGTTGTGTGTGGATGCAGGGAGACAGTTCTGTAGAAAAAAAAAGCCTCCGGGAAGAAGCCCTGGTGGACAGTCTAGCCTTTACAGGTACAGCACCTCTGTGGTTCCTGGCCGAAGCCTCATAAAGACACAAGCACCCAGACAGGCCTTGCTGTCCGGCAGCTAGCCAGAGCACCCGTGCCAGCCATTACAGCCATGTCCCAGCATAAAGGTCCCCTGGCCCTTCTCGGGACAGAGATGAGGACGCACCCAAGGGCACCAAAAGGCAGGCACCAGCCTAGTCAGGGCCAGAAATCCAAAACCTCCTGGAGTTCTGGTCCCAGGAAGAAGCCCTGCAGGCCCTGCAAACATGCCACAGGAATGTGGACATTTATGAGTGACTGGCCACCAAAGGGCATCACCCCCGCACCATGGCACAAGTCAGGGCCAAGGTAAGGGTGCTGCAGCAGGGATATGCCAGGCCCGGGACCAGAGCTCCCCCTCCGGGGCATCCCCTGAGACCTGCTCTTACTACGAGGAGTTGGAGCAGTTCCTGGGTGGTGGGGAAGCCCAGACTCCACTGCGTGTGGTGGAGTCTGGATTACCCCACCACATCGTGGACCCACCCGTCCTGAGGGAGGAAGACCAGGCAGGAGAGGTGGGAGAGCTGCACCACGAGGAGGAGGAGAAGGAGGAAGAGGAGGCAGCAGGGACTCAGACCCCAGAGGCCTCCCAGGCATCCGTGGACATCAGGGCGGGAACATCAGGTGAGTGCTTTGGGAGGTCACCACACATGGGCAGGTTGGCAGTGTGGGGGGCCAGCTAGCTACATTGCCACTGTGGGGCCCCTGTGATGCTTTCAGGCCACTGCCCAATTTACACACAGTGTCATGTGTAACACCCCTGAGTCTCCTGTCCAAAGGACAGCCCCTGACAGCCATGGAATGCCCTCGAGGACAGCGGGGATGCACACAGACATTTATTCTCTCCTCCTCTTTTCCTCCACAGCCAGGCCCTCTATCCAGCAGGTGAGCACCACACCCACCCCACCACAATCTCAGACCCGGGGCTCTCACAGACACTGGCGTGTGTACACAGACCTGCTAAAGGAGCACATTGTGGCCCTGCAGGACCTCAACAGGACCCTCCAGCAGGGGACGGAGGCAGAGGCCGAGTGGTGCACCAGGCTGCTGGATGAGCTGGTCCAGCAGCGCACTTCCATCTGTGCCACAGTGCAGGAGCTCTTTGCCTTGCCTGCCTCCGTCACGGGCACCACTCCTCCTGCACGCCAAGCCCCTGCTCCCCCAGCTCCCCCTGCTTTCCCTTCCCCCCCAGCCCCACCTGCTCCCGAGCCCTCACAGGCCCAACAGCTGCCCCCCCCCAATCCTGCCAGACCAAGACTAGGTCTCGCTCCACCCAATCCCAAGGCTGTGGCGATGTCAGGATACAGGAAGGTGGCAGGACCCTGTGATCAGGGAAGCAGCGGCCTACTTGAGTCCCCCTCCCCACTCCAGATTTTCAGTCCCCATCTCCCATCCAGGTTATCAGTCCCCTACCATCCCAGTTGAAGGTCATTTCAGTTATATAACAAAATCTTTATTTTTGAGTGAAAGATTTACCTTCACGCATTTGAACAGTACACAGAGAATTTTTTTAAAAACAGCTAGCACATTTTCTTTACTGAGAGGCTGCGTCTAGACTGGCATGATTTTGAGGAATACTTTTAACGGAAAAGTTTTTCCATTAAAAGTATTTCCGCAAAAGAGCATCTAGATTGGTACGGATGCTTTTGTGCAAAAGCATCATGCCCAGTATAGACGCGCTTTTGCGCAAGAAAGCTCCAATGGCCATTTTAGCCATCGGGCTTTCTTGCACAAAAAATTAAGGTGCCTGTCTACACTGGCCCTCTCGCGCAAGTATTCTTGTGCAAGAGGGCTTATCCCTGAGCGGGAGCGTCAAAATATTTGCGCAAGAAGCACTGAATTCTTACATTAGAACGTCAGTGCTCTTGCACAAATTCAAGCAGCCAGTGTAGACAGCTGGCAAGTTTTTGCGCAAAAGCACCTGCTTTTGCGCAAACTCTTGCCAGTCTAGACACACCCATAGTGTTTCTAATAAAAAATTAATGTCTGTGTACAAAGAAAATCGAATGTGTATGTATTCTTTATGGGAAGAGGGTGAGGGTAGTGGAGGAACTGGTAGGGTTGGGCCAGGCCAAACCCCCATGGGGGAGGCTCTGGGGAGTCAGTGGGCTCCTTCTGAAAATCTCTCCTTCAGGGCCTCTCAGATTTGGACACCAGCCAGGTGAGCCTGGCAGATGGCAGCCGTCCAGGGCTGCTGAAATGGCCTGTCCTCGCCATCAGCACCTGTCCTCCACCCCGGCAGGAAGGCCTCCCCTTTCCTTTTCACCAGGTTATGGAGGGTGAAATATGCGTCCACCGCCTCCAGGATTCTGCGTTCATCCATCTCCAGCCATGTGAGGAGGCAACAGAACCTCCCTTTGAGCTGGCCGAAGGCGCATTCCACCTGGATGCAAGCCTGGCTAAGATGCGTGTTGAAAAGCTCCTTGTTCTCATCCAGGTGGCTGGTGTAGGGCTTCGTGAGCCACGGCATCAGGGGGTTGGCCGCGTCGGCCACTATGCACACTGGCATCTGCACATCCCCAAGCGCGAGGTGCTGCTGGGGGAAAAATGTTCCTGCCTGCAACCTGTGGTGCAGGGAGGAGTTCTGGAATATGCAGGCATCATGTGCCTGCCCCTACCACCTGACACAAATGTCCATAAAGTGTCCCTGGTGGTCAACCAGGGCCTCCAGCACCATTGAATAGTAGCCCTTCCTGTTTATAACTTGGGCTGCTCAATGGGGCGGTGCATGGATTGTGATGTGTATCCCATCTAGGGCTCCTCTGCAGTTCGGGAAGCCGAGGGCGGCAAACCCATCAACGATGTTGTCCAGGTCCCCGAGATGGATGAGTCTCTTCAGCAGCTCCGTATTGATGGCCTCACCGTCTTCAGTAAGGGTATGTCTACACTACCACCCTAGTTCGAAATAGGGTGGTATTGTAGGCAACCAGAGTTGCAAATGAAGCCCGGGATTTGAATTTCCCGGGCTTCATTTGCATCTTGCCGGGTGCCACCATTTTTAAATGTCCGCTAGTGCGGACTCCGTGCCATGCGGCTACCCGCGGCATGGACTAGGTAGTTTGGACTAGGCTTCCTATTCCGAACTACCGTTACTCCTCGTTTCAGTTCAAACTAGGGTGGTAGTGTAGACATACCCTAAGAGACAAATAGAGAGACAGAAACCAGGGAGTTAGACAGGTTACCTCATCACTTGGGAGGAGAACCCTTCCCCCCCCAACCCATCCCTCTTCTTGTCAGGACACCCTCTCCCCCGCATCAGTGCAGGGGTGGCCGAGGAGCAGCCTCCAAGTGAGACTCCATTCCCCACTCCCTCTTGCATTTGCCTGGCAATGTCCCTTTCTCAACCCTCACATTCAGCAGGGTCTGTCCCTCGACAGTGAGGGTATGTCTACACTACCCCGCTAGTTCAAACTAGCGGGGTAATGTAGGCATACTGCACTTGCAAATGAAGCCCAGGATTTGAATTTCCCGGGCTTCATTTGCATAAACTGGGGGCCGCTATTTTTAAATCCCTGCTCGTTCGAACCCCGTGCTGCACGGCTACACGTGGCACGGGGTTCGAACGAGCAGGGATTTAAAAATGGTGGCGCCCAGTTTATGCAAATGAAGCCCGGGAAATTCAAATCCCGGGCTTCATTTGCAAGTGCGGTATGCCTACATTACCCTCCTAGTTCGAACTAGGAGGGTAGTGTAGACATACCCTGACTTACCTCCATCAAGATGGCCCCAACAGTAGACCTTCCCACACCAAACTGGTGTCCCACGGAGCGGTAGCTGTCAGGGGTGGCCAGCTTCCACAGGGCGATTGCGACCCACTTCTGCAGAGGGATGGCGGGCCGCTGGTGGGTGTGCTGGTGTTCCAGAGCAGGGACAAGCCAGGCTCACAGTTCCAGGAATGTGGCCGCCCACATCCAAAAGTTGCGGAGCCAGTGGTCATCATCCCAGAGTTGCATGACAAGCTGGTCCCACCAGTCCGAATTAGTTTAGTGACTCCAAATCTGCCTGTCCCCAAAAAAGCTTGGGGGCAAGGACAGAGCTCCTGCATCCCGGAGGAGGGTCTCCTTGGTGCGGTCTGGGTCCATATGGGGCAGGAGATTCATGACAGAGTCATGCAGATGCAGCAGAAGCTGCAGTATGGCAGCATGGGGCCATCTACTGCCCAGAGGTAGCTCAGGCTCCGTGGCCAAATAAAAGGTGAAAAGCAGAAAAAACCCTGCAAATAAACTGCTGTGGTGTCCGAGGAAGCAGGGCAACCAGAGCAAGCACTGCAGCAGCTTTGCTTTCCCTCTAGGTCGGAGGTAGGCAAGCCAGAAGCAGGAGCAGAGCAACGGCTGACCAGGGGTATCCCTTTAAACACGCGTCTGCAAAGGGCATGCAGCAGTACCTGGAAATAAAGGCTGCCCCCATGCCTTGCCAGAAGCACTTCCGGGTGCCTTCTTTTGTCGACAGAGCGTCCAGCAGTCTGGACGCTCTTTTTTGAAAAAGCGGATCGATATTTCGATCCACATAATGTAATCAAGACGTGTTTTTTCGACAGAGGCTTTGTCAACAGACAAAGCCTCTGTCAAAAAAGGCGTGCAGTCTAAACGTAGCCCCTTCGTTTACCTTAGCCACAGAACCATGCAGCACCCTTTGGCTCCAGTTCACAGCTTCCAGCCACGGGGAGTGGCAGGAAGCAGCATGGCATAGGCCGCAGCTTCCTGTGGCTCCCCTTCGCTGGAAACCGGAGCCAATGGGAGCTGTGAAGCTCTGTGGCTAAGGTAAACAAAGTGGTGCCGGCCAGCTAGCAGCTTTCCCAAAGTGGAAACAGTTTGAGAAACACTGTTCCAGAAGGTATTCAGCCACTGTACTGTATTTAGGGGTGGGAGGGTCTGCACGGCACAGTAATGAGCCACATTTTACCTCTCTGTTTGCGCTATGGAAACAAACTGCCACAACCTTTTCAGAGGTCCAGAATATTCCAGTGCCATTGGCACTTAGCAGGGAATATAGCCATGGTGCTGCTTTTCCCCACACACTTCTGCACCCACTTTCAGATGCGTGATTTCTCTGGATGGGATAGCTTTTCAATAGCATTGCCTGTGCTCCCTCAAGATCAGAGATTGCTATGCTGGGCGGACATTTTACAAAAGGTAAAGGAAAATTTCCTTATCCCCTCACCCTTGCTGTCCAAAGGAAATTATAATCTAGCCCACAGCTATTAGCAGAATGTAGCTGTCACCTGCAGAATTATAGTACAACATGGCAAAATACACAACGGAAACTCAAATCTTCCCCAGATGTGAATATGGAACAAAATTTGTTCTTTAAGGGAAAGCTAGATACAATCGAGCAGTTGTTTGCTGTTAGGAGATTTACCACAAGCAAATAATACTAGTATAGGGATTAACATGTAGTCTTCAATTAAGATACTTTGTGTTATTTATGAAAATGATTAAATAGTTTTAAAACATCCAGCCTCATCAGTGCTGAATAAATTCCATTGCTTTCCTCAGCCTAATGCTTTCAGGATCTTAGGAGGACATTGGAGGCCTTTACTAATCCCCCAAAATCTCATTTCTCTTCACCACCTTTGTGCCCGGGGACCCAGCATGCTCCTATTACTCATAATTAAACCTGTCAGCCTCAACACTATCTGAACAAGAGAGAAGGCACCAGGCAGCGTGCTGAGGTACTGCTAATTGTGGGACTGCAGGCAACAAGTTCATGCAATGAATTTGTGACAAGGAAAGGAAAGGAAAAGGATGTAAAATTGTTGAGGAGACAGGATGGCTCAAAGGGTTGGTAATAAAATATATTAAAACCCTGGTATTATTATGCCACTTGACTGGAATCAAGCTCAGGTAAAAAGTGACAAAACTATTGTTCATATTTGACAAATAATTAGGTACCATTTGGATTTGCCCACTAGATTGGACTAAAGGCCCTAAAAACACTTGTTAGGACCGTGTGGTTCTTTTCAATAAGGCAGCTGGAATTTGTATTTAACAACTATGTTATTTTTACTCAAAGAGTAGATAACACAGCAAGCTGTCAATACTGTGTAAAAATGCAGCCTCCTTTAATCTGTTTTGTTCCCTGCAGCCAACCCCACAACATATAGAAAACACCAGCTGCTCCACACCACCACCAGCTGCTTCAGAAGATGGTGTAAAAGGCAATCATGGTGTAAGTAAAATGAATACTCACTATTGACATTCATTGAGATAATTGTTGACAGTCCCAAAGGAGAGGACTAGAACTGCATGATATGAGGAACAACCTACCCTATCCAAAAAGTAGTCCTTCCCGGATAGAGTAGAGACATGTTAAAAGAGATTTGGGGAAACAAAGTGTCAGTGCCGTTTCCTATACACATTTTAGAACGCTCTGGGACTATTCACAAACAAGAAGAGTGATACAGAGTCAGACCAAAGATCCATCTTGCCTAGTATTTTGTCTTCTGACAGTGGCCAATGCCAGGTGCCCCAGAGGGAATGAACAGAACAGGTGGTCCATTCCCTATCTGTCCCATTCCCAGCCCTGACAAACAGAGAGTAGGGACACCTTCCCTGGCCGAGATGTTGAATACCCATTGATGGATCTATCCTCTATGATTGTATCTAGTTCTTTTCAGAATCGCTCCGCAATTTGCATACCTTTTTCCAATAGTTTTTTTGGAAGAGGCTTTTCTGAAATTTGGCCCATCTACACTGGGCCAAATTTCAGAAAAAAACCCTCCTTCAGAAGAGCACTTCTTCCTCATGGGAAGAGGAAGACAGGGCTTCCGAAAGAGCATGCCTGCTCTTCCACAAAAAAAAGCAGAAGAGCAGATGTGTACGCTGAAAGCGGCAGAATTAACCCCATAGTCTAGACATAGCTCGGTAATCTCTTCTCATGTGGCAGCTGTTCCATATCACCTAATCATTTTGTTGCCCTTTTCTGAACCTTTTTCAGTTTTAATATATCTTTTTGAATCAAGGTGACTTACTTCTGCACATGGTATTCAAGGTGTGGGCATATCATGAATTTATAAAGAGGCAATAAGATATTTTCTTACTTATTATGTATCCTTTCCTTAATGATTCCCTACATTCTGTTTGTTTTTTGTCTGCTGCTCCACATTGAGTGGATGTTTTCAGAGAACTATCCACAATGACTCCAAGGGGAGTTTGGAACGGGTCCCATATGAGGAGAGATTAAAGAGACTGGGACTTTTCAGCTTGGAAAAGAGGAGACTAAGGTAGGATATGATAGAGGTCTGTAAAATCATGAGTGGTGTGGAGAAAGTGAATAAGGAAAAATTATTTACTTGTTCCCATAATATAAGAACGAGGGGCCACCAAATGAAACTAATGCTCAGCAGATTTAAAACGAATAAAAGGAAGTTCTTCATACAGCGCTTAGTCAATCTGTGGAACTTCTTGCCTGAGGCGGGTAAAATGAGGCTTAAAGGATCTGCCAACAAAGGATTCTGGGGCCAGCAGATCCCCGTCTAGACTGCCGCGCTGTGTCGACAAATAGCTGATCGGCACAGCGTGGCGGTCATTTTGATGTAAATGAAGCAGTGATTATTTAAATCGCCGCTTCATTTCCCTTTGCCAACTAAACTCATCGACATGGCTCCGTCGACGGAGCCATGTAGTCTAGACACACCCTCAGTATCATCAGCCTGGTCAGGTAGTCCGTAGTGTATCCCTACTGCTATATTCTTATTGTTAGAATGTGGAATTACAAGAGATTCTGTGGCACAGTTTGATTCATTTAAGATTTTTACTTCCATGTGATTCATTGCTTTCTTTCACTTGTAGTGCCACTTTCCTCCTTACACCTTCACCAGCAAGACCTGTTCTGTCCTTCCAATATATTTTATATCCTGGTATTACTGTGTCCCTTTGATTACTCTCATTTCACCAAGTTTCCATGATCCCTATTAGATCAATATCCTCATTCAATACGAGGCACTCTAGTTCACCCCTCTTGCTATTTAGACTTCTATCATTTATATATAAGGACTTTAAAATTTGTCATTTTTTTACCTGTCTGTCATTATAAATGTAAGGTGGGGTGCATGCTTAAGTACCTTACTAATCAGAGAGCCTTAGTGCTGCTATTTTAGGGCCTGGTCCTTCAATTCTTATTCTTGGTCTGCAAAGGACTATAGAATTAGATCTCTGATCTGGTAACACTTCTAGTTGTTCTATAACACATATGCATATCTAGAGTTTAACCCATTCCTCCATTCCTTCCTTTCCCTCTCTCCTCCTGTCCCCACAACCTGTAGGCTACAAATTTGTACCTGTATTCATTTTAATTTTCTGAATAGATGCATAGATTTGAAGGCTAGTGGTAAGGCAATCTAGTCTAATCTCCTGCCTGATATAATTCATTGAATTTCACCCAGTAATTCCTTCACTGATCCCAGTAAATCGTGATGGAACTAGAACTTATCTTTTAGGTTGACATGCAATCAGCCATTTCCATTTCTGTTTTAAACTTGCGTAGTATTGTTTTTACTAAGTGTCCTTTCCAAATACATGTCTGTTCAAAGAATTAGAGAATAAAATAATATACCACAATGTCTGGAAAACCAATTACTCCACAGCAGTCACCTAGCCAAGATCAATGAATTTCATATTGTGCATATTCCTAGATATAGCTCCAGCTTTGTATTCAACTCTTGTCAAAAAGTCCTTATAAGCATTTCAGAGGCATGTTTAATATCTTATTCAAAGCAAACTTTAAATCCCTTAGGCTATGTCATCTATTGTATTTGGTGCACCTGATATGAGTACCACTATTGTGTGGGTATCTTTAAGCTCATGAATTCACAGCTGAAATAAGAAGACTTTCAACTAATTTGCAAATATAATAAGAAAGAATTTTCCTCTTTCTCCAAAATTCAACAGATGAGAACTTCTGGTAAGGAAATGAAAATTTGCAAAGCCAGACTAGAGCTAAAATAGACGTCCTCAGTCATTTGTGCAAAGCTCTTTTTTAAGAATTATACATGCACTAATAGGTAACAATGCATTAGACTTGCAGGGCTGGAGTCCTGCATAAACACAGAATAGGCCAAAAGTGTTGGTTATTGTTATACTGAATTGAATTGCAGCAGTACATGAACTATTAGAAGAATAGGCTGAGTTCTGTCCAGGTACATCATGTTGTGAACAGATATCACTCTTCAACAGATCATTGAGAAAGATACTGCTTAATAAAAAACATCTTAATTAACTTCATCAACATTAGGAAAGCATTCAATAATGTCCACAGTGAGACCACCAGATCACCAAGCCTGTACATCACAGGCCAGCATCTCCACCAACTTCCCCAACATGAAGCCGAGCAATCAAAATTAGACCAAAGTATTACATCCAACAGGAGGCTAGACTCTTTTGTGCCTCAGGTAGAGACTAGAAGGGACCAAGGTGCATCAGTGCTCAAGGCTCCTGTAATGGCAGGGAACTAATTACGGGTATGTCTACACTACCACCCTAGTTCGAACTAGGGTGGTAATGTAGGCAACCGGAGTTGCAAATGAAGCCCGGGATTTGAATTTCTCGGGCTGCATTTGCATAAAGCCGGGCGCCATCATTTTTAAATGTCCGCTAGTGCGGACTCCGTGCCGCGCGGCTACACGCGGCACGGAGTCCGCACTAGCGGACATTTAAAAATGGCGGTGCCCAGCTTTATGCAAATGAAGCCCGGGAAATTCAAATCCCGGGCTTCATTTGCAACTCCGGTTACCTATATTACCGCCCTAGTTCGAACTAGGGGGGTAGTGTAGACATACCCTACGTGATATGTATCCATATTATTCTGACAAGTGACTAGGGATGTAAAATTCTGGTTTAAAAGGTGCCTGGTTAACTGAGATCCATCATTTTATGGGCTGCTCAGCCTCCTGCACCCTGGGTAGGGATGCTTGGGCTGGGTCCGGCCAGCTGTACCATGTCATGGGCAGGGAGTGTTCTGGCCAGGCCCATGGCCATAGCATGGTGGGCCTGATCAGATGGAGCCCCTCCCAAATGTGGTGCAACACAGTACAGTGGGCTTGGGTGGGCTGGAGCAGCCTCCCATCCATGCCTGGTTACCAGTTAACTGGTTACAAGTAAGCATCTCCTGGTAAGGGTGGAGCTTACTGGTAACCAGTTACCTGTTTACAAGTGACCTGTAACCCACCTTGCAGAGGAAGGCTCCCCATCTCCAAGGTCACTACCAAACTGACCTCGGGGGAAATTCCTTCCCTACCCCTGCATAAGGCATGTGAACAAGCACTTCAGAGAGAATGCTCTGTGCTACCTCAGAGCCTTGATCCATCCTTCCAATGGTCCATTTCCAATCATGCCTACCCCTAATGCTTCAGAAGATGAAGATTTAACCCCCCTCACAAGCAATAGGGAAAAGTGCCTTCCTGACCTTTGTCAGTGGCCAGGTGAAACTCTGAATCATGTGCTTTAGGAACATAAGACATAAACTAGAAGTTATCCTCAGGGTGCTGAGCTGTGCCCCCAACAACCCCAGTGACTCTCATCATACAACTGTATTAATACATTTATCAAGATCCCTCTTAAAACTGAGTAAGTTGTTTGCCCCACAAACAACTTAGCCTGGAACTGACAGCAATACAATACCTCTCCAGTTTGTGCACTGAATAAGATCACCTTTGTCGGAAATGCTACAATGACACTGTTTTCTGAGTCTTGTGGCACTTGCTTATTCACCCATATTTTATTATGGAGTTTTGTTAGTTGCTCAAACAGAACTTTGCTTCCCATCTTCAGTATCTGTTTGAATTTTGCCAACCCTAGAGGCTGTTTTAAATTTCATCAGGTATTACTTGTCCCTTTTGCATTTCTAACATAACACTGGAATTTCTCTTGAATCTGTGCATGGTCATTAGCTCTGGACAGCTGAACATGGAAAGTGTTTTCAAAATCTGCCCATTACCTGTGATGGTTTGGTCCTTTCTGAAAGGCCTTGCATTGTTCTGTAGAGCTGCTTGAAGTCTCCTCTCTGTGCTGCTGTTTCTGCCTCTGCATTTTCCTCCTAAACCTATGCATTTCTACCTTGCCTGTGTTTCCTCTTTATTTTGTTGTCTCTCTCTTATATCTATCTCTGAGTTGTGCTTGGGTCTTGTACAGTTCCCTTTTTCCCCCTTCAGAGCTTTCCATTTGTCAGTCACTACCTGTGTTTCAGATGTAAGTTGTGCATTTTTCTTTCACCCTCCTCAGAGAACCATTAATCCCTCAGCTACCTTGACTACCATCTTTATCCAGTGAGATCATCCGTCTTCCCAACTTTCATCAGCTTAGTCCTATTAAACACTAGAATGGCTGGTAAATGCAATGTGATCAATTTCTTTCTCCTGGAACTTCTCTATTGCGGTAACACTTTGTCTACCTTTGTGATCTTTTTGTGTTTAAGTTGTAACATAACACACACACACAAAAAAAAAAAAAAAAAAAAAAGGCCTGAGCCATCATCTGCTCCTCTGCTGACTCTGATACCCCTTGAAGAAGATGTCCATCTCTTACATATGCGCATATAAGCTATGCAGTGGATAGCCACAGAACCTGCTCATCTCCACATGGACTTGTGAATCTTCTTGAGTTGGAAGAGACCACTTCCTATCTTTAGTGTTATCATGCTACAGAGATTCAAGAGCCATTTGCCATTATCCATTCAGATGCCTTTTGCTGCTGTGCCCATGACTTCTTCCTACCCAGAAGAGTTGTTGCCTGTTTGTGAACTGAAGTTGCCTGTTTGTGCACTGAAGTTACCTGTCAACAACCTGATCTCCTGGGCTATGTCTAGACTGCAAGCCTCTTTCGAAAGAGGCTCTTTCGAAAGATACTTTCGAAAGAGAGCGTCTAGACTGCATGCGGAACTTTCGAAAGAGCAAGCCGCTTTTTCAAAAGAAAGCACCCAGTGAGTCTGGATGCTCTCTTTCGAAGAAGCCCTATTTACATTCAAGAACGCCTTCTTTCGAAAGAAGCACTTTCGAAAGAAGGCGTTCTTCCTCGTGCAATGAGGTTTACCGCCGTCGAAAGAAAAGCCGCGTTCTTTCGATTTAATTTCGAAAGAACGCGGCTGCAGTCTAGACGCAGGTGAAGTTTTTCGGAAAAAGGCTACTTTTCCCGAAAAAACCCCTGAGTCTGGACACAGCCCTGGTGAGACATGTGTGATGGCATCCAGGCCAAGGGCTCCTGATTCAGCCCTCTCTTGTGCCAGCTCCCATTAAGGGAAGTAAATTGGAGCTGGCTAGAGAAAACCTGCCCCTAACTGGTGAATGGGAAACAGCTGCCCACCCAATAGCCTGGGGCTATATAAAAGACTGGGAAGTGGGGAATGAGAGAGCAGAAGCTGGGTAATAGCTCTTCCCTCCTGGGTGCAGACATTAGAACCCAAGCTGTATATGGTGAAAATGTGGCAGGAGCACAACCTGTAAGTGAATGGCACTAGTGGCTACTGAACTCCAGGGTCTCTGAGATACTTTGTCCTTGCTATAACACATCTTCCAATATTTCCTGTACCTGCTCATAGACTATTCCTCCTCCTACCCCAGGATCACCTTCTGCATTTGTGGGTGCATATATTTGGATTATTGTACACTCAACATGTCTTGTTGGCAGACTGGCTGTTGTTCCTTCATCCACTGGCTCCCAAGCCAGTGGGGTCTTTGATGTCATGATCCCCAGCTTAATCTATATATCTGTTTTATATATTCCTCCTCCTCAGTATAAGATTGTAGCACATTAGACACGATCTTGACTCTCTCTGCCAAGATAGTCTTGTTCACTCCAAGCATATTCAGAGCAGGGTTTTTTTCGTTTCTTGTACACTCTATGCCAGGTTTCCAGTACTATACAATGTATTGTACCTTTCATGTCTGTGCTTTTGTTACAGATTTGCTTATGAAGATTCAAGGTCTTGATATTTCATCTTCCTTTTGACTTTCACTGACATCTCTCAGGCTCGGGGCTTGTGCTCCATCTGCACCTTTCATCCTCAAGTTTTGGTTTAACCAAGCTGTTTCTGTTGCAGTAGGGTTTTACTTCCGTTGGATGCAAACTCAACTGCAGAACCCTCCTCTTTCAGCTCAGCTTTGGACTGGTACTCTTACTAACAGTGGTAGAGGGGCTGATAGAACATTTTATATACTATACCAGAAGAGACTTTGTGTTAAAAAGAAGGAATCTTTTCTGATTTTTTTCCCAGAAACACAGAAAAATACTTAGAAACATTTGAAAGGTTCATCTGAACAATAGGACTCTTCCTCCATCTCTCACTTCTTCCTATCCCAGACAATTTCCCCTTTTATACAAAGAGTTAAATAAATAGTTTATATGGCCTTAGAATCAAAATAGAGTATATAATAAGGTCCCCAGAGTGTAGCTGTCTACCTCCTGAAGGCCCTTTGATGCATCAGTCAGTTTGGAGTCAGTTCCTTTCACCAGCTCTTGATGGATATACAAATAGAAATGTTACTTCAAGGGGGTTTATGTTCTTTTGATTTTTCTTGGAACTTTAAAAATCCTCCAAGAAGCTTATGGAAAGGCAAGACATTAAATTTAGTTTTTATACTGGCAGAGGGAAGTATAAAAGACGCTCTTCTTCTCCGCTGGTATGAAGTGGATAAGCTGCCTCTGTACACTCCCTCTCTCTGCATAGAACACTCACTTTCATGTTCGAACCCAGGTTAAGATTTGTGAGCCCCATGTCAGATAGAAAGGCAGTAGCAACAAAATAGTGTGTGTCAACAAATATGCCAAGCATGTACTGTGTTTGCAAGGGAAGCAAAGGAAGCCAGTTTGTAATTGTTTTGGTGATTGTAAGAAGTAAAATAAAAAGATTTCATGCAATTTCAGCGTAAAATGTTGACTTTCCTCTTGTTTTCTGTTCCCAAAGGTTGTGCATCTAGCAAGCAAAGATTGCTTGGAAAACAAGAAGTACTGGTACTTGACCAAACTGTGCTCACAGATTAAGCCCTACTCACGTGATATAGAAGAGCAAGGTATAAAAATTAGGTACAATGAGTAGTCCTATAGCACTTTAGGCTATGTCTATACTACACTTCTTTTTTAGGAAAAGGTACGCAAATTGTGCTCCGCACGATTTTGAAATAAGCAGCCTCTTATATATATAGTAGCCCAATGTCTGTGACTCTGTAATGCTGTAGCATTACAAGTCATCTCTCGGGGCACTGTTGCCTCGCGCCGTGGCACTCAGCTGACTTCTGTGCCGCTCAGCTGGGCCGCTGCGGGGGAGCAAGCGGCTCAAGCAGCCATTTGGGCTCCATGCTCCCCATGCAGCACAGGGACCGTGGAGCTTAAACGGAAGCTTGCTCCGCTTGCTCCCTCGCAGCGGCCCAGCTGAGCGGCGCAGAAGTCAGCTGAGTGCCACGGCGTGAGGCAACAGCGCCCCCAGAGGTGACTTGTAATACTACAGCGTTACAGAGTCACAGAGATTGGGCTGCTATATATATGATAAGAGGCTGCTTATTTCAAATCTGCACTCCTGCTCTCCTCAGTAAATAACACTCATTTCAAAATAGTTATTTCAAAATAGCGTTACTTTGGACACTGTAGTGGCGCTATTTTGAAGTTACTACTCCCCAGAGTAATTCAAACTAATTACTTTCCAGTGCTTCCTGGGGCTTTAAGTCAAGGTAGCATGTCCTCATTAACAAAGCTTGCCTTGGACTAATTTTGTTAGTTTCATTTTGTAAAATCGGGAGTTATTAAGTCAAATTTAGTTATTACAAAATCCTGATGACAAGCAATGACAGAGATCACCCCAGATGAATGCAGTTGCTGTAAATATTTGGCCTCTAGTCTCTTGCTTTACAACAGGCGTACTTTTTAAAAATTAGATGTAAATTGTTAATGCACCAATACATATTTGTGCATTAAATAACCAGCAAGAGATAGGGAAGATGTTTAACAAGAACATGTCAGACAATGTCCTCTAAACAGCCAAGGTGTGTTTAAAGATCAGGAAGAAACCATCTAAATAATTTAACAGGGAAATGATGTTTGTTGCCAAGCTCTCCAGGACAAGGACCATGTCTATTATCATTTTAGGAAAGAACCTGGTACATCTGGAAACTCCAACTGCTATTTTTATAATAAACATATTAATATGATATTGCTTATTATAGTACATAATCTGGTCAAAGTATTTAAACTACATACCGATGACACTACTATAGAGAGACAAAGTAGACTCTCAGATGTACACTGTATCCTCTACCTGTTGTTGACTTGAATCTACTCTGTTAGCATGGCTGGTACCCTTTCAAGGCAACTATGTGCTGCACTATGTACAGATCCATTTTGCTGTAGAATTCAAAGTGCATTTCCTCTTTTATTGTAATCGTTACAGTCTACCATCTGTGCTTAAATTGGAAGTCTAGCCAGAACACCTGACTTCAAAAATTCTGAGTGCTTTGGGAAATAAAGCTGTCAAAAGATCGAGTCACTTTTAGCAGGTGGATGAACTACTATTCGATTTACTTATTAAAACAAGAGTGCTGAGAAGCCACTGACTTCAATCCCTTTTGGCTCTCTTGGGAGATCCAGGGGAAAATCTTGCTAAACTGGGCTGACTCTTTCATAGACAAAGCCCAAAGTCACATTCTATTGGGTACAGTTTTTCTGACTTAGGAAAAAAATGCTTTGTCCATATGAGGAGTTTCAAAAGTGCTTTCAGAGAATTAGAAATGGTTCCACAGATATCCATAGCCAAATGGATTATTATTTTTCACTGTCTATTCTTTTGATAGCAATTTCATGGATTTTTATGTCAGAAAAATCATCTGGATTAGGATTTGAAAAAGTATGAGCAGCTATTTGGATTTGTAGACTATGGTTCATTTAATATTTCACGGTGGCCTGCATATTCTGTTAGGCTTATTTATTACTTGCAGATCATCTTCTACTTTTTAAAAGGAAAACTGGATAAAATCCCTCCCCGAATTACGCTATGTACTGAGGAAAGACACATAATCTTCCCCCCACCTTCAAAGAATTTAAGATTGTTTATAAGTTAATGCTTATAGAAGCTGTCTATACATTGTGATATTACTATTGATATGCTAAGCAGGACCCAATTTTAACGCAAATTATACCACCCTAAATCTGTAAAATGGCCACAGTGAATCAGTCTGTTCCCCTCAAATGATATTGACAAAGTTAAAGCATATGATTGTGAAACAGAAGCATTCAGGAACTAGGATATAAATGGTAAGTACCTCAGTTAATAGGAGCTTTGAAAGTGCAAATGTGTACAAATGGATTCCTTTTTGGTTTATGACTGTGATCCTGTATCTAACATACACCCCAGTTGTATTAGGATAGGGTTGTTGTGTGCTAGTAAGAAATCCACAGGATCTGAGGGCGGGGGAGGAGGGAAGGAATCTACCCTCCAGGCCATGGAGCTGCTCTGCAGTAGCTAGCTAGAGAAGAATGATACTACAGTGACTCCCCCTGAATTCTGCATTACCCTCCAAAGGAACAGAGGTGGATCCATATAAAGGTGGATCAACAGGCCCCTCGTTTTGAAACCTGAGGTGTGGTGACATGATTCCTGAGCTTGTGCTACAAAGGCAGAGATGGGGAGGACATGAATAAGGATCTCCTCAGCAGGCTTCCAAACTTGCCTCTTCCCCCAAGCAGTGACACTGCAGGATGGTTTGTGCCAGTGGGTACAGTAAGCTGTATGTTAAAGATTGTCATATGGCATCCATGCTAAAAAATAGGATTTGGCTTCCATTGCAGTTGATGGTTATACCAAGTTTGAATAATAGCTTTGGGTATGTTTACACTTGCTCCCTAGTTCAAAGTAGGGATGCAAATGTAGCCGACCGAAATTGCTAATGAAGTGGGGATTTAAATATCCCACGCTTCATTAGCATGATCTCGCTCGTGCGCTAGTCCGCTCACCAGCTGATTCGAACCAGGAAGTGTGCTCCGGGATGCATTAGTTCGAATCAAACCCCTTGGTTCAAACAAACGTTACTTCTCATTTTTCAAACCTTCATTTCTCTCTGCCAATCAGCCTAATCTACATGGCTCCGTCTATGGAGCCATGTAGTTTAGACACACCCTGTGAGTGAAGTTATAGTTTGTTTTTTTCCCCACTGGAGTTAGAGGAAGTTATCAATAAAACAGTGATGTTTTATTTGTATTTTGAGAACCTGAGGCATAAGGTTATTCTTCCCTTCTTTGTTTTGCCATTGCAAAATGATAGCTGAGGACAAGAAGGGAGATAAAAAGGGAAAAATGAAATGTGTTGCATGCATGACATATGTACAAATAAAATGATTTTTTGTAGAGTATCATTACATTTGACCAAAAACGTCAGAGAGGTAGCCGAGTTAGTTTGTAACTGGAAAAACTTAACAACAAATAGATGAGCAGCACCTTAAAGACTAACAAAACATGTAGATGGTATCATGAGCTTTTGTGGGTACAACCCACTTCTTCAGCTGACTGGAGTATTAAAAGACCAGGGTAATTGTTTTGACTTCTATTAGTGATACTCAGCAGATCTACATAGAACAAGGAGGGTTTTTTCCCACAAATCATACTCATAATTGAAAATAAAAACTGAAACTCAAACAAACAGTTATTCTGCTTACAAATGGCACCCATGTGAGAAACTCAGCACATGATTATGTGTCTTCATGATGAGAAACAAATGAAGTTTCTTTCCACCTGCCTCTTATCCAAATTCCAAATAGCTATCACAGTTTTCCTAGTACAAAGTGTTTGGAATGGATCCTGTAATGACAATGCACAACTGGGGGTATGTCTACACTACCCCGCTAGTTCGAACTAGCGGGGGTAATGTAGTCATCCGCAATTGCAAATGAAGCCCGGGATTTGAATTTCCCGGGCTTCATTTGCATGAAGCCGGCCGGCGCCATTTTTAAATGCCGGCTAGTTCGAACCCCGTGCCGCGCGGCTACACGCGGCGCGGAGTAGCTAGTTCAGATTAGGCTAGTTCGGATGAGGAGTACAGCTAGTTCGGATTAGGAAGCCTAATCCGAACTAGCTACTCCGTGCCGCGTGTAGTCACGCGGCACGGGGTTCGAACTAGCCGACATTTAAAAATGGCGCCGGCCGGCTTCATGCAAATGAAGCCCGGGAAATTCAAATCCCGGGCTTCATTTGCAATTGAGGATGACTACATTACCCCCGCTAGTTCAAACTAGCGGGGTAGTGTAGACATACCCTGGGAGAATGAGATGTGAGAACATTTAGTATCAGAGAATAGCCTAGGAGGAGAGAGAACTGCAGTGGCCTTCAATTTAGTATTTGAGAATAGCCTAGGAGGAGAGAAAACTGCAGTGGCCAGTTGTTGCTGCTGCTACAAAAGCTACTGAAAAATAAATTGAGGATAAATATATGCTCTCTGGAAACAATATATCAGCAAATACAGAGAGGCACCTGACAGAGATGAAATGAGAGCTGTGTCTGTGTTTATGTAAACTTTCAATTTTCCAGGGGCTTATAACTTGTTCATAACAATTATAGAGAACAATGAGTCCATTTGAGACTGGAAACATTCCTGTTCTTAACTTCCAAACCTTTTTGAGATGACTGTACAAGTTCTTTTTTTTTCAAATCAGATATTGCGAAAATAAGAGTTCATGGCTTCAGGGTTATTTTTGTGCCTTTGTGACCCACAAATGACTTTAAAACAAACCAAAGGGGGCAATTTTTGTTTTTAATAAAGGAGCAGGTGATTAATGGTGTAGTAGAATTATAATCCTGCTAATGGCTGGGTTTTTCCTCAAACATTCATTGATAGCCCAGAATAATCTTCAAAAACTTTACAAAATGTAACAAGGAGCCCAGTGGCACTTTAAAGACTAACACATTTTTTAGAGTATAGGGCATAAGCTTTTGTGAGATACAACTCACTTTCTCAGATGCTGAAGAGAAAAGAAAATACTTACATAATGTATCATACACCTGAAAAGTAGTCAATTTGGATATGTAATTTGATAGTCAGATGGGCATAACTTGCCCTATAGCACTTAAGGGAGGAGAAATTTCAACCAAGGACACTCAGTAAACCCCATTCTTATGAAAAGGACCACAGGACTTTAATGTTCACACCAAGCACAGACAACTTCAGTATTTAATTTGTCATTCAAAAGACCCACTGAGTAAATTTAATGGAGTTCTCTTTGTTGACCCTAGGGATATGTCTAGATTACATGGCTCCATCAATGGAGCCATGTAGATGAGTTTACTAGACACAGGAAAATGAAACAGTGATTTAAATAATCGCCGCTTCATTTACATTAAAATGGCCGCCACGCTGTGCCGATCAGCTGTTTGGCGGCACAGCGGGGCAGTCTGGACGTGCCACGGTCGACAAGGGAAGCCTTTGTCGACTGCTCCGGTATGCCTCGTGAAATGGTATGCCTCGTGAAATACTTAATTTGTCCATTTGTAAGGTAGCCACAGGTATGTTACGTGGTTGTAAACGAGAGGGCACATGATCCATGCAATTACAAATATCTTGGCAGTTTAAGAAAGAGTCTCTCTATATTATAATATGGGGGACACTATTTCAAGCATTCTCCAAATAAAATTTATTACACCCTTCAGATATAATCAGTGGGAAGCCCCCTGGGAAGCAGGACGGGGAGCCTCTTAGGTCCCATCTGGGTAGCTCCACCCTGTAATCATTCCACACATCTATGGCCACTGTCAGTGGGGCAGTAAGGTCCAGCAGCCAATACAATGCGGCAGTAAGGCCCAGCAGCTAAGTCAGTAATGTGGCTGAGGCATCCGGGATGAGGTGGGGACCTGGACACTCCCTCTCCACCGAGTCCCAGCCCAGAGCCCTGTCAGTGGTGGGTGTGTCCCACCACCAGCTCAGCCGGGAATTTGCCCAAAACATGCTGAGCTCACGGAGCCCTTCCAACTCCCTGACCTGGGCTACTTCCTACTCTACTGATAGCTGGTGTCTTCCCCACCTGCATCCTCCAGGCTAGTCACTCCCTCCAGCTGGTCCCTGCTGGAGAGCCTCCGCCCTGATGTCCGCTTGCTGTGGTTGCTGCTACTGCTGCGGTGGCAGAGGCTGCTGCTAATCCTGAGCTCTGGCAGAAGCCCCTTCCCCTTCTGTGGTTAGCCCTGACTGAGCTGCTCCCCTGGCTCTTATACTGGGCCTGAAGTTGGAGCATGCCCAGCAGGGCTATGGAGGAGGAGCCCTCTCAGCCAAGCAGGCCTGGTTAATCCCTCCCAGACCAGTGCAGGGTTGGTACACCCCGTCACACTCCTACTAAAGTTTTATTGCTCGTTCACCACTATAAGGGTATGTCTACACTACAAAGTTAGTTCGAACTAACTTTCATAGGCGCTACACTAACGCTCCGTTAGTTCGAATTTGAATCGAACTAGCGCTCCGCTAGTTCGAATTTTAATCAAACTAGCGGAGCGCTTAGTTCGAACTAGGTAAACCTCATTTTACGAGGATTAAGCTTAGTTCGAACTAGCTAGTTCGAATTAAGGGGTGTGTAGCCCCTTAATTCGAACTAGTGGGAGGCTAGCCCTCCCCAGGTTTCCCTGGTGGCCACTCTGGCCAACACTAGGGAAACTCTATGCCCCCCTCCCGGCCCCGGACCTCTTAAAGGGGCCCGGGCTGGCTACGGTGCCCATGCCAGGTGCAAGCCTGCCAGCACCCAGCCGGCAGACCCTGCAACTGGCACGGCACAGAGCCACCCACCCAATGTCCCCCAGCCCACCCCCTCTTCCCAGGACCAGGCTGGCGGCTCCCGGGAGCTTGCCCTGGACCGCAAGAGGCGGGCACCTTCCTGGGCTAGTGCAGACATCGTGGACCTCGTCCACGATCTCCGCACTAGGCACAGGAAAGTGGCCGTCTAGGGCAGGAGAGCTGCCAGCCTGGCCACCCAGGAGCAGGTGTGCATGAAAATCAAGGGGGTCCACTGAGACCCCCGACCCTGAGCCCTGAGCTTACAATGGCCGTCCTGGGTCAGACCAAAGGTCCATCTAGCCCAGTAGCCTGTCGGACGAAAGCGGCCAACCATAGGGTCCCTGGAGGGGATGGACCGAAGACAGTGACCAAGCCATTTGTCTCGTGCCATCCCTCTCCAGCCTTCCACAAACTTTGGGCAGGGACACCACTCCTACCCTCTGGCTAAGACTACTCCATGGACCCAACCTCCATGACTTGATCTCACTTCCCTTTAAACTCTGTTCTAGTTCTAGCCTTCACAGCCTCCTGCAGCAAGGAGTTCCGCAGGTTAACTATTTGCTTTGTCAAGAAGAACAACTTTCTCTTACTAGTTTCAAGCCTGCTACCCATTCCTTTCCTTTGGTGTCCTCTAGTCCTTCTTTATGGGAACTCAGGAAGAACTTTTCTGAATGCACCCTCTCCACCCAACCCCTGCTTTTAGAGACCTCTATCCTGTCCCCCCTCCGTCTCCTCTTTTCTAAGCTGAACAGTCCCAGTCTCTGTAGCCTCTCTTCATATGGGACCTGTTCCCAACCCCTGATCATGTTAGTTACCCTCCCCTCTCCCACCTCCTTTTCCCAGTCTCCCCCAGTTTTGTTCAATAAAGACAGAGTCAATGTTGGAAGAAACGTTATCTTTATTTTGTACATCAATAAGAAGGGGGGCTAGGGAAGGGTAAGTGGAAGGAGGTGAGGGAGGAATGGGGTACGAGCCCCCGATGGGGAGGACTGGGCTGGCTCTGCGGGCTTCTGGGGGTGGAAGCTCTCCTGCAGCCCCCCAATTGCCCCCTCTCCCCAGATGGCAGCCTGCGGCAAGTGCAGCCGGGCTGATGGCCGAGTGGTGTGATGTGCCCAGTGTGGGTACTCCGGGCACTCCAAGCCAGAACTTCTTTGCAAGCGGGGCACCCCTTAGAACTGTGTGTCCGGGGTGGGGGTCGGGACCCTTTAAGCGCAGCCCTCGGCTAGCCTGAGACAGCATCTCCATGCTCTAAGTCCTCCGCTTATGCCCTGCCGGCACTGCTTCCGGCCATCCTTAAGCCCTGTTCAGAGTCCACTCAATGTGGACTTGCTAGTTCGAATTAGCAAAACGCTAATTCGAACTAGTTTTTAGTTCTAGACGCGTTAGTTCGAATTAGCTTAGTTCGAATTAACTAATTCGAACTAAGTTAGTTCGAACTAGAGCTGTAGTGTAGACGTACCCTAATGGTCTATTTCTCTTGGATTTCTTTTTAACTACAATGTAACCAAAACATTTCAAGTAGCTGAATTCTTCTTATCCTGATGTATATATCAGGAGTAACTCCAGTGACATACATTGGAGTTCCACCGGTATAATATCAACTGAATTCACTTGAGTTACTTGTGAGTTACACGAGTGCACATGGAGAATTGGGCCCTTAATCTAGTATCCCTACATGGTGTCTCTTCTGAGTGCAATATTTGTAGAGGTTTTTAGTGGTGCAACTACTGAGAGAAGCTTGTGTGAGTGGTCCGTTGTAATAGTAAACTAATGAAATTAATGATGCACGCTCATAGTTAGGTTATCTACGCTTTTTAATTTGAATTTAAAGCATACAAAACAATGGCTCAGAGACGTGTCATACATTTTTCTGGTTTTAGAGTCCAAAAGGGTATTTATAGTGCTTGATAGAGTGGAACAGCACTGAAGATGCGGATATGGTATATAAAGTATATGCTATGTCCCATTATTTTTAGGAGGATGTGAAATGCTGCAAAATTCTGTTTCTACTCACACCAATGTCAATTTAGGAGTAATTATAATGACTTGAATAGAGTTATCCTGGCTTCACAAAACTTTTGCAATTAGAGATCCCTTTAAAGGATCTGTGCCTTAGCACTAGGGATAATATACATAGACAATAAACGAAGGCCTCTGTTCCAAAGACCTTACAACCTAATTAAGATATGATGACTAACAGGTGTTGCAATTGGGAAGAAAAGGGGGAGGGAAACAGAAATAACATTCATTTATATTGACCAAATATAGAAGAGACACATCAGAAGCTCCTGCAGGTCATCTGCTTAGCCATGTATCAGCTCATAGTCAACTCAGTAAAAGAGGGTCTTGTGTTAATGCTGTGCATGTGAGGTGAGATGGGGAGCTGCCTCTGTGTCACAGTTTCAGTGGCCTCACAGTATCGCCATGAGACCAGAAGTGGATACTGGATTAATACTGAGACTCTGAGCTTTCACTGCCTTCTGCACAAGATAAGTGTTTATCACTCTTTCAATATATAGATGATCCATCCCAAAATCCAGGTGTTTACTATAACTAAAATTTCAATACATACAGACTGTCCTGGAAGGACCATGCATACCTTATGATAATCACCCCAGGAGATAGTATAAGTAAGTCCACTGAATGACAACTCCAGCCGCACCCCTGTAAACAATCCTTCATTCACCAGAGAAAAAGCCAGCTTGGTGGCACTCATGCATGGAAGTCTATTAATCAGGGCTCTGGCAAATCCAATAAGGGAACAAGTAGCTGGATCAAGGGCCATTCACAAAGTGCTCTCTGCCACTAGCCTTTTCCCATTTAAATTGAAGTGGCTGCCACTCAAGTGCCTCTGCTGATCACAACTGTATATTTTAATACATCTGAAAAGATTAGAATCCTGTGGTTTTATCCTGTGTCTTTAACCCAGTGGGGCCCCCATCCAATCTAATTAGGAAATAATAAATCTGTATGATATTGTCTTCTGTGCTGTGAAGACCAGGACTTTAACAGGGTTCAAAAAAGAAGATGTATTCATGGAGGTGAGGTCCATCAATATTTATTAACCAGGATGGACAGGAATGGTGTCCTTAGCCTCTGTTTGTCAGAAGCTGGGAATGAGTGAAAGTATAGGGATCACTTGAAGATTCCTTGTTCTGTTCATTTCTTCTGGGTCATCTGGTATTGGACACTATCATTAGGCAGGATACTGGGCTGAACGGACCTTTGCTCTGATCCAGTATGGCCATTCTTATGTTCATATTTACTCCACTTATTCCACCAGAAGAGCTTCAGACTTACTCTTCAATACTCCAAAATTTGGGCATGCTGTGCTTCAGGGTTTTGACTCTGGGCCGTGCCCAGTTTTGCATAAAATCATAAGCCCCAATGGGAGAGATCGGTTTGCTTGAAACATGGTCTGGATATATTCAATAAACAAGCCAGGCTTGTGAAACATGCAGTTATGGATTGTAACCATGGACTGTGCTTTGCATTTTAAAGACTTGCATAAACTTTCATACTCTCCTTGCAATCCCACTGATTTTTATGTTTGTGCAGAGTTTAAAAGTCAACCCAGAAGTTGCTAGGCCTTACCATTCATCATGGAAGTTTTTCACACTATTAGACACAAATTCTTCCTTGCGGTAATTCCACTGAGTTTAGAGTAGAGATGAATAGGGCCCTACTGTTTATATAAGAACCAAGGGGGAGTTGTTTTGTTGTTTATTCTGTTGAAATGTCAGCATTCACTTTCACCATTAGAGGGCTGTATTGCTTGTACTGTTTTTATCCCTTGCCCACTATATGCTTGTTTATCCAAAGCTTTGCATGTAAATAACATGGTTATGCCACATCCAAGCATGTTGCCTTTCATCCAGTAGGTGGTATATGTTTTATTCAGAAAGCATATCAGGGCTGCAGGTGAAGGAAGCTGTGCATGCACTTGCTCTGTTGAACTTGGAAGTGATTTTCTATTCTGGCTGATGACTCGAGAGATAATTGGCTTACTTTCTTGATGGGGAATTGTTACAGCAGATTCTCAACATGAAAACTCAGAACAAAGTCTTGGGGCAGGAAGGAATCTGTCCTCCACTGAATGGAATGGGTATTTTGCCATTTATTTCAAGGGCATCAAGATTTCACACCCCGTGTTTGTCCTACTGTATTAGAAAGGATGGGTAGCCTCACAGGGATTGTCCTGGTGGCCGCACAGGGATCCTTGCCACTGAGCCTCTATCAGGACTCTGGTCTTGCAACATCCATACCGGACCATGGATGTTGCCAGACCAGAGAATCCTGGTTAAGAGAATTTTAACCTGTAAGGATAACCAAGAAACAATGTATTTCATATTTGCCTTTAGAGTCAGCCCATAGACTGCTTTTTTCTGCAACTGATCTCATATACTCAGAGCAACAAGTTATACAACGTATTGACAGTTATTCCAAGTCACTGTGAAAGTCAGTGTTATGTATCTCAAAACTTTAAGAGACATTTTCAAAGGCACTAATGGCATTTGGACAGCCAGCTTCCATTGATTTCCATTACCTAGAACACAAGTTATTTTGATGGGTCTGACTGTTAGGGCATGTCTACACAGCAGGGCTAAAGTCAAAATAAGCTACGCAACTTGAGCCTCATCAATTGCAGAGCTTTAGTTGAAATAGCTTTTGGCACTGTCTGGACACCAGGAAGTCCAAGAAGAGCACTCTTCCTCTGACTCCCCTTACTCCTCGTAAAATGAGAGTTACAGGAGTTGGAATAAGAAGTCCTTCAGCTTGACATTATTTTGACATTGTCAAAATAACTGCTTGTAGCATGGATACGGACTATGTTATTTCAGAACAACATCAATTATTCCAAAATAACACTGCTGTGTAGACATACCCTCTGAGACCCAGACTGCATATTAGTAAAATTGTCAGGCAAAACCCCTATTAACCAGGATTTCCACAGGATTTCCTATATAAATTATTTGTCCTCAATTCAGCAGAGTAAGAACCTGCTTAAGTCTATCCTTATTCAGAAAAAATATTGTAGCTTTCTGGAAAAAATACATTAGGCTAGACATTCAAACTTAATGTTCCAGTTTAAAGCAAAGCCAAAGGCAAACAACTGAAAGCATGGGCTAAGGTTACCCCAATATATTTCACTGTTTTAATAGTTTCCATATGAATTCTTTACCTAATGTGATATCTTATTTTCTGGTTGCTAATAGAAATCTTGGCCCATGCTGAAGCAGCAGATCTAGTACAGTCGATAAGAAAGCTAGTTCTCTGTTGCTTCTGCTCCATAGTTTCCAAGGTCCAGGTGCAATCTCTGCCTGATCAGGTTATGATTGGAGGGTGAGCAATGAATTTGAGTAGCAGGGAATTGGCATTTCCCCCTTCCACCTCCTGTTGTCTGTAGTACAACCTCCAGCACTTAAAAGGTATGTCTACACGGCAAAGTTATTTTGGAATAATGACCTCTATTCCAAAATAACTTCATAAGTGTCTACACAACCAAACCGCTATTTCAAAATAATAAGCAGATGGCTTATTTTGAGTTCTGTAAACCTCATTCTAGGAGGAATAGCACCTATTCCAAAATAGCTATTTCGGAATAGGCGTTCTGTAGACAGGGAATAGGGGCTAAATCGAAATAGGGGGCCTCCAGCCCTTTTCAGGGTGCCCTGGTGGCCACTCTGGCCACACACAGGAAAATTCTATCCCCCCCCCCCACTCCCCTGGAGCCCTTAAAGCTGCAGACTCTGCAGAAAGGGTTTGTGGCTCGCAGCAGGCCTGACAGCCCTGAGCCACCCTGCAGCTACCCCGACTCCATTTTGGCCCAAGATGAGCCAGACAGACGGTGCCAGACAGCCCTCCACTTCTCCCTGGGAACATTCAGCCAGTTCCCAGAAGCCTGCCTGGGTCCACAAGTGACATGCGCCTTCCAGGTCTGGTGCAGAGGTCCTGGACCTTATTAAGGTTTGTGGTGGATGAGACAAACCTCTAGGATCTCTGCACCAGAAGCAGGAACACAGATGTGTATGGCTGCATGGCAGACAACCTGGGGAGCAAAGGCTACATCCACACCCAAGAACTGGTGCAGATGAAGGTCAAGGAGCTCCTCCAGGCTTATGCCAGGGCCAAGGAGGGCAGTTCCCGATCTGGGGCAGAGTCCCACACCTGCCCATATTATAAGGAGATGGACCGCATCCTGGGGGGTGGGGCAGTTCCTCCCCCTCCAGTAGTTATAGTCATCCTCACCAGGGGCCCAGAGAACAGTGACAAGAAGGAGGAGGATGCGCCGGACCACTGACATGACCCAGGAGCCCTGAGGCCTCTTTGCGGATATCTCCCAGGCATTGTCCAAGGCCGGGTACGGAACATCGCATGAGTGCCATCACTTTCCTGTCATGCAGCGGGGAGGGAGAACTAGATGCTCCACGCTTGGCCCTTGCTGGCCATGGATCACCCAGCAGCCTGTGCACATGAGAGCATGTGCTGTGCCGCTCCTGGGCACATGGCCCTGGCAAGCTGCAACACATGGGCCTTAGGTTATTGGCCACAGGGTGTCTGGAGAGGCCTGCCATGCTCCTGACCCCGGGGTGGGACATCCTCCTTTCACAAGCCACCTCTAGAAGGATGCAGGGGACATTCCTCCCTTCCGCCTCCCCCCCCCCCCACACACAGACACTGAGCATTCCCACAAATGGCACGCTTGCATGGGCACAATATCAGGGCAGCCTCAAGTCCCAGGGACATCAGGGGCCACTGGCCATGGTGCACATGACCTGGCTCCAAGCACATTGTCTGCGATGGTGCTGAGAGCTGTCACTTTCGGCTTGTGGTGGGGCTGGGCTTCAGACACTGTGTCTCCTGGGATGACTGATCAGCTTTCCTTTTTCTCCACAGTTGGAACAGCTGTGAGTGGAGGGCAGCCCACACCCCCCGGGACATCTTTCAACACTCGAGTATTCCTCAGTCACGCATGTCCAATGGACGAATACCAGCAGCAGCTCTTGGCAGCACTGTGAGCTCTGCACAGGATCATCGACCGCTGGGTGGAGGAGGACCTGCAGCTATGGCAGGAGAGCTGGTGGAAGCTGCTTGCACAGGGCCATGCCCTGTGCAATGATGTGCACACCCTGGTGCAAAGCATGATGCTTCCTCTCACTCCAGCCTCTGCTCCCTCTCCAGCTATTGCTGCTCCTCCCACTCCCCCCTCCACACCCTCCCAATAAACACTGAGGCCAGCACACCCATGGCAGCAAGATCCACACAGGTCGTCGCCACTCCCAGCCGAAGCCCTGAGCCTGTCCTCCTTCTTCCAAGGTTCTCAACATCCTCCTTCTTCCACCCTCTCTCCTCCCCTCTCCCAGCTTCTTTCCCTTCTTTCTCCCCAGTGTCATTGACTCCCCCCCCCTCAGTTCTGTAAAATGAAGAAAGTTTAATTTTGCCAAACAACAAAGTGTTTATTTGTTCATCAGGAATGGGGGGAAGAGAGGGCTAAGTGGAAGGATGGCAGTGAGGGGTGAAGCAGAAGCCCTCCCCCCCCCCGGGGCAGACCAGAGAACAGTCTCACAGATCCCCTGGGGAGAAGCTCTCCCTCAGGGCCTTCCGGATGCATATAGCCCCCGCTGGGCCTCCCACATTGAAGCTGTGTGCAGCTGCTTGTAGGCCTTGCCTAAGTGGAATGCCTCTGCCCCCCACCCTGGCAGGAAGGCCTCCCCCTTCCTCTTGCACACATGCAAGACAGCGCACAGCCTCCACCTGTGGAAAGCTGTGCTCCCCGAGGTCCAGGCGGGTGAGGAGGCATCTAAAATGTGCATTCAAGCAGCCGAAGGCACCCTCGACCACCATGTGGGCCCTGCTCAGCCTGGCATTAAATACCTTTCGTAAAGGGTTGAGGTGGCTGGTGTAGGGTTCTGTGAGCCACGACTGCAGGAGATAAGCTTCATCCCCCACCCAGCATATGGGTTTGTCCACATTTCTGACCCTGATATGGTGGTCAGAGAAGAAAGTCCCCAGCTTGCATCTTCTGGCAGAAACTAGAGTTCCTGAACACAGGTGCATCATGTGCTTTCCCCAACCACCCAACATTTATGTCTATAAACTGGGCCCAGTGGTCAGTCACAACTTGCAGGACCACCAAAAAGTATCCCTTGTGCTTAATGTACATTGAGGCCCAGTGATCTGGGGCACGGATAGGGAGGTGAGTTCTGTTGATAGCCCCCCTGCAGTTGGGGAAGCACAGGGCACCAAACCCCTCGATGATAGCATCCACATCTGCAAGGCAGATGACTCTATGCAGCAGGATGCTGTTTATCACCCTGAGCACCTGCAGAAGGAGACAAACAAACCAAGAATCACAGGGGTGCCAGGGCACCTGAGAGTTTCCTCCCCCTCCCTCCTCTTTCTTCTCTTCCACTCACCAGGAGCAACCCCTTTCAATCATGGCCACCCCAAACAGGGCTTTGTGCAGGCAGAACAGAACAATCTCCCCCCCCCCCCGAGTGGGGACTTGCACCACCCTTCCCCCTCCCCTCTTTCCCTAGGGAAACCCATTCCCTCCTTCCACCTCCCTCCTGGGACAATAGCCCAAGAATGCCATACCTGCATGAGCAGGGCCCCAACGGTCAATCTCCCCATGCCGAACTGGTTCCCCATGGATTGGTAGCTGTCCAGTGTGGAAAGTTTCCAGAGGGCAATGGCGACACACTTCTGGAGGGGGATGATGGGCCTCATGTGCGTGTCCTGTCGCCTCAAGACAGGGGCGAGTCACTCACACAGCTCGAGGAAAGTGCCCTTCTTCATTCTGAGGTTCTGAAGCTATTGTTGGTTTTCTCAGCACTCCAGAACAATGTGGTCCCACCAGTCTGCACTGGTGTCCAGACACCAGATGCAGTGGGGCACGGTGCCCAGAGCTCGGTGGGAGGTCCTGTAGCCACTCCCCCACATACCTGAGGAGGGTCTCCAAGAAGCCCTGAGGGTTGGATTCCTGCAGAACCTGGGAGGTAGCCTGCAGAAAGTGCTGCTTGACTTGCAGCAAAAGCTCCAAGAGCTGAATAATGCCTTGAGGGACCTCCTGCTCCATAGCAGAGTGCTGTGGTGTCCTGAGTCAGAGCAACCAGAACAAGAAGCTTTTCTGTCCCTCAGAGGTAGGCAAGCAAGCAGGGAAACCTGAGAAACGGCTGTCCAGGGGGGTCCCTTTAAGAATGAGCTTCAGATAGCCTCAAGTAGCAGCCATACGAGGTAACTACTGACCCGATGCCCTGCCTGAACTGGTTCTGGGTGGCCTTAAATGTGATTGAGTCCAATCAGTGTAGACGCGCTATTTCGAAATCAGCTATTCTGGAATACCTCTTTCGGAATACCTTATTCTGAAATAAGACTACTGTGTAGACACAGCCAAAGAATCGAAGCAGAAAAAGCTCATAGTGGCTGCATATCTGTCCTGATGTCTATTGCTTGACTGTAGAGTACCGAGAACTGCTTTAGCTCCTCGCAGAGAGACAGAAACTGAGCAAGCTGCAGTAACTAGCTCCTCAAGGCATTTGCTTAACACCAGTGGGATCCTCTGAGGCCCTGGGCCCCCCTTCTTGTATGGAATCATGATCTAGACATGTATAAATATTTCTGTCTACACTGGTTGTATAGACCCATGACATGGAATATTGATGTATGGAGGCCAATGTATAAATACAATAAAGAAATGGTCCCTTTAAACATTAATTCTTGGACTGAAGATGAGACTATATTTTACACTGTTTCAACCAACAACATCATAACAAATGGATTAAGTCTCTTATCATTACCAGCAGAGTATCCTTTTATCACATGTTGTGTCACTCCACTACAAATTTTCTTTGGGAGAATACTCAGGAGCTGTTGATAGAAAAACCTGATGACTATTCACCCACACACAAATTAGTGTTGACTAGTTTGTGGCAAGGCCTGCAGAAATGAGTACATTTACACTAGAAGAAATAAATATATATATCTAACTATACCCTAAGCCAAAGACAAATAACATAACCAAGAAAATGTGGAATAAACAGAGAGACAAAGCACTTTGTATGTTTGTTTTCACTCCTTTCTCCTATGTCTATTTTGTGTGTCTATTGATTGCAAGCTCTTCAAGGTAACAACTGAGCTACAGTAATACAGATCTATCATACTATTCATGGCCCTGTAAGGGGAGTTGAGCCCAGCTTCACCTGTGACTGATCAGCTGCTTCTCAGCTGAGACTAATCAAGTGACTATATATGTCAGCAAGAGGACTCAGCTAAGGAGGAAGCTTGTGCTAGTGCTAAACAGAAGAAGTTTGGAACAGAAGGGATCTATTCTGGAAACTGGGGCTGAGACCAGCACCTAAGCTATATTTGGGATCAGGGGAATATGGATGTCATAATGAGGGATATTGAAACCAGACTAGAAAATGATAAAGGAGAGGTGGAAAAGACTGATCACAGGTCAGGAAAAGGAAAAGTGTAGTAATGCCACAGCAAGAAGCAGCAGCCAGAAAAATAGGAAACAACATTAATAATGAAATAAGTAGTCAAAATTGAAAAGAGGGGATATAATCCCTCTGAAAGGGACAGGGTGACTTGCTGGAGACTTGGAAAAAGCTAGAAAGCTACAAGGAGATCTATTAATTGAATGTAAAAGCAAGCAACATGTGGGGAAATGTATTAAAGACTGGAATGCTGGGAAAACTGAACTGTCTGAAAACTACCAACTGTCTGAACAGCTGATGGAAACCAGATAACTTGTATTTAAAATGACTGAAGATAAAGTAAAAGAAGGTGTAGGGGATAAAGTACTATATTTTAAGCAGCTAATTAGCAAGAAGAGAGGGAGCAGCTGTGTGAATGGTATTTAAAGGAGAAACATTTATAGGTAAAATAATAGAATATCAGATTTTTCTGGGCAAAACAATATACCCTACCCCCAGTAAGGTGCTACAGATACTAATGGTTGGGCCACATTGGGAAATACATGTAAAAGGGAAAACTAGATGCAGTAAATGTGAAGAGGAACATGGCCATGGCAATTAAATGGAAGGGACAGAATTAAATTGCAGTGACTGTGGAGGAAAGCATGGTGCACCACACAGAGATTGCATAGCAGCAGGTCAAGCAAGGGGATTGCAAAACTAAAGTTACAAATAACTTATTACATGTGAAAGCTATTAGGGTGCATCTAAGACCAACAGGGGAAGAGAAAAGGAAACTCTGCAAGGAGAGAGGGGGAAAAAAAACCACATAACAGAATAAATTAAAGGACACAGTGAGTGATAAATAGGAGAAGGGAAAATAGAAGGCATATTATGAACAGACAGAAGATTATAGCTGTTATGAGTGAAGTATTAAACTACACACCACAGGTGGTGGGCAAAAAAAAGAAAATGAAAATTATAGGTAAGCCTCAGCAAAGTGCCTATATGTTAGCAACTTCTCCATAGAACAGCTGCATGCTTTTAATTGAAGGAAATACAGAAGGACCCATAGAATGGTATTAACTCTTTATTGTTGTAATGCATACAGTCTAATAGCAAATGGACAGGAACTAAAGAAAAATATCCTTGATAAGGCTACTAAACCTGCTATCATTTGCATGTAAAAAACATGATTAATAGGAAATTTCAAAATCTGTGGATTATAACAGCTATAAAGATTGTGAGGCAATAAGAAAATAAGAACAGAAAAAGTCCACAATGGTTCTTTGATGATAATTTTGTAATACTGAACGATGGTACATGCACTACGTTTAATGAAACCAATGGAAATCTCTCCTGTCTAGATCTGGGAACTATCAAATAGCATAGCATTCAATGCTGCTGGAATGCTGAGAAAGAGGAGGAAATGGAAAGTGATCACTTCCCTGTACTTAAAGATTTACGAGATAAACAACACTGAGAATGGAAAAAGGATGGAATATTAAAAAAAAAAAAATCTGGGAACTATTTAGAAACAAATAAACCAAATATGTTAATGAACAATATATAGTGGTGGCACTAGGGAGTTTAGTAGCAATATAAGTAAGAGAATCATAACAGAGGCAAGTTAGTTGTGCCTAAGATCTCAGGGTGGTAAAAACCCATGTACCATGCTGGAATAAGGAGTATAAAACAGTGAGGACTTCATGAACTATATATAAAAACAAGGCAATTGCAAAAAGGGCTATTGAGAGACAAAAATAAAATCTGGAGAAAGATACTATGCTACTGGCTGACCATGTACCTGCTCATATCAAGGCCCCAGATCTTACTGAACACGTACAAATGCATACCTGGAAACCAGTTTTGATTGCTTGTGTAACTCAAACAGGAAAAGAAAGAAACATTAATTAAGGTAAAATGATCGTACTGCACATACAATGGCCCATTAATGGCAAATGAGGTATTGTATGGCATTAAAGGACAGAGACCCTCATTGACTGCTTTCCTAACTCTGTACAGGAAGGAGAGACCTGTGCATGGTCTCATCTCATCAATTTGGACTCTAAAATGAAGGAAATAAAAATCTGACAAGGAGAAATAGAATTTCTTTCCTGCTATCTAGATTCTGAGCAGCAAAGATTTCTAAACGTCAGCTAAGACATTCCCATGCTCCACGGCATGGGTTAGTCTTGAAAACCATTTTTGAACTTGTGGAAAGTAAAATGGAAGGTTCGAGAATGTGGCCAGCCCCAGAGAGGTGCAGAAACAGGCAGCCTTGTATTGAATATTTTTAACTCTTATTAAAATGCTTTTAACTATAACTTTTTATTTATCAATTTTTTACATGTGTGGGCGCCAGATAATTATTAACAGTAACAACAAACAAACTGCAATACAATAGAGGAAAATGCCCTGGGGTTTCTCTAAGTCTAAGTAATTATCAATAACAGCCCAGGGATTTTTATCAGTTATATTTACATTAATTTCACTCATGAGGTTTAACATCTATTTAAACTCCTAACTATACTATTTAACAAACTTCTAACTAACTTACTCTTAACACTATTATTTATCAAACCTTTAACTAACTTTACACAGCAATACTCACATTTATCAGACATACAAGAGACAACAGAGACAACAGCATATTCGTTATTTGTTACGCTCTGCAAAAGATTCGGTAGATTCGGTGAGCGGGAGGGGGTCCTCGGGTGATCAGCCCTCAGAACCTGGCTCGTGTTCTGCCTTCCAAGTGTTCGGGAACCCTCAACTGCATGCAGGAGGGGAAGCTGTTTTATAGAGAGAGCAAGAGCTTTCCCGCGCCTAGTTGTGATTGAATCTGTCAAGCCTATCTGCCTAGCGACAGGCTGAGGGGGAAAGGGAGGGGGTGAGATGGCCCTTGAGTGGTGCGAACTTTGTATGACCTTTACCTGCCTGGTGTCTTACTCCTGGTTTTTACTGATTTTAAGTCACATAGTGCAGGATTTTTTGTTTGAGGGGAAGGTAAACTTGGGCTAGGAAGGCTATGCGCACGAGGCCTGGCCAGAAAAGAGCCTGTTTTCACAGAACTGACAGATTACTGCAGCTCTGTCACCTTTTGAATCACACAAACTCATTTGTGTACAGATGTTCGCTTGCTTTGACCTGTAAACAATTCTTATTTCTTTTTTTTTTTCAACTTAAACTGTTAGTTTATTATGTGATTGGCAAGCAGCGTTGTCTTTGGTCTGAGATCTAAAGTCAAAATTAACCTAGGATAAGTGGCTGGTTCCTTGGGACTGGAAGCAATCTGAATATTTTGTGAGCTTTGCTATAAGTGATCATTTATCAGAGAGCCCAGCTTGCCTGGACGGCAAGACAAACTGGGAATGCCCATAGGCACTGTTGGTGACTCTATTATAAGGCCACTGAAGTACATTGGCAGATCGCATTTATTTCTCGGATGATGAAATCTAATTATAAATCCGTATGTATCTTCCCTGCTTTTTGATGGGCTGCCCTAGATTAGCACTTTCAGTTGTGAGCCACTACAGACAGCATGACAAAAACTAGAACATCAGAGGTATATAAAGTAATTTAGGATAATTAATGGAGTAAAGCGTAAGAATAATTCTGTACCAGGCCTCATTTTAGAAGGCAAAATAATACAATGCTTTAATGAAGAAAAAATGCAAGTCCTAGCTGAAATATTCCACAACGGAATGATAATCAGAGTATAGAAATCCACACGATGGGGAAAATTATAATAAAGATCCATGAGAACTAGAAGAGGAGGAAGAGGAGTGAGGATTGATATTAAATGCAAATAGCTGGATGAGGGAATTTGAAATGCTACAGCTAAAAGCAAAAACTCTGTACCAGGCAAAGATGGTCTATATAAAAAAAATGCTAAAATACTTGGATGAAGGGAGTTTGAAAATACTGCTAAAACTATACAGGTGTATGTGGGGGAAAGTGAGCTACCCACGGAGTGGAAATATTTGGTTACAGTCAGTATGGAAAAAAAGGTAAGTGTACAGGTCAATTGCCCTTAAACCATGTATGGGTAAAGCCATGAAAAGAATGATGACTGAAAGATTAAAAACATATGTAGAGAAAGAGACACGGACTTGTTGATAATATGCTGAATAGGTTTAGGAGGGGAAGAAGTACAGCCAGGAGTGGCCCTAAACGAGCTGCCGGCAACTGTCACCCTAGGCGAAATGCACAATCAGCTCCCTTGCCTCCAAAGCCCTCAACGGCCATTTATCTTGGTGCTCTAGGCGACCGCCTAGTTCATCTGTATTGACGGGCCGCCACTGAGTACAGCTGTTCATCCAGTACAAGTACAGATACGAGCACGAATATGAGAAATAAAGAATGTATGATAGCTGCTTTCCTAGATATTAAAAAAATACATTATGGAGAAAGGGCTTATTGCAAAAATGGCATCATTGGGCATAAAAGGAAGACTATATATAAGGATAAAGGATTCTTTCAGGAAAAAAGAAACACTATGCAGGTCTAAGTAGGGAAAGTCTATTTTATCATGTATAAATTACATTGGCCCTTCACATGAGAGTATCATTAGCCATCCCTCATTTAACATAACATAACAATAAACAATCTCCTAATAAATCTGAGTGTAGGAATAGGCATTTCCTTGTTGCAGATGACTATGCCATATGGATTGCAAACAGAAACCGGGAAAGAGCTGAGAAGAGAATTAATGAAGCACTTAGGAAAACTGCAGAACGGGGAAACATGTGGGGCTTTAGATTTTCAGTTATCAAAAGTAAAGGAATAGTAGTCTCTAAGGGCACGTCTATACATCAGGGAAAAACTCGAATGAAGCCAGGCAACTTCAGCTATGTCAATTGCGTAGCTTAAGTCAAAATAGTTTAACTCCGCTTTTGGCTCAGTCTAAACATCAGGAAGTCAAAGGAAGAACTCTTCCTTCAACTTTTCTTACTCCGAGTACTTCTAAACTATGTTCTATGTTCCAAAGAGGTTATGCAAATCTTCTTCTGATCTCGCTTTTGAAAGCGGAAGTAGTCTGGACGTGTATCTTTCAGGGAAAAATACCCTTTTTTGAAAAAAAAAAAACCCGTGTAACCCTCATTTTTTAAAGGAAGAGTGTTTTTTTCGAAAGGGTTTTTTTTCCGAAAAAAATGCCTCCAGATTACTTTCACTTTTGAAAGCTCCACTTTCAAAAGTGAGATCAGAAGAAGATTTGCAAATCCCATAGAATTTGTGTAAGCCATGCACTTAATAGGGAGCTATCTCTTTAAAAGACCCCTGTGGGGGAGGTAGGAGTGAGTTGAGTGTTACTGTTGCTGGGCAGATTCAGCACTCCACCCACAAGCTTCTGGAGTTGGGTCCAGTAGTTTGGGGTCAGACTTCATGAGCAAGCAGGCAGGGCAGATAGTTTCTAAGGTCTGTGTGAGCTGGAGGAAGCTAAGCCAGGAGCAGAGAACTGGCTACTGTTCCTCACTCTGCAGCAGGGTTTCTTTAAGTCTGTTCACTTGTGAGCTATCTGACTAGTTAATCAGGCTGTGTCCAGACTCAGGGGTTTTTTCGAAAAAAGTAGCCTTTTTTCGAAAAAACTTCTCCTGCGTCTAGACTGCAGCCGCGTTCTTTCGAAATTAAATCGAAAGAATGCGGCTTTTCTTTCGACGGCGGTAAACCTCATTCCATGAGGAAGAACGCCTTCTTTCGAAAGTGCTCTTTTGAAAAAAGGCTTTCTTGAAAGCAAACAGGCTTTTTAGAAAGGGAGCATCCAGACTCACTGGGTGCTTTCTTTCGAAAAAGCGGCTTGCTTTTTCGAAATTTCCGCTGCAGTCTAGACGCTCTCTTTCGAAAGAGGCTTGCAGTCTAGACATAGCCTCAGTGAGCTGGCTGCCTAGGAGTAACCATAGCAGAGGAAGAGTCTGCCTGGACTCCAACTGAGGATTCCCTGCAAGCAAGTGGAGGGAGACTTCAGACTCAGCATATGGTGCAGATTTGATATCAGAGGCACAAACTGAGACTGTGGTGAACCAAATCTAAGTTCTTGGGACCTCTCAGTCTTTTCTTACTGTGTTTGTGTGGACTGAACTGTTCAAATTTCACTTTTAGTTTTCTCCTTACTTATGTTTATTGTAATTATAGATACTATTTGTGAGGTATAAAATAGCTGTGTTCTGTTGTAAGAATTAGATTATTTGTTCATAAAATTTTATAAAGTTATTTAATTAAATTCATTATTTTAGTCTTTTGGAACTTGAATGTAGGGAGGCTGACACTGAGCAAGCCTTGCTGAAATTCCTTAGACTAAACTCTGGGTCTCCACTACTGCTGTGGGAGTGGGGGTTTCTTTTAGACACTGGAGAAAGGCAGTGAAGTCTAGCCCACCCAAGGTTACCTTTGCATATCATCTTTTGAAAATAGAACATAGTCTAGACCTAGCCTCCTTGTAAAATGAGGGTTACAAGTGTCAGAGAAAGAAGTGCTCCAGCTTGACATTATTTTGAAATAATGGCTTGTAGTGTAGATGCACACTATTTTATTTTGGAATAACGCTGCTGTGTAGACACATCCTAAACGTTATTTGTCGCCATGGACAGCAAACAGGTGCAGTTAAGACCTATTGATTCCTGGGTGTGACATTTTATAGCAAGATAACATGGATCACATGGATTTTATCTTTCCAATTATCCATAGTATTTTCAATCTACTTAAAAGTCTTGCCAGAGCCATGAGGGGCGTGGATAAGAAAGCAATCAAATTTCTAAATCAAATTTGGGCAGCATTCAAATCTTTCCTGAGCAGCTCCACAAGTGTCCAACCTACAGGGAACACTGGTCCTAACACAAAAAGAGGAGGTCGGGAGGAGTTGTAGGAGTGTTGGAGCATTGTCACCCTTAGGGTATGTCTACACTACCCCCCTAGTTCGAACTAGCGGGGTAATGTATGCATAACGAACTTGCTAATGAAGCCCGGGATTTGAATTTCCCGGGCTTCATTAGCATAAAGCCGGCGCCGCCATTTTTAAAAGCCGGCTAGTGCGAACCCCGTGCCGTGCGGCTACACGCGGCACGGACTAGATAGAAGCCTAATCCGAACTATCTAGTCCGTGCCGCGTGTAGCCGCGCGGCACGGGGTTCGCACTAGCCGGCTTTTAAAAATGGCGGCGCCGGCTTTATGCTAATGAAGCCCGGGAAATTCAAATCCCGGGCTTCATTAGCAAGTTCGTTATGCATACATTACCCCGCTAGTTCGAACTAGGGGGGTAGTGTAGACATACCCTTACTTCCTTTAGAGATGGGTGGCCAGAGACTGTGGCTGCTGGCTGGGCACCAAGCCCCACAGACAGCCATGCAGGTGTAACAAGTATCAGAGGGGTAGCCGTGTTAGTCTGAATCCGCATAAAAAATTAGAAGTCCTGTGACACCTTATAGACTAACAAATTTATTGGAGCATAAGCTTTCATGGGCAAAGACCCACTGTGTCAGATGCATGATCAGACGAAGTGGGTCTTTGCCCATGAAAGCTTATGCTCCAATGAATCTGTTAGTCTATAACAGGGGTCTCCAAACTACGGCCCGCGAGGCCCTCTCATCCGGCCTGTGGAGACCGTCCCTGGAGCGCCGCCGAACGGGCCCTTCTTGCCGGGGGGGGGGGGCCCTGTCAGGGGTGTGCGGCGTGTACTCACGCCGCGCCGGGGCAGGAGAAGCGGGCCGCTTCGCTGACAAGCGGCCGCGCGGCGGCAAACGACGCAGGGGGCAGGGGTTAGCACGGGCGGCGTTCCCCCGCCCAGACTGACAGGGCAGCCGGCCAATCAGGGGGCAGGATGGGCGGTGGTGGTAACGCCCGCCCGGCGACGTGCGGGGGAACGTGAACCCCGGCGGGAACTTTAAAAAGGTGACCCCTTCCGCCCGGGGGGGGGGGAAGGAGTGAGCGGTGGCAAGCAGGAGGGGAGGACAGCGTGCAGAGGAAGGGGAGAGCAGGGGGAAAAGCCCTCCCCCCCTTCCGGGAGAAACGGATTCGCAGGCGAATATTCTGAAGAGGAAACATTAAAAGCAACAATCTCTCTACCATAAGTGGATATATTTGCACACTATATTCAGGTAAGTTTAACTTAAGAAATCATAAGAATTTTTAAAAATTGTTTCGGGTCATTTGCAGCTATTATTGCGACAAAATTAGTTCGCATAATCAGGTTTTTTGAGCGATATTGTGTGCAAGATACTTTCAGTTTCATTATTTATTCATGTTGAATTCACTTTATTTTAGTGCCCAGCGATGGCCGAGAAGAGGAAAAGAAAAATAGACGATGAGTGTCGGCAATTTCAAGAAGAATGGAGTTTGAAATACTTCTTCATCAAATCCGGCGAGAAAGCATTGTGTGTGATTTGCAACGAAACCGTGGCTGTGATGAAAGAATACAACCTGCGCCGTCATCATCAAAGCAAACATCAGGAGAAATATGTACAGTTGAAGGGTAAAGTCCGTGCCGAAAAATTTTCTAAATTACAAAATCAGTTTCACCATTCACACTAATACAGGTGTTCATGTGTAGTGTATCAATGTGTTATTAAATAATAACTGAATAAAATAATATTAAATAAATAATTAAAAACAACATCCATGTTTTGATTGTTTTTTATTTGGACCTCAAGTGTGTAGTCAGCCCCCGAACTGCTGTTTGATAGTTAATGCGGCCTTCGGGCTGAAAAGTTTGGAGACCCCTGGTCTATAAGGTACCATAGGACTTCTCGTTTTTTTATGCAGAGGTAAGGATGTCATGGCATGATATTGGCACTCTTATTTTTGTGCTTCTGCCTTCAGAGCTGGACCTGTAGCCAGCAACTGCCACGCTCTGGCCACCCAATGCTGATGGCAGCAGCGCAGGCGAATACCATACCAGGCCATCCTTACTTCTGCATGGCTGCTTGTGGCAACACTACCTTCAGAGCTGGGCACCCAGCCAGCAGCCACCACTGTCTAGCAGCGTAGTTCTGAAGGCAGTGCTATGGTCAACAGTTGCTCATAAGTCAGAGTGGCAATACGGTAGCCTTCCTACAATAACCCTGTGATTCCCCCATAATCCTCTTTTGGGTCAGGACTCCCACAGTTACAGCACCATGAAACTTCAGATTCTAATATATACAATAATGAAATTTATCTTAAAAATCCTGTGAGCATGAAATTGACCAAAATGAATCATGATTTTGGTAGGGCCCTACTAATGGGAGATTTTGCATGGTAAACTCAAGTACTTAGCAGTGACTATAAAAATGCCTAAGAAGAGCCTCAGTAAACTGGGGTACCATTAAGAAAGCATTTTTTTAAACTATTGGGAAAAGACTAATTATATACAATAAAATCCAAAATCTGTCAGTTAAACTCAAAGTGTGAGTCTGCTATGCCATAACATACAGGAAGAAGTTGAGGAGAACTAAGGGTAGTTTGTCCTGCAGAAATGGGAGATATTCAAGGGGAAAAGCAGCTTGTCACAGTAGCCTGATTTGGTCCATGGAACAGGTTTTCGTACTGCTGTTACTTTGTGAGTTTCGTATTTGGAGACTGCAACTGTGACCTGAAAAGGGGACCTGAACAGACTCTTAGGCAAGTCCTACACTACAGGAGAAAGTGGACCTAAGATCAGCAACTCCAGCTACCTGAATAGCATAGGTGGAGTTGAAGTACCTGAGGTCAAATGTCTGAGGCATCCCCACTGAGGGAGAAAATCTCACATTGACTTCCCTTACTCCTCATGACCCTATAGCATACCAGAGTCACCAGGGGGTGCCATCAGCATTTGATTGAGCAGATCCTTACTAGATCCACTACAACAAAGCCTGGGAGATCGATTTCCACAGCGTTGATCTCCTGGTAAATGGAGCTAAGCCCGGAGTCTTTTCTGGACTGGTTGGGGGACACAAGTCAGGATCCTGCAAGATCATAAATATAAATGATTCAGAAAAGGCAACTGAAAACATTTACTCATCTGTCATTCTGTATAGACACAGACCTTCTTCATTGGGATTTATAAAAGAAACTAACCGTTAAGAAAGACATCAAGAAATGGAATACTAGATCTATGTACAGAGCTTTTCTCTGCCTTTACCACTATAAATTAAGCACTGCTTCTATAGTAATGAGCTTCAGGGGGTAGCTGAGTTAGTCTGTTACAGAAAAAAAACAGCAAGCAAATGGTCTGGTAGCACTTATAAAGTGCTACCAGACCATTTGCTTGCTGTTTTTTTTCCATAGTTAATGAAGTGAAACCAATGTAAAACTTGTGTGAGGGAAAAAAAATCTGTCCTAGGAGTAGTTTACATATGAAATGGAAGTGTTTCTATGAAATTATCTGGACAGCATGAGAGATATCCCTGGGTCATATATGAGTTGAACATCATAGCTTCTTTAGTCATGTCGAAGAACAGATGGTAGAACATAAAATAGAAGTTTAAGCATAAAATAATCAAGGGGCAATATCACATGTCTAGCATTGCTATTGGGATAGGGACCATTATAGGTCTATGTGAACTCAGATTGTATAGTTATTGTGAAACACCTGTGGTGAATGCTAGTTATCACAAAGGTTTCAAGCATGGGGAGCGCAGGTCTCTTGTTTCCCCAGATAGATGTATTTCTAAGAGGGGTGCAGGAAAGTAACACACATTTCAAAGATCTGCGTATAAATTTATTTATAGACCTTCCACTGTTCAGACCTCTGTTTTCATAATAAACCCAGTTCCCCTCTCTGTAAGTTCAAGACAGTCATACCAGCAATGTCAATAGGTAACTGTGTGGTAGTAGGTAGCCTCTGTGCTGTAGACAAGGTTTAATGAATATTATAGAAAAATAACACCAGTGACTCAGATGTGAGGAGGGCACAGATAGCAGGCAGGCAACTATAAAACAGAGTACTTATCTAGAAAATTGGATCTGACAAGACAGTAGGTGAGGGATTCATATTAAGTTTTTTTTCTACAGGAAGTGCAGTAAATTCAGTGTGATTTTTAAAATCACGAGTCCCTAAATGTTGTGAAAGGTCCAAAATAACTTGGGAAAGATTCAAATGCGGGGAGAGGTGTGGATTATTTTTAAAAAAGGAATAAATGGTTCGAGCTAGGTAAAATGGCACATCACAATGTGTGTGAATAATCCTAATGTGAACGTATATATTTATCATATTGTAAACAGCCTAATTGCACTAAGAAAAAGTTTGTCTGGAGCACATTGGGATTCAGCAACAGAAGAAATTTGTCAACTGTCTATACTATTATTGTTTTGTAATATTTGTACTCTTCACCATGAAACTTTTTTTTACTGTAGGATTAGACTATCACTTCTGGAGCTTCACAACCTGGTTATAATATGGTGGTACCATTTAAAAGTATGTACACAGCTTTCATTTATCTGCTTTGCACAGAGTTTCAGAGAAACTAAGTAATTGCTCTTCAGTATTGCAAAAATGGAAATTTCTCCATTTTTGAGAAGCATTAGAGGGAAGCTGCTTGTGTGCCATTCATTGAGGTCATGTCCACAGTGCAGAGTTTTTTGGGACACCCAGAAAAACTCCGTCGCCTCCAGGGAACGCATCTTCTCTTGTGAAATATTTTTCAGAAGAGCAGACGCATTTTTCGGCAACCCTGTAAATCTTGTTTTACGAGAAAGAAGAGATGTTCCAAAAAACCTTTTCCCCCCCCCCAACATTTGGCATAGGGTAGACGCGCCAAATGTTGGAAAATCTTCCAAAAAAAGAATTGGAAAAAGCTACACAAATTGCAATTTGCGTAGCTTTTTCCAGAAGATCAGTGCAGTGTAAACATAGCCTAAGTGTGGGGAGCAAGTTAATGGTTGAGGAAGTGGAGTCACTTTAAACCTTTACAAAGTTATAGCATGATAAAGTTTCACTATATCATAATTGGATGAGCCGCCTTTGAGTGTAATTTTAATGCCTCAGCTCTAAACTTTTGGTAGTCTGTTCACTGTAAAGTGTGTCAGAGTTGATACTTATTTCCTTAGCCATTTGATTAACATTCTCCTGGCTCCTTAATAACTCTGGGTATGTCTACACTACCCTCCTATTTCGAAGTAGGAGGGTAATGTAGGCATACCGCACTTGCAAATGAAACCCGGGATTTGAATTTCCCGGGCTTCATTTGCATAAGCCGGGCGCCGCCATTTTTAAATCCCGGCTAGTTCGAACCCCGTGCCGCGCAGCTACACGCGGCATGGAGTAGCTAGTTCAGATTAGGCTTCTAATCCGAACTAGCTGTACTCCTCGTGGAATGAGGAGTACAGCTAGTTCGGATTAGGAAGCCTAATCCGAACTAGCTACTCCATGCCGCGTGTAGCCATGCGGCATGGGGTTCGAACTAGCCAGGATTTAAAAATGGTGGCGCCCGGCGTATGCAAATGAAGCCCGGGAAATTCAAATCCCGGGCTTCATTTGCAAGTGCGGTATGCCTACATTACCCTCCTACTTCGAAATAGGAGGGTAGTGTAGACATACCCTCTGTGAGTAGCATTTCATGTGAAGAAAAGTCTTATCTTGCTCCTAATTAGCATTTTTTGACTACAGTAAACTTCTGATAATCCAGCACCTTTAGGACCCAGGGGATGCCAGATTATCAGATATGACGGACTATCGGAAGGGTGAGGCTATGAGGGGTCTGGGGTGGGGAGGGGAGACTGAGGAGGTGATGCTGCGGGACCAACCCAGCAGCACCCCAGCTGCTCTACCCCGGGCATCCCCAAGTCAGCCGCTGCTGAAACTGACCAGTGGCTGACTCTGGGAAGCCCGAGGCAGATCAGCTCCAATTGTCCGGCTGCCTGGAGCACTTCTGGGTTCCAGGTGGTGCCAGACTAGGAGGAGTGCCGGACCACTGGATGCTGGACAACTGGAGTTTTACTGTATATAGTCAGCAACTTTTCCACCTATTGAGACCACGTAGATTTCATGGTAAAAAAAAAAAAAAAATCAAAATTTTGCTTAAATGATTTTCAGCAAAATTTTAGATTGGTAGAAAAATAAATGACATTCTTGCAACAGTGTTGTGTATTTTCTCAAACTCTCACCATAAGCTTATCAGGGCAGGGACTGTCTCTAACTTCACATTTGTTTAGTGCCTGGCACAATGTAGCCCAAATCTTTTGCTTCAAAAACACAGGGCTCCTGTCCCTTGAGTTTAAAGAGCCTCTCCAGCTGTAATACAAGGCTTTGCCTACACTGCAGGGTTTTTGCGCAAGAAGCTTTTTGCAGAAGAGATCTTCTGCAAAAACTTCTTGCGCAAAAGCGCATCTACATCTCAAAAGCGATGTGCTTTTGCTCAAGAGAACGTCCACACTGCATGGGTGCTCTTGTACAAGAAAGCTCTGATTGACATTAACAGAATGGCCATCAAAGCACCTGTGCTTTTTCTGATAGGCTCTTTTTGTGCAAGAAACCCCTGCTGAGTGTCCACACCTGCCTTTTTGCGCAAGAGCTGTAGCACAAAAAGGAGTTAGGGAGTTATTCCTCTCGTGGGGGAGGAATAACTCGACTGGCAAAAGCCCTTTGTCCTATTGATTTACTCTTTTTGGGGAGGTGGGGGGAGAAGGGGAGCACAAAAACATACTTGAAGTATGGATGCTCTGCTGGTTTCTGTGCAAAAATGGCCGTTTTTACGCAACAATCTTGTAGTGTAGACATAGCCCAAGAATTTATATCCTTCAGTCATTAATTAGGATAGTGTGATGGCATACTTTTTTACTTTCAACTTAAATCTCAAACCATTTTGCAAAGGTAGATAAAACTTATCTACACTTTATAGATGACATAATTAGGCAAATTATAAATATCTATTAATATCACTGTCTTCATATCACAATTAGGCATAGAGGAAGGTCTGACAGACCAGAACTCAGAAAAATTAGGTTTCTGTTTCCAACTCAATTGGAGACATGGTGTGTTCTTGGTGAAGTCCCTCATTCCCTCCATTTCCCCACTATGTTACGGAGGTATTGTAAGATAAATCCTTGAGAGTTTTGTGAGTCTCTGTAGTCCTCTACTGATGGAAGCCATATAATATCTAGCAAACTGCCTTGCAGGGAGTGGGCCGGTTATCAATCCAACTAGTCCTGAAGAACAGGAAACCTGGTTAGGAAAGAAACCTAAATTTTATGACTCTGTACTGCAAAGCTAGTTAATGTAGAGGCTTTATTTTTGGCAAATGGATATATTACAAAAATGTAATCTTTAGCCATCAATATATGCTCTTTTGAATACAGGCAGTCCCCGGGTTACATGGATCTGACTTACATCGGATCCCTACTTACAAACGGGGTGAGGCAACCCCGCACTAGCTGCTTCCCCTGAGCAGACCAGGGAGACGCGAAGCTAGCGCCCTCCCCCTCCCCCAGCAGACCAGGGAGACACAGAGCGGCTTTTCTCAGCAGACACCTCAGCTTGAGAATAAAGGACTGAGGGAAGTGAGGTGTGGGGGAATAAAACTGAGCTCTGGAGAAATGTTTGACTAGAGTTTCCCTACAATATGTACCAGTTCCGACTTACATACAAATTCAAGTTAAGAACAAACCTACAGTCCCTATCTTGTATGTAACCCGGGGACTGCCTGTACATTTAATTGCAAGTGAAATCACTTTTGGACTCCTTTCCTCCAGACCAAAATAACAGGAATTTGTTTTTGCAGGGGTGGCTGAAGATGAGTAGATCAAAGCAGAGATGTGTATTTGTAAAAGAACTTTAGAGCAGCTTTAGAAGTGCTGTAAGATGATTTACTATTGCCCACTTCATTGACTCTTTCCAGCAATTGAACAAATATACACCATGACTAGTAGGAGAGTAGAAAAAAAAATCACACTTATAAACATAGGGTAACATTTAAACCGCAGCTAAGTGATTTAGGAGCCCAAATCCCATTGAATGTAAATAGGAATTAGGGCCAGAGCCACAAAAGGGACTCGTGATGCTCAGCATCACCGCACCTAATGCTTAACTTTCAGGTGCCAAGAAAAATCGCAGTCACTATGACATGCAGAGTTTGAGTGAGGTGCAACAGGTCAATGAATGAGGAAAGAGAAGTGCCTTAGAATGTGATCCACAAACCCATCACATGGGAGGGAGGAAGGGAGGGAGCCACACCTAAGCTAATGCTAGCCAATGGAGAGGTGCTGGTGAGAAGGCTTGTTTCCTAAGTCTCACCCCTTCCTGAGTTCTGTGCCTGGGCTCTAGGCAAGCTCTTATCTCTGCTTGAGATTCATGAACTGGGGGAAGATAAGGGTTTGGCAGCTTACATTGCATGCAGGGCCCAATCCACTGGGCATGCTCAGAGGCTGCTTCTTGGATTGGGCCCTAAAGAAGAGTTCGCATAAATCAGTCAGGACTGCAAGAAGAGGAAATGAATGCCCTGACAGCTGGTATATGGAATATTCACTTGCTCTCACCTACTGAAATTGTTCCACTTTAAAAAAAATATTTAAACATTAATTGAGTCAGAGTGAGAATATGGGGCTATAGAGTCAGGACACTCACCGGAGAGGTGGCGGCTCACCCGTCTCCTTATCAGATGGAGGGGAGACTTGAACTCTTCCCATTCCAGGAGAGTACCCTATACAATAAGCTAAAGATGGTCCTCCTGCCTCTTCCCCCCCTTATCTTCTGGGAATTTACCTAACGGGTCCAATCCCATAAATGGCTTCTGTTCATGCTTAGCAGATTGGGCTCCATGTGCAATTTAGGCAGGGAAGTACCTGTTCTCCCTTGATTTGTGAATTGCTGTGTGGCTTAGATGGAAGACAGGCATGGAGATTACTAGAGGGAGGGAGGTGCACACATGTCCAGAGACCAGCAGCTGCCATGCAGGTTACTGATAACATTCTATACATCTTTTATCCTGGAGGTTCCAACATTAAGCTGTAAGCTAGCTATACTTGGAGGAGGGTTGAGGTCAACAGTTGCTGTTGGGTACTCAGCGCTTCTGAAAATCACGTCCATGCCTAAATATAGTCTTAGACTAATTTAAGAGTTTTGAAAGTCTTGGCCATAACATTCATCATACAGAATGACTCAGACACTGGGTAGTAAACACATTGCTATTCTGGGTGTACAATGACACCAAGAATGCGAAGGAGCAAATTCTGGGGATAAAACAGCAAATAGAGACATGGCCTGGAGTTATCACAAAAGTAAGTTGTGCGGGCAGAAATTTTGAGAAAAGCAAAAAGTTAGAAAATAGGAAGAAGAGGTTAAGCCATTTTGTGTCTAAGATACCTAATCAGGTATTTTTCAAGCAGATAAGGAGTAAGAGGTCAGTGAAAGAGACAGTAAGGCCTCTAAGAAATGTCAAAAGTAATTTATTGACTGAAGAGGAAGATATCACTTAAATGTTAAATGACTAGCCTTAGCATTCCCGGGAG